>NC_081343.1:11370508-11468108 GCF_029784015.1 Lycium ferocissimum | reverse complement strand
GGTTTAAGATCCCCAAAATTTTAACTAACTTTAAAACACGAATTTCTGCAGTTTAAGTCTATTTTCACTTCTACAAAAACCTAAGTTGACTTTCCTCTCTTCTCTTCATCCCACACCAAGGTAAGGTTACTCCATGTATTTCTAAGTAATTCTAACACTCCTACATAGATTATTAACAAAGATCAACACTAGTTCATCCTTCAAACCCTTAGATTCTTGAAAATTGAAGAAAGAGAAATTGAAGGAGACTTTGGGAAATCTCATAAAGGTATGATCATTGATCTCTATTGATGTTACTAAAGGGATTTATACTAATGTAGGGTACTAGAAGTGATGGTGATTCATGGGGGCTTTCAAGAACGCAATTCTTGGGCATAAAAGCCCTAGTTTTTCGAAAAGGGCAGGGACTCTTAGAATTTGCTAAAGTTCTGAACTTTATCATTAAAATCTATTGTCAAATGATTGTGAACGTGGAGGAATCCATTTGATTGCATTTTAGCAAGATTTGACATATACCTATGTTTTGAAAACACTCTTGTGAAGTACATCTTCATTTGAAAGCTTATTTTGAAGGAAGAATGTTTTAGAACATACTTTTTGCAATTCAAAGATGATTTTGAACAAGATCATGCGCATTTAGGTTCAAGCCCACATCTAACCTTATATGTAATCTATGATTTTGTTGAACGTGTTTTTCCCTAATAAAGGATGGTTGAACTTGTTTTGTAAAAGTTGAGGCTTGAAACATGTAATGTCTTTTGAATGTGTTTTCTTGAACTTGCACTTGAATGAATAATTTGAACAATACTTCTAAATTGATTTATGACTTTGAAATACCACTTTTATTGAGAAAATGACTTGAGAAGTAATTTTTGCTAATAAGCTATGATTGATGACTTGGCTAATATGCCATGAGTTGTATTTGTTTGTGCTTGGGCCTATATGGGCAAGCTGTGCTAGTCTAGAGGATGATTAGCCGGTATGGATCCTAACGTATCGCTTTTGAGAAGTGTTATGCCAACCCACAGAGGACGATTGACCACCGCGTGAGGATAGCCTCGATGCATTTATTGTTGTGCTAGTCCAGAGGACGATTCGTCTATGTGGGATGATAGCCCCGATACATCTATCGGTTGTTGCCCGTGAGCTGGTGCGTATTGTTCTTTGGTTGCCCATGAGCTGGCTTATTGATAATCTTGATTTCTTAAAGAAAGATTTAATATGACACACTGCGAACTGAGTTGAAATTGACATGTTTCTTCTTTATTGGTTTTCTCTGATGATTTTGCTGAGTTTGATGAATTATTCCATTACTGGTTTTCAAATGATTTTCATTGATATCGTGTTACTAATCGTTACTATAACTGTAATGACCCGTTTGGTCATTTATGCTATTTACCCTTTTTGCCCCTATTTACCTTTCCTCTAGCTTCTTTAGACTTGGGGATGGGTGTTGACACCTAATTTTTTACCTTCCATAATTTATTTTAATTACCAGAGTCTTTGGATATCAAACGGAGTAAAATGTCCTTGGATATCAAATAGAGTAAAATGTGTATTTTCTACAAGTCAAAATGATTTTTTAAAATTATTTAGATAATATTTTGCCATTTCATTTGGCAAAATAACTTCGATAATATTATAAATCATTTAGAAATCAATTTACATTTTTTATAATTAATATGGAGCATTTGTCAAATATTAATCAAAAAGATAATTCAAAACAATTACTTATCTAATTGTTAAAATTGTCACAAAAATCAATTAGCAAGCATTTTACTCCGTTAAATTCAAGAAATCTGATTAATTAAATGAATTAATCCTTTTACTCCTCACTTCTTAATTGTGCATATTTAATCTACATTTGTGCAGTTGTTTTGAAGTTAATCAAGTGTTTAATTGTGGTTAAATTCATAAACTGCTTACTATATGATTAATTAAGTCTACAATTGAAATAATCAATTTGTTGGGCAATTTTGGCCTTAATTGAAGCAACCATTTTTCATGGTTTAAGTCAATTGAGGTCATTTCTGCAAGATTAGCATTTAAATTGCTTGATTAGTTTAATTCTGGCCATGATTGAAATAACCAATTTCATGGTTTAAATCAATTAAGGCCATTCGTGCAAAATTAGTTGTAAATTGGTTGATTATATTAAATGTGGCCATAAATGAAATGACCAATTTCATGGTTTAAGTCAATTAAGGCCATACTTATAATTTAAGTCGTTTTGTATAAATAATTATGCCCTAATTTAACTAAGCGGGATAATTACGTAAATCTTGATTATAATTAAGGTGTTTAATTAATAGACATTTGCAAGTGTGACCACTTTTGTGATTTCTGCCCCTGCATGTATATGTGTGTATACGTATATACAAAGCATTAAATCCCCTTCCTTTTTTATTCAGTCGGGCCCGACCAACATAGACCTGACCCGGCCCAATTTCAGTTTTATAGGGGTATAACCCCTTTTCATTCCCCATTTTGCCTTCAAGAGAAACAAACGACCCCTTAAGTCGTGTTCTCTCTTCAGGGTTAAGCAAACCCTAGTCGCACCTCTCTCCTCTCTCCTCTCTCCTCCATGACATCATTTTTACCAGAAATGGCAACTTTGTGGGCCCACGTGGATGATACGGTCCTTTGTAAGGATGAGAATGGCAAGAGCATTATTGCTCTGCCATTTCTCAACTATTTCCACCTGAAGACAACCCAAACACTGTATAAACCCACCTCTTTATCTACTTTTTCTGCATTTTACAACGGATATGACTAAGTTCCTCAATGGTTTTTGTTTGTGCTCATTTTTGAATCTACAATTTCTATTAGTTCGTGATGAACCATGCAGATTGTCACGACCCGACTAGGGCCATGACGGGTACCCGGGGCTAACCACCGCGCACCACTCATTCTATTACTCATCCTGCATTCATTCATATTCTTATGCTCGTAATCATAGAAAGCTATTTTCATTTGAACATATTCACTTTATATACATGAGCCCTTTCGGCTATCAAAATAATATATATATCTATATATATATATATATATATATATATATATATATACAATGAGGAACCGTTAGACCATACTACCCACAACTATGATCTACGAGCCTCTACTAGAGCGCTAGACATGGACGGGACAGACCCCGTCATGCCCAAAACATACATATACATATATACCAAAAGAATAATCGTGGAACCTCCGGAAAATGGAGTGCCTCTCGATCGCCTAATAGCTTCTACGAGTCCGGATCGCCTCCTGGTCTACCCGCGGGCATGAACACAAGCGTCCAAAGAACGGACGTCAGTACAAACATTGTACTGAGTATGCAAGGCATCAACAATAATAATACATCAACGAAATAGGGAAGCATCAAATGAGGAGCAATCTGTAACTGACTGTGAATCATAAAAGAAATAATGCATCCTGGCTTACTTTCATAATCATCATCATATCATGTATGCATATATGTATATGTTGCCCGACCATATAGGTACGGTGTGATAATCATTAGCATTAGCCTCGCGTCCTCCCTCCCGCGTCCGGGTGCCATCTCATGCCGCCCACTAGTGGTGTCTGCCCATGCCATCTAGCCATGGTGTATACGCTGCCCGCCTTAGCAGTGTCTGCCCAGCCATATAGGCGCGGTGTAATATCATTATCATATACTCATCATATTGCATGCATAGAAACTTAAAGACAACCATACTTTATCGGGGTGACGTAAGGTCGTGAACCCCCAATTCCATTATAGAGCATTCATACACATTCTGCCTCACCTTGAAGGGATTAGTATATAAGGTGAGTGTATATAATAAACAACATTAATGGATTATAGATAGTATCGTTAGATTTATAGGAACATAATATCATGGACTCTAGAATCATTGGACTTAAGCTTATCGTCGTCATTATAGTACTCATACCATATCTCTTATCTCATATGGCTATTTATGAACATAAACTCTTATCTTTTTTTTCCGGAATGTAGGAAACTCTTAAAGAAAGAGGAAAATCATGCCATAAGATTCATGTCTTAGAAAGAAAGGACTAGCCTCATATACCTTTTTCGTTTAACTAATCTATCGGTTGCTTGGTCTCCTTCAATGCCCACGTTTCTTCCTTCAAGAGAATTCGCATTAACATTAGCTAAGCAATTATAAGAACGTGCTTACTAAAGCTAGAGAAAATTGGACAACATTTCCTTTGTTTATACAACTTTTCCCATATTACATATCAACTCCCAAACGTCCATAATAACATTCACAATATTATAGGCAACAATCATCATTCATCTACATTATCCACATTTCACAATTTCGCTTCAATTTTCCATAATCATGGTCATAGTTCACTATTGCGTTCTTTCACATAAAATACTCATTCCATGTTCTAAGGGTCATTTATAACCTACTTACAATCACAACATATCCATATTCATGATTCACTCCAAACTACTACTAAAAAATGACACTATTTTTACATTCATGACCCATTTCCTATTTCCTTCTTCAATCCAAGTGTTTCAACTTCTCAGTACCTTCAACAACATGAAAACACTATAAAACTTACCTTAGATAGTGTAGGAATAGACATTGAGTGAAAATACTCTTCTTGCACCAAAACCCTAGTTCACTTCTCTTGAAATTTCTTGACTTGGATGAACTTTGATGTGTTTCATACACTTGGTTTTGTTGGTTTGATGAAGTTGATCATCAATTTCTCATGGGTTCTTGTGGATGAAGAGTGGAGAGAGTTCTAGAGGGTTCTAGAGATAAGTGGTGTGAAAATGAAATGAATTAATGAACTTGGGTCTCCTTTTTAATAACTTAAAATCTGATCCGTCGGGCAATTATACAGACACTTATATGGTCCGTATAAACTTATATGGTCCGTATGTTGACTGTGAAACCACCCTTCCAACATCTCGCTTCAGTGACCATTATACGGCACATTATACAGTCCGTATAAATTTATACGGTCCGTCTAAGTGACCGTATAATCCCATCAGTGAGGGACCTTCACTGTGATGGTTCTATAGTCCATTATACGGACCGTATAATCGACCGTGTAACCCATCAGTTCACTGATCTTATTCTCGTCACTTCGTTTGATCTCCGATCCTTATGGAACCTTCTTAACACTTGTTTAGAACTTCAATAACAATCTAAGGGACGTTATAACTCTTCTCCAAAACGTCATTAAACTCTCATTAATTTGATACTTGTAAATCTTGCCCGACACACAACATATAACTTGCTTTTCTTAAAAACATTCTTCCTTACCTTAAATGTCTTTGAAATCTCGATTAGGGTCATCAAATGCTATTCCTTATTTATCAAAACATCGTATACGTCATACCCTTCGTTAGTGTCACGACCCAACTAGGGGCCGCGACGAGTACCCGATACTTGTACCGGGCACCCCCTTGTCATATGTCTTATTCCTATTACTAAGTGGGCCGTATGAACACTAGCGTTTTTTTTTTCTTAACAACATCGATAATGACATACATGTACGAGTGGCGATCAACTGTGCTAACATATTACACGGCGACAAGGACAACTAGGCTATAAAGCATCTAACTGTACATATCTGTCTACGAGCCTCTAAACAAGATACATGTAATTACAAGTAGCTGACTTTGCTGTGTCTACATATACATACACAAAAATAGTACCTAAAACGTAAGCTCCGAACAACCGGAGCGCCTCTCAATGTATACCGGAAAAGCTCCTAGAGTCGAACACGTCAACTCGTCTACCTTCGTGGCACGAGACGCAGCCCCCGAAGAAAGGGGGCCGGCACGAGCAAGTTGTACCGAGTATGTAAGCCATGAAAATAATACAATGAAGCATGTAACATATGAGCAATAACAACATGTGGGACCCAAGATCATATAACGATATAAAGGATATTCTGTACCTGTAAGTGCCTCTCAGGCGGATGTCATGCTTGCTTATTACATATATATTTTTTTCAAAACATTTCTTGTCATATACATGTGAAAATAGAACAAGTCATAGCGCCGAAATACGTCGGCTCACCCACATGTGTCCCGCGTCCGGGCATCCCGCGTCCGGGATGGAATTACGCCTACCGACAGTGTGGCAATGCGTCTATAGCGCAACATGTGTCCCTTCCCCAAATCTCCCCATTTTCATATACATATCATATACATGTCATGTACATATCATATAAGCAAGATGCATAAGAACCCAAGGAAAGTCATGTGTCTATCTGGGGTGACGTAAGGTCGGTAGCCCCCGACTACCTTATGGAATAACCACAGTCGCTTCGTCCCACCTTGAAGGAACAATCATTATAAGGCGAGACCATCAATGAACAGCAACACCACGAGACAACATAAAATAAAATTATAAAGCTTCTATGTAAGAAGTAATGGAAACCGATAAGCACGTACATCGAGGCTCGAGTAACGAACATAAAAACATGGTCATTATGTCCCATTGGGTCATCCACGGAGATCTCAAGGCGTTTCGATTTCATTTACAAAGGTTTCGGACGTTTGAACATTACTTTACCTTATGGCACAGGTTATGGATTCAATTCTATTGAATGAAAAAGGAACAAATTTAGGTGTCGTTTCCGAGGGGTAGGACTTTTCCCGAGGGTCGGATTTCGACTTATAATAACTAAGACATGCCAAGGGAAGGAAAGGTGGACTTCACATACCTTTTCCGCTTTGCACCCGTCTCCAAACTCAAGCTCCAAGTTCACCAAAATCTACAATTTGGTCACAATTACCAAAGGTTAATCTTAACCCATACTTGCCCATAAACAAAATTTGGGCAGCACCCTCCCCTATACGTATAACATCCCCGAGATTCATACTCGGCCAAAATAACAACAACCATACCAACAACAATATAAACAACATCAACAATCGACTAAAAAGGCATTCTAGCGCAAATAGTCTTATTTTCCAAATAATGCAACAACTCCAAGTCCAACCTTACACTTACAACCCAATATCAATATGTTCATATTCACATACTAATTTAAGATTATTCAAACATAAACCAAGAGCATTCCAAGCTATATATCCAATTTTCAACAATTCCGTCAATTTCCATATTCAATCCAAAAATTCTCATATATGCAACGAGACCATTCCAACGCATTTTCTACTTACTAATTCATCTCCAACAAGCCACTTATATTTAATTCAACTCAATTCAATTCTTTTCAAAGCAATTCAATACAATTCCATACAATTCAATATAACTTAATACAATTTAATTCACATGATATTCCAACAATACCATCAATATACTACTTACCCATATCTTCCAATTTATGAAACAACAACAACATTTTTTTCCTTCTTTCGAATTCAATCACAACAACCCAATTTTCATTCCTCCAAACCATTAAATCTTTATTCTAACATCATAGAACCTACCATAACAACAATTTCCATTCTAAATAAAATCAATTCACCACGCCCTTCCACAATCTATCATTCGGCCAACATACCCCACATGTATATTTTTCATGAAATTCCATAGCTTCTACACTTAACAACAACAACCAACACACCACACAACATATACAACACATGCACACACCCACGGTTTGCCCTTATGGTCACGGCTACACACACACATGCTTCCATCACATGAATTCCATCCCTTTTCATACACCACAACATGCACAACATCCATAACATATAAAAAGAGGATGAACTCTTACCTTTTTTACTTGAATTCTTCACTTGGCTACAATTGAAAACTTGCCAAGGTTGTTGTTTTCCTTGCTCCAAGGGACCTTCCACTATGTTAAGAACTCTCCAAGGGATTGTTTGGCTAGGAAAAACAAGTTGAGAACTCTTTTTTTTTTTCTACAAGGGCCGAATGGCCATCTCTTTTTTTTCTCTCTTTCTCACTTTCTTGTCTCTTGAAAACTCTAGGGAAAATAGATGAATTAATCATCTTTCCACCTATATATATATATAGTTCCTTCCAATAATAATCAACCATATTGCCCCTAGCTTGGCTTAATTTAATTTGGCCAAATATTGCAAGTGGGGTCCATGGCCAAGTGGCCCCTTTTTCTTGAAAATTCTAGCAAATTTCTCATATTTCATGAAAATCATTTCCCTTCATTCCAAATTTGCCCCTAGCCTTTCTCCATATTTCCATGAGTCATTTTGCAAATTTACCTTTTTACCCCTGGCCTTTCTTAATATTCCAACCTTAACATTTTCCATAAGCAACTTGCGTCACTTGCCTTGACTTACCCGAGGGTACAAAATACGAAATGTAACAGTTAGTCTATTCGCTGTACATCAACGGGAAATTTTTTGAGGTGTAACACAGATTGACCTAGTTTGAGTCAAACCCGACCCTTGCTTATTTATTTACCTTGAATCTTAGCTGTTAGATGTGGTATGGAGAGAAGCAATTCTCAGAATTGCTAGACTCCCACATCGAATTTGAGATAGGGTTTGAGATTTTTGGGGTTCTATAAATAGAACACCCAATTCACACTTTGACATGACTGAATATCATATATTCACACAAAAACTTGGATTACCTAGGGTTTTGGCATTTTTGCTGAGACCTTTTACTATTCGAGTTAAGTTAAGTTTTAAATCTTATTTTTTCTTTTGTTTGTGGCTGAGTTCTGAGCTTGGGTGGAGGAACAAAGGTCTCCAAGTCCATTCTCCATCTCCAAGTCCATTCTCGATCTAAGGCTGCGCATACAAGAGGTAACCTCCTATCCTTTTTAATTTTTGTAGCTTTTCCCTACTTAAATGTTAATTATGTGCTTAGTTTAGTTCAATTATGTGATTAGCATGTTCATTATTTAAGATTTAACTAAATATGTGTTTAATTATGTGTTAGTTTTGCATCATGTCTTTTAACTAGTACTGTTAGTTTTAAAATTCTTGTTGTGTAGTTCATATATGATCAGTATGTAGTTTGTATTATTGCCTTAAGTAATTGGTTTATAGTCTTGCTGCTTAAATTTCCTAGATTTAACCACACGGCTGATTAGTTTAATTATGGTATTTGATCAGATTCAGTATGTATATGTTAAAAATCCAGTAATACTAATAACACAAGAAGTTGTGAGTCATTATGTAATCAAGATAGGGCCTATTTCTTGGTAAAATGGTTTGATACGTTCTGTTAATCTGCAGTGGTATATAGCATGTTAAAGATTGAGAATGTGATCCCATATACTCCAATGTTAGTAAGTCTTAGATCACCTAGATTCAAGCTAAGAGTCACACTATACACTGTCTGAATCACATGCTGTAAATGTATAAGGTAATCATATGATCATGATATGGCCTATATTATATGTTGTTGTTAATTGGGGATCATGATTGATGCTTGCTTGACTCATATAAGCTTAATCTTAACCAACCCTTAATCCAAACTAGGCTTGTTGATCTTAATAGGACACTCAATTGACCGTATTGATTAATCACATGCTCATGTAACTTGTCTATTAAATTAATTGTCCCTGTGGTCGCCCTACGTTTTAAGTTAACTGTTGAAATGCTTTATGATCTAAGCAATGCTATTAGCTGGAAAGTATGATCTAGTGTCCATAAATATCTAAACTATGCCTAGCTGAGGATCATAAGATGTTTAGTTTTGCTGAATGCTTTCTTATACTATTTTGCTACTATTTTAAAACCCATCACTGCATATAGTTCTTGCATTGCCCTTTACCACTGTCAAAATATGCATATTTTTCCCTATTCTTGCCTATCCCTGCATAGTTATCATGTTGCATATCTCTAATTTTTCCTTAAGTTGATTTTTTTTTTTTGCTTCTAAATCTGTAAAACCTGCAATGTGATCTAGTAGCAATCCCTTTGTGCATATTTTTTGTTACTTGTCTTCCCTCAGTGTTGTGTTTTATTTGTGGAAGCTATCCTGCATATATTAAAACTAAGAGTATAGCATGATAAATGTAGTGTGACTTGTCTGTTGTATGGATTTAAGTAATCTGTGTTTGAATATCGGATGGTATACCTAGATATGTCTAAGGTATAGAGCCTTGTTGTGCCTTTGGGTATACTAGGGTCTGTATACTAAGGTATATCATTTATGTTATATCTTGTGAACTGCCTTCATGTTCCTTTTAATATGTATCATGTCATGATAAGTGTTACGTCTCTCGTTTCGTCATAAGAAAGTCTATGGCTTCCTAGTTGTGTATACCTTTAGTACGGAGATTCGTACCTGAGTTTATGAGATATTAAGTGCCTTATCTCACGTATACCGAAGAACAAGTATATGTTCCTTACAATACGATAGGATTAGAAGTTAAGCGAATCAAATAAAAAAGAATCGGAGCAACTCAGGGGACCAGGAACTAGTTTACTTTGACGGTGAAATGGGATGACTCGTCAACATGTTGACGTGGCATCCTTTCACGCCGTCAACATGCCGAGGTCCCTGAATCTTGGGTGGCAGAACGACGGCGCAAGTCGACGGCCGTCGGCGTGTTGACGAGCCGTCGACCCTGCTCATAAACCCGGAGGCGGTGGAGCTTTATTCCACTTACTATATATATAGCCCACATGTTTTTTTCTCCTCATTTTTATTTTGCCCAACCAGATATAAACCCTAATATATTCCTCCCAACTTTTTCCAACATACTAGTGAAGTTTTGGCAAGATCCGAGCCTCGTGAACCCAAGCTAGTGAAAAGAAAGTTGTTCCTTGGGTTCTATTGAAGTTATTGAGCTTAGGGGTTGGATTTGAAGTTTGATTTTTTTTGAGTTCTAGTTCCTTCAAGGTATGTATATGATTCTTACCTTTGTTATTGAATTGATTGCCAAGAGTTTTAATGTTTTAAAGTGAAGAAAATATAGTTATGAACACGGTACGTTGATTGAGTTTAAGTTGAGATTAGGGGCTGTTTTGGGAGATATTTTGGAATGGATTTAATTATATTTTTATATGTGAGTATTGATATTGTTGTTGATGGTTGGGTTGAATTGGAATTTGAGGGGTTTTTAAGTTTACAGAGGAAATGCTGCCCGAATTCCATTAAGTTATGAACTAGTTTAAAGGTTGGAATATAAGCACGTTCTAGTCTAATAGTTAGCATACTTGGTCTTATGTGTAGATTTGTCAAGCTCGGGACATAAGAATAGTTAGCTTGAGGAGCGGATAAGGTATGTTAAGGCTATCCCTTTCTTTCATTTTAGCATGATCCTTATGATTCGGACGAAAGAAGTAAACGAGCGAGTTCCAAAGACTTTATTGTTAGATAGTATAGGATTCATTGTATCCTTGATTTCATATGTTTCACATCTATAGCTTCCAGAGATCTATTATATTGACATACTAGCTTCTTATGCTACTGGGAGACCTTATGTTATCCCGAGGAGTTCAGAGCATTCTTTTACGAGTCTTTCATGCGTTTATATATATGTACAACTATTTTTCACACCGCGCCACACTATAGTCGGCTGGGCAGGCACATAGATGTGCACACCACTGCATTAGGTACGGTATGAGATTAACCTGGACGCGAGATGAGATGATATATGGATCGGGCTGTATGTTCCACAACACTGGCATTATGGATTGGGCTGTACGTTTAGCGCTAATAGTTACATTATGATATATGTATTTTCTTTAAAGAAAGCATGCATATCATATGCCCTCAGAGGCACTTTCAGTTATTCAGAGTTATACAGGTACTTCCAGATGTTCAGTCACACCGATGTATCCAGATACTTGGACTAGCTTCCATGTTTCAGCTATCTTTCATGATTTTTATGTATATGTTGCTCTTATGCCTTACATACTCGGTACATTATTCGTACTGACTCCCTTTTTTGCTTGGGGAGCTGCGTTCGTGCTCGCAGGTTCAGGTAGACAGACAAGCGGTCCAACTCAGTAGGACTTCCACCCAGCAGTAGTCAGTGCGCTCCACTTGGTTCGGAGCTGCAGTCTATTTTTGGTATGCTATTTTTTGATACGTATATATGGGTATGACGGGGCCCTGTCCCATCCTTTCTATAGCTTTGCATTCCATTAGAGGTGTGTAGATAGTTGTACATAGTTGGGATGATATGTTGCCTTGTCGGATCTTATGTTGTTATACAGCATATGTAGCGGCCTAGTTGGCTTGCACTATTGTTTTCAGTATATATGTACAGGTGGTTGTGAGTTCTTGATGCAGAGTTCATGGTGTTGTGTTTAGTGGAGTCATTATAGTTCAGTTATAAGTCATATATGGGCCACCCTATTGTTTAGTGAGATCCAGGTATAGGTATAAGGGTGTCTGGTCAGTAGGGGTCAGGCACTCGTCATAACTCATCGGTTTGGGTTGTGACAATAAGTCCTTTGTGAACTTGTATTTGAGTGTAAGCTGTGTATACAGAACGTATACCCAAGGTATATTAAGTATACTCAAAAAACTCTATATAACCTAGGTGTATATGAGTTTGTATACTTAGTATATATGAAGTATAACCTCTGTCATAACTAACTTATGGCCCATGCATGTTTTAAAGACTAAGTATAAGTATATCCCGTTATTGAGCTTTGATGTATTCAGGCCTGTTATTTATGTTCCTAGCCTATTTTCCTTTTCTGATAGCATGTGGGCTTTTGGCTCCTCTTTAAATTTTTTTAGTTTGGCCCAGTTGGGCCATCTGTGTTTTGGGCCAGATCTTTGTGCCATTTGATTTAATTGGCTAAGTGTGGGATTGTATATGTATGTGTGATCAATTATGATTAATTTTTATTTATTGTTTAGTGTACAAACCTTAAACATATCCTAATCTGTATCTTGTTACGTGTCTCATGTGAATAACTACCGGGCCATTTGGGCCATTTCCTTGCATTAAAACCTGTTGGGCCAGACGCCCAACACCATTCTTGATCGAGTATGATAAAGAGAAAGAAAGGGAAGCTAATATTTCCATGGAGGCCTAGCCATGGTTGAAAATGGTTGAAGGCCCTACTATGGGTGAAAATAGTAACTGGTGGGCTTAGGTAGGCCCACTAGCCTAAACTTTCTCCTTTATTTTTATACTTGTATATCTATGTATTTGTAAAAACACTTGGAAATATTGGAACCCATAAGGATGCTAGAACTTAGGAAACGCATAGTATTTTTAGGAAGTCGCTTAAACATTTTTTAAACTTGGCTGGTTTAAACTTGCATGAACTTGACACTTAATTTTATTTGACCAAGATTAAAAACTGGTTTTATACTGTAAATAAGTCCAAATGATCTTCAAATAATTAAGCCCGTTATAAGGAGCCTTTAACTGTTTGTTGGACTTTTAATAGGACTTGAGCTAAAAATGGAATAAAAAATTATCTTAAATGCAATTTTTTGTGGTTATAACTTGGATGAAAACTTTGAGAACAAGAGGCACCAGAACTTAGAGATTTTCCAGAAAAACAAAACTTTGGTTTGGTTTTCAAAATTTTTGGGAAATGAATTGAAACTGTTGGGCTAAAGGCCGATAACTTTATGGAATGAAAGTAAAGGGAAATCTACTTGGACCGGACTTAAAGATAAGATGGATTTGGTGTGGAATATGAATAGACTAATATGAGCTTCAATGGGATTAAAATGGACTTAATGAAAACTTTTAATTTCTTATATACTTATACTAAAATCAGGAGATATACTCCATGTTTTCTTATATATAATAAAACCTATAAGTACTAAAATCATTTTATTAGGACTAAAATAGTAGCGACTCTACTCAGGAGAAATCCCGAGTGTGTCTTAGTCAGGCAGTAAAGTGAGTTGAACACTTATACGAATTTTTTTAACCCAAAACCCCTTTTCTAAGGGGACTTTTTGCCGAAATTTTGAATTTATCTTAAATGAATGACTTTGTGAAAAATTAAACCTACTTAAGAAAATAAATACATTAATCACACATTGATGTTTGTAGATCAACCGTATTCTACAGATCCTTAATACCAGGGTGCTTAAAACCTTCCCTATGGAATCACCAGAACCCTTATCTCGAACTCTAGTCCAAAAATGATTTTTCTCTTGGCTGATAAACTCTTTTAAACCCGATTTTCTTACTTTTCCTTAAATAAATTAGGTGGCGACTCTAAGAATACTAAAATCCAATTAGAGCACCAACGACCTCTCAGCGTAAAAGTGAACCGTAAAAGATGACGACTCTGCTGGGGAATTCCTAAGTTCTAACCGTAAGGGTTTAAATATAATGTGATTTTAATTGTATTTATTTGCTTATGTGTTTAAATTTCATAATTTTAAACTGTCATTCATATCATATCATAAATTCCGCCACTCCTGGCAAAAAGCATGGTTTCAAAGGAGACACGTGGCAGCGCAGTCTAGCCTTCACTAAAAAACTCAAAACACCCTTTCTTTGGAACATGTTGAATGTTAAGTTGGTGTGTGGTCACCCAACCGCTGACAACGATTCACCTCGACTAGTCCGCTCGGGTCCAAGGTCAATTTGAAAAACCCACTCTTGCATAAGCCTAGGATTAGAGCTAAGCTAAATCCAAAGATGAATTAGACTAGGGGGTTTGGATATTTTAGATGTATCTAAGCTCGTTAGGAAGACAATCCCGTGTCAAGTACAGTCTATGACCCGAAAAACACCGCATCTCATGTTATGTGCTACTTGGAAACATGTAATGTGCCTCTGAGTTAAACCATTGCCTATTTGGGGGGGGGGGGGGGCCTTAACCTTAGATTTTGTTTAGTAGATATTGATCAATTTGGAATTTGATATGGTTCTTACTACACCGGACTTACTACATATTTGGTGGGCCCAAATGTCACAAGAGGAAAAGAAGGGTATTTTATGTCCTTCAAAAATTTGACATCTATTATGACAATAACGGGTTGCAAAGAGTTGATAGAGTTAATTACCGGATTTTGGGATTGGGATAGAATGGTCTTCTGCTTCAGGAGTGATGTACAAATAGCCCCTACCTTGGAGGAGTTTAAGGATGTTTTGACTAGTGTAGGTTTGGGACTAAAAAGGAGAAAGAAACCCGACCAAAATGCCTTAATCCCAGAAGCGCCCACCTACTCCCAAATTTGCAAAATGCTTTCCTTATCCCACGCCAATTGGGACCATGGTCCAACCATGCCCTTTAGAGAGTGTACAAAAGGTTCGGGAAACCAAGTGGATTTGTGGAACATCCGAGGGAGTTTAAAACTTATGCCGAATGTTTAGCCACCTGAACCTTAGCCTTTGCCATTAGCTTTTGGGAACCATGATCTTTCCCAAAGATTGGTCACTAGCCATAGACACCCGAGTCATTTCAGTTACCCATGCCATCTTTTACGACCTGGCATAACCCAATAAGAAGAAGCCAAATACTTCTTCCAAACACCAATTATCCTAGCCGATCTGTACCGAGCCTTAAGCCTTTACCAAAACCACTAATATTAATTCTAAAGTTGTAACCTACTCCTATAATGTGGATCCTTAAACATATGATCAAGGTTAGGGGTAACCAACACCTAAGTAAGACAGCCAAAAGGGATGGTCTCCATAAGTTTTGTCCAAACTTTGGGGACCAAACCAAGCAGAGTTGGGCCTTCACCTTTTCTAGGTTGAAAGAAGAAAGTGTTCAACGGATGTTCCATGACTTCGTATCTGATAAAGTTGTGGTCAAAGGTAGGAAGTGTCCATGTTTACCGCTTATGGGGATTTGAAAAATTAGCCCTTATGTGCCTGCTAGAGTCTTAAGACAGTTTGGGAGGATTAGAATCATACCCCAAGTTGGAGGCATGGGAGATTTCATCATTGACTATGACAGGGATAGGCCACCAAAAGCTTTGGTGTCACGGCCCAACCCGCCATGACTGGTACCCACACTAACTCCTAGTGGGCGAACCAACACACAAGTCATCTATTCATTCAAGTTCGATTTTATATTAACCAAGTTAGTCAGTTATTACTCATTCAAGCATCAAATAAAAAAAATAAGTCATGCCATAAAATACTTAAGTAAGTGCGGAAGTTCTAACTATTACAAAGTCCCCAAAATCCGAAAGTCATTGTACCAGGACTCTAATCTAAGACATGTCTAAGGAATGAAATCTGTCTAATAAATATCCATAATGTCCAGAATAGGAAAAGACATCATAAGAGAAAGATCTTCGGGCGGCCTGGCATGGGTAGAATCTCACCCTGAATCCATCAGCAACATCCTCAACGCTAGATGTGAGGGCGGCTAGCAATCTCTGTATCACAAGCTGCACTCAAAAGAATGCAGCAAGGTAGTATCAGTACAAACACTATGTACCAGTAGATATCATAGGCCGACTAAGATTAGTATCATGCATATCTCATAAAATCAGTAGAATAAACAAGACAGCCAACCGATATGAATATCAATAAACTGCAACAAGTCAACCAAGGATAATCACAATGAAGTCACCAAGGTATAAAGAATCACAAACAATGAAAGCCACAGCGTAAATAAGTTTACCACAATAACCATATGTTACACCTCGAAAAATCCTCTGTTGATGCATAGTGAATAGACTGACGAAAGGCACAAAGTATACGATGTTTCAATAAGTAAGAAATAGCATTTGATGACCATAATTGAGATTTCAAAGGCATTCGAGGCAATAGAAGAAAGTTTGCCAAGAAAGGCAAGGCATACGTTATGTATCGGAAAGGATTTATGAGTAGTGAATTAATGATGTTTTGGAGAAGAGCTATAACATCCCTTAGATTGTCAATAAGGTGTTAAACAAGTGTTAAGAAGGTTCTATAAGGATTGGAGATCAAACGAGTCGACGAGAACGAAATCGGAATAGCTGGGCATTATACGGAATAGCTGGGCATTATACGGCCCAACATACTGGCCCTTTGTTAGGCCGTATATTTAGCCCAGATTGGCAGCCTTCACTAGACCAAATATACGGCTAGACACACGGTCAGTATAATTTATACAGGCCATATGTTGGTCCGTCGAAACAAGACGGGGCAGATTGTGTATTATTAATAAGGGGATCAAGTTCATTTCATTTCATTTTCTCTTCACTCCCCTTCTCTCTAGAACTCTCTAGAACATTTATGCACACCTCTCCCACAAGAATTCAAGAGATATTAATGATCAACTTCATCAAACCAAGAGAATCAAGTGTAAGAAACTCATTAAAGCTCATCCAACAAAAGAAATCCAAGTGGAAGTGAAACTAGGATTTTTCTCAAGTGGAGTGTTTCCACCCCAAGTTCATTCCTACACCATCTAAGGTAAGTTTTATGATCTTTCCATGTTTTTTAAGGTATTGAGAGGTTGAAAGACTTGGATTGTAAAAGAAGATAAGAAATGGGTCATGAATGTGAGAATAGTATCAATTTTGAGTAGTAACTTGGATTGAGTCATGATTCTTGATATGTTATGAGTATGATTATGTTATAAATGACATTTAGAACATGGGATAGACATTGTATATGAGTGAATGTAATAGTGTGCTATGACCATGGATATGGATGAGTTGAAGCGAATTGAGGAATATGGATAATGTAGGTGAATGGAGACTATTGCTATGTGTGTGTGTGTGTGTGTGTGTGTGTGTGTGTGTGTGTGTGTGAGTTGATATATGATATGGGGAAAGATTTATAAACAACGGAGATGCCGCCCAATTTTCTCTAGCTTTAGTCGAGTATGCTAAGCTATCGATTGTCTAATATTGGTAATAACTCTAATGAAGGTAGAAACGTGGGCATTGAAGGAGAACGTCCAAGAGATAGAGTAGTTGAACGAAAAGGTATGTAAGGCTAACCCTTCTTTCAATAAGGCATGGTTCCTTGGCCATATATCTATTCTTTCATAAGCCTATGATGACTCCAAATGATTCTAACTTTAAAGCTACCAAAGCTCATGCTTCTTGTTACGTTTATGATTCTACTAAATCCCTTATACGACGAGTGATCCTCTAAGGATAGATGTAATAAAATGATGATAGTAATGATGTAAAGATGTTATGAGCCCTTATGTATATGTGTTTAAGTAAGACTATTATGTAAGATCGAGCTTATATGGCCGGGTATGATATGTATCGCGCGCACACCACTGCAGTTGGGTACGAATAACCGTGAGCCTTGGTAGGGCTAGGTATGTATAACCACCAAGCCTCGCCATGGCCGGGTATGTGAAATACCGATCCCTCATGGTCGGGTATGCTATGAATATGAATATGAATATGAATATGGATACGGGAAGGTAAATAATTATGGATACGAATACGGATACGGATATGGATATATGTACACAACCACGCATTAGAAATGGAAGGTCCCTATGAAAGGCAGATAAGTGTTTATGACGATGGTTCTACTACCTCCCATCTTATGCTATTCCTTACGCTTTGTCTTTTATCGTTCTATAATGACAGTCGATCATGCTTTTACATACTCGGTACATTACTCCTTGTACCGACATCTTTTGTTTGTGGACGCCGCGTCGTGCCCGTATAGGTGGCCGGGTGAGACGGGCCGATCCATAGCTCTATTACTCGGGACTACGTAGCAGCTCCCTTCATTCGCAACTCTGACTTTTGGTATCTATTCTTTGCGTACATACATGGGCATGGCGGGGTCTGTCCCGCTTATATGATGTGACATACTCAGAGGCTCGTAGACACGTGTATACGGTTAGATGTATTTAGCCTTGTGGGATAATGTTTTGTATATCATTTTGTTAGCCTGGTCCGCTTATGTACATTCATATGGGCATAGTTGCTAATGATGATATAAATGTATTGTTATCAATAGGATTAGTATGATTGATGGATAGAAAGTATGAGTTTCGCTATGTGGCTCACCTAGATATAAATGGGAATGTATGATAAGAGGTGCCGGGTGGGTTAGCGGTACCCGTCATGGCCCTCGGGTTGGGTCGTGACAAAAGTGGTATCGGAAACGCTTTTGTCCTCAGGTGTGTAACGAGCCGTGTCCGCAGAGTCTTGGTTATGGGTGTGTTGCCATACTTATAAATAAAGAAATTGCGGTTTTAGGATTGAATGACCTTCTTTCTTCAAGATCGTGCGCGAGCCATAATAGGATTTCCTTTTTCCTTGTGTATTGTGTATTTCGGAGATGCGTGGAAGAGAAAGGCTACGGCGACAAAAAGGGGAGGCAGGTGGCGAGCGCGGGACGCTTGTGGGGAAGGTGAGTCCCGGTATCGGCTCAATCTCGGTCCCCCGTTCGGTGCCTATTTCTGAGGAGCATGAGGGAGCCTCAGCCCCAGCTCCGCCGCCTCCCGGCCCACTATGCTTCTGACAAGATGATGTAAAAAGGCCATTCATTTGCTTACTCAGTTGGTCATGTCCTTTGGTTCGAAGGTTGTCCTTCCCGGTTACGAGTTACAAGATCGTAATTCATCCCTCACTTTATTATTACGTATTCCCCATGGCTTGTACCTTTCAAAACTTCATGGGATGTCTTTGATACCCCATTAATATGGTGAAATACATGGTGTACTCATGCTCTAAAAGTGCGAGGTGTAACAGTCCCACCAACCAAGCTGCCTGAAAGATCAGCTAAGTTTTAGTGGACGGATGCATGTGAGTGGAGTTTTCAGATATTAAAGGAAAAATTGACCTCAGCACCCATCTTGACTCTTCCAGAGGGAACAAATGGCTGTGTGATTTATTGTGACGCTTCAGTGGCCGGGTTGTGCTATGTATTAATGTAACACGGTAAGGTTGTTGCTTATGCTTCCAGATAGCTGAGGAGGCATGAGAAAAATTATCCAACCCATGATCTTGAGTTAGCTGCAATGATCCATGCTTTGAACATGTGGAGGCACTACTTGTACGGTGTCCATGTAGATATCTGTACCGACCATAAGAGCCTCCAGTACATCTTTAACCAGAAGGACTTGAACTTACGTCAGAGGCGATGGCTAGAGTTGCTAAAAGACTATTATGATGATATTTTGTACCATCCTGGGAAGGCCAATCTAGCAGCTGATGCTCTTAGTCGTACATCCATGGGTAGCTTGTCATATTTGCAGCCAGAGCAGAAAGAGCTAGCCCATGAAGTTTGTTGGCTAGCTAGTCTTAGAGTTCGATTGATTGACTCAGATGATATAGGAGTTACGGTTTAGGATACAACGATGTAATCTTTGGTAGCTGAGATAAAGGAGCATCAGTACTGTTACACCCCGTAGTTTTGTACGTTAAAATTCGTAAGTGCTGGTCGTTTCAAGTATAGACTTTGGAGTTGCCTTTAAGGATAAATATATATATGAGATTATATGCATTTATCTCAGGGTTATGAGAGTTTAAGTTTATATAATAAGTTACGGAAGGATTGGAGGATAAGTGAATCAAGGAAATTAAGTTGTTTGACTTTGGAGGAAATATGAGGTGCAGTTTTGGCCATAGTTCAGGAGACGATATCTTTCAGTATACGAGTGGTTTTGAGGCAAAGAAAAAGCTTAAAGTGAAGTTCATGAAGTATAGTTTTCAACGCAACAAACCGCTCATCGATACGGTATCGGAGCAAGGAGATATGGACGTTACAAGCTGGGCTGGCAGGCCAGGAAAATGCTCTGCCCGAACGCGCCAGGAGGTGGCGCGAACACGCAGAAGGGGTGACAGAAAACCTAGCGAGAATGCACCACTACCAAGTGCGAACGCACTGAGTACTTTTTAGGTTGGTGCAACCCGAGCCTAAAACGTTGTAAAAAGGGGTTACCCCCTTATTTCCTCATTCAAACATCCTCCAAGCTTCTTAAATTTTTAGGAAACTTCCACCAACTTCCACACACCAGAATTTTAACGCAAGTCAAGTATAATCCCCGGATTCTGGTCCAGACAGCGTACAGTTGCGATTATAATATCGTGTTACGGTGAATATTGAAGATATTGCGGTTTTAGCGAGAGTAAGGTACGAATCTTCTTTTATTGGTATTGATTTAGGTTTAATTATGGAGATAAAGTATTAAATAGTTGTATAACGAATTTGTTGGTTGAGAAATTGGATAAACATCATGTGGGATATTTTATGGAGTATTTTGGTATTGAGGATGGTATTGTTGGTCTTGTTGTTGTTGTTGTGTTGGTTGTTGAAATTATGATTTCGGCTTAGGGATACAAACAGGAGAGATACTGCCTGAATTTTGGCAAATTCTAAAGGAGTTTGATTTAAAGACTTGAGATTGGCATATGATGATAAGTCTAATGGTAGTATAATTTCTTTTGAATGTAGATTTACAAGTTTGGGAGAACAAGCGTTAATTCGTAGGAGATCAATTAGGTATGTTAAGGCTAGTCCTTTTCTTTTCCAAAGGCATGACTCCTTTCTTTGTGTATTCATATATGTTTTCCATAATGTCCTTTATCAAAAAGTTAGAGATTCATGACTCCAAGAGTTTTAACTATGACGCTAAAGATGAGTATGTTTTATGAAGATAATGATGATGATGACTCTAGTTCTAGAAGTTCCAAAGCTATGATTTTGATGTTATTAGGAGATTAACGAGTTTATTTCATGATTTTCTTGAATTGCTCATTGTTGTTGATCTCACCTTATGAATTGTTCCTTCGAGGTGAGATATAGCGATGATGATTATTCCATAATATAAATCGGAGGTTACCGACCTTACGTCACTCCGATAGAGTTGTATCTTTCACTTGGGTTCTCATGCATGCTTTATAAATATGTATGTATTTTAATAAGACCGCGTTGCCCAATAGGCCGCCAGGCAGACTCACCACCGCAGTGGGCAACTTACGCCCCGGACGCGGGCTAATAATGATAACACCTTGCCTAAATGGCCGGGCAGCATAACACCGTACCTATATGGTCGGGCAGTTTACTTGTATGTATTTATAATGTTGTTTAACAGA
Source organism: Lycium ferocissimum (assembly GCF_029784015.1). Taxonomy (NCBI): domain Eukaryota; kingdom Viridiplantae; phylum Streptophyta; class Magnoliopsida; order Solanales; family Solanaceae; genus Lycium; species Lycium ferocissimum. The sequence continues at coordinate 11,446,260 of NC_081343.1, read as the reverse complement.
AATTAAAGCTAGCATGCATGATATCCACCTTATGAGGCAATCAGATGTACAAGTTATCTCTTTATCTCATATTATGTTCTATTCTTCTTATTATGTTGTTATTCATGCCTTACATACTCAGTACAATGTTCGTACGGATGTCCTTCTTGTGGACGCTGTGTTCATGCCCGCAAGATCGTGAAGCGACCAGAGCGATCCAAACCGATAGGATCTCCCTCGGCCAGTGGGGTGCACTCCATTGGTCCGGGAGTCACCCACTTTGGTATGCTATTTTGCTATGTAGATATGTGGGTATGGCGAGCGCTTGTCCTGTCTTTTCTCGGTTATACTCCATAGAGGTTTGTAGACGATTGTATATAGTGGGAGCGTCCGTATCTTTTGTGGTCTCTTATTTAATGTACGGTACATGTAGTGGCATATGCTCGATCGCGGTGTCATCTTGCACGCATGCCTATATATATATCCATGGACTACATTTTATGAGTTGTTGAGGTAGAGTTTATTGTATAAATTTTACGTGAGATGCTATCATTCAGATATAAGTTAGAAATGGGCTGCCAGGTTATTCTATGTAGGGCAAGTACGACTTTAGGGGTGCTTGGCCAGTAGTGGTCGGGCACTCGTCACGGTCCATTGGGTTGGGTTGTGACAAGTACTAAAACCCTATTTTTGTTCATTATTGAGATACGGCCCCTTAGAAAGAAAAGACACCCTTTGTGATTACAGGGGATGCAATACTTAGGTATCGAGGTAGATTATGCGTTCCTAATGTTGCAGGGCTTCATCGGCAGGTTATGGGGGAAGCCCGTTATTCTCGCTATTCTATTTATCCGGGCACAACAAAAATGTACCATGATATCAAGGAAGTGTATTGGTGGGATGGTATGAATAAGGACATAGCAAAGTTTGTCACTCAGTGTCCAAATTGCCAGCAAGTTAAGATAGAGCACTAGAAGCCTAGAGGTTTATTGCAGGCTATTGAGATTTCGACATAGAAATGGGAGGTAATTAATATGGATTTCATTGCAGGTTTGCCCCGTACTCAGCGGAAGTATGATTCAATATGGGATATAGTTGATAGGCTTACAAAGTCAGCCCACTTCCCACCTGTCAGAACTACTTTCAGCTGAAGCTTATGCGAAACTCTACCTTAGAGAGATTATACGACTTCATGGGGTTCCTACAACCATTATTTCAGATAGAAGGGCATAGTTCACAGCTAAATTTTGGAGATCTATCCAGAACGGATTAGGGACTCAAGTGAGTCTCAGTATTGCATTTCATCCGCAGACAGATGGACAAGCTGAGCGTACTATACAGACACTTGAGGATATCTTTGAGGGCTTGTGTAATGGATTTTCTAGGTAGCTGGGATGACCATTTGCCTCTTATTGAGTTTGCGTGTAACAACAGTTACCATTCCAGTATTCAAATAGCTCCTTATGAAGCTTTATATGGACGGAGATGTAGATCACCCATAGGATGGTTTGATGTTGGAGAGAATCATCTCGTAGGCCTAGACTTAATGCAGCAAGCGGTTGAGAAAGTGAAAGTGATTCAAGAAAGGTTACTAGCGGAATGCAGTCGACAGAAATCTTATGCAGATAATCGGCAACGTAAGTTAGAGTTTGAGGTAGGCGATTAGATCTTCCTGAAGATCTCGCCTACGAAGGGAGTGATGAGATTTGTGTCATGACCCAGCCCCGTATGCCGTGACTAGTGCGCGAGCTGGACACTCGTCTATACACCTGTTAGCTATAATCGATCCACGTCTAAATATAATATGTAACTTACAAAAAGAGAACGTCATCTCAGAACTGTCATATATATATATATATATATATATCAACGCAACCTGTCTCCTGAGGAGTCACAACCATCAACAGATAAATAGTACATAAGCCGACAAGGCTGTCATAGCGTGTGGGAACATCCCAACTATATATATCGACAAGGGCACGTTTTACCACGTACAACATCCCAAAACATATAGATATACGCAAGCCGACAAAGCTGCCACTACGAAAGGGAACGTCCCAAAACATAAGTCAAACAGACACAACCGAACATCAACTATATACAACCCACACATATGTCTACAGACCTCTAAGAGCAACGATGATCATATGACGGGACAGGGCCCCGCCGTACCCCTGGATAAAACACATATCTACAACAAAAGGATCTGTACCAAAAGCTAGGCTCCGGGACAAGGGAGCACTCCAAGATATCTGAATGGATATCCTAAGCTGGCGGAGCACCAAAATGAGTGTCTGTACCTGCGGGCATGAAACGCAGCCCCCCGAAGAAAGGGGGTCAGTACGAGATATGTACTGAGTATATAAAGCATGAAATACAATAAGAAAGATCATAACTGAAGTAGGGATCCCGGTGAGACAAGTATAATAGTCAAGAAGTCACTGTAACTGTACCTTACGAATGAAATCATGCATATCATTATCATATACCGTACCCGGCCCATTATGGGACTCGGTGAATAAAGTCGTGTACACTTATACCGTACCCGGCCCATCATGGGATTCGGTGCCATATCATATCATCGTATCATCATATCATTATATCATCATGTCATCATATCATCATATAGCATACCCGGCCCTCTAGTGAGGGGCTCGGTGGATAATATAGTAAAATGTGCGTGATAACATACCCGACCTGGGACTCGGTGAAAGATGTAATAACAGTATGCACGAGCAGAGTAGTGAGTAACCATATGCATATAAACCATCATTTGAGACTATATCAAATAAAGCCTCAGGGATCATAGACATGTATCAAGATAATGCGAAACAACTTATGAAAGTTAAGGACATTAGTCGTTATAAAGTCCTTTAAGAATAGGAACCTTTTTGCATCATTTACTATCTAATCATATAAAAGACTCGAGGGCAGTATCTCGACTATTCTAATAGTTCTAACATCAAGAAATGAATAAGAATCATAAATCATGCTCGGAACTTGTGAATAGAATTACCCCAAAACTCATATCGTTTATTACTTACGTCTAGGACATGCCAAAAGAAAGAAAGGATAGGCTTTACATACCTTTAGCATTTACTCGCAACACAACACGTATACGCTGCCCAATAGTACCTCAACCTATATTAAGACGTTAAGAACTACGGTTAAGCTACGGGGAGATTCAAAACGTATTCTAATGTTAGTAACTCCTTTCTAGATAATTAGACGACGTTTCCCTTATATTCAAACCAACCACATACAACCAAGCCAACATCAATAATCATACGTTCAAGTACCAATCCGAGACTATTCAAACAAGACTCAAGAACACTTCGGACAGTCCGCACAATATTCCAAACAACCAATATTCATAATATTCGATAACAATCCACATACGGCTACTACATATTCAAGTTACTATTAATGATCCATAGTCGTAACATTTTCATCTAAACAACCTTACAACAGCCCAACCAACACACAACACAACATGTAATCTTAATTACCATTAATCTTCCAAGCTCAACAAGAACAACAACACATTAGACAACCCCTAACTAGCAACGTAAGGATGCCCGATAACTTCACAAACGTTTACGGACATGCCAAACAAACCATTTACGTTTATTATACATTCCTTAACACATTCTTTTTATCCAAATTCATAAACTATACCAACAACCACACGTTAACAACATTAACCATTTAGATGCAGGAAACTATACTAACACCTTATTAACTTCTACAACAGCCCACAAACAATTACAACTTCAACTTGAACCATTAAATACCTTCATTCTCATCATAAAATCCATAACAACAACAACAAAAATACTAAGTAAAATTAGTTCACCATCTTCTACACAAAACAGCCCCTACACGGCTTCAACACCAACATACATAATTCCATGATTTTCATCCATATCTACAAGTTACAATACGTTCAAACCACCCTTAACACATGTAAAAGAAGATTAAATCTTACCTTAACACTTGACTTCTCAACTTGGCTAGAATTTATGAATTGAAATAATACTTGTTCTTGTTGCCCTAATGACCACTTTCACGTTACAATTGCCCTTCCAATTTGTCTAGAACACCTTGGAAAATTGCTTTGGATCAACAACTTGTGAGTTCACTAAACTCAACCATGGCCGAGAGCTCCTCTCTCTATCTCTATAGTTTTGTTTTTGGTTGAAGATGATAAATGGCTTCATTAGTCATCAATTTACTTTAAATATGGTTCCTACAAGATGGACACATGTCCCACTCATGGCTTGAGCCAATCAAATTTTGCCATGCCATGGGTGAGGCCCACACGGCCACTAATGGCCAATTAGTGACTAATTAGATTTTTAATCCCCACTTAATAATCTAATCATGGTTAATTAATCCCTAATCTCCATTAATAATTCCATACCAATAAAAATTTATAAGCAACTTGTGCATTAAAACAAAATCGGAGGTTAAAAGTCTCTATCTCGTATCCCAAAACAGTCTTGTCCTTCAACTTATTGCGATTAGCTTAAAATATCCCAATGTACAAAAATACGGGATATAACATCCTTCCCCCCTTTAGAACATTCGTCCTCGAATGTTATACTAGTCTTATAGGGTCTTATAAGGACTTCGGGGGGAAGTCTCTCTTATTGTCATAACATATAGTTTTTATGTATCAATCAATATAATCAACGAGGAGTTTAGATTACCTGTAGGTATAGGGAACAAGTGAGGATACTTATTCTTTATTTCCTCTTCCACTTCCCAAGTCATCTCCTCCCTGTTATTGTTCCGCCACAATACTTTAACGGAGGCCACGTCTTTAGTACGCAGCCTTCTCACCTGACGATCCAGTATAGCTACAGGGTTCTCCTCGTACGATAACTCCTCCGCTACCTGGACATCATTCACGGGGAATATTCTGGAAGGATCACTAATACATTTGCGAAGCATAGATACGTGAAAGACTGGGTGCACTGCTTCCAAATCAGATGGTAGGTCTAATTCATAGGCAACCTTGCCTACCTTACGGACAATCTGATAAGGCCCAACATATCTCAGACTAAGCTTCCCCTTCTTGCCGAATCTCATTACTCCCTTCATGGGTGACACCTTCAAGAATACCAAATCGCCAACGGAACTCTGTTGTCGACGTCGATTATCTGCATATGACTTCTGTCGACTCTGAGCGGCTAATAACCTTTCCCGAATAAGTTTCACCTTATCAATGGCTTGTTGAATCATATCTGGGCCGATTAAATTAGTCTCCCCATGTCACACCCTTAATCCGATAGGGTGTGATGGGCACCCGACCCTTACGTAGGGCCGAGCGAACCCGCTGACTCTCGTAACACTCATAATCATACTGGGCCCTTAAATCATAACATAAATACATAATGAAAGTCTTTCGGATATCAAATATACTTTTCATATTTTTTTCAAATCGAACGAAGTCTATAATCATATAAAATCCGTAAAATAATACGTAACAATACATCGGCTTACGGAGCCGCTTACAAACTGACATACTATACCCATGACTCTGTCTGCAAAGTCTCTAACACAGAACATGATACCATAACATAATACTCTGGATCGGCAGCACTCCGGAGAAAATGGAGCTCGCCAATCCCGCTGGAACACCTTCTACTAACATCCTCAGCTCATCTGGGTGTACCTGCGCGGCATGAAATGTAGCCCCCGAAGAAAGAGGGTCAGTACGGAATATGTATTGAGTATGTAAAGCATGAAATACAGTAAGCGGGATCATACTGAAGTAAAGAGTACAGAGAAGTCAGAAGACTTGCCTTTGAAAACACATACCATGCATGTCAACGTTATAAAATCATCGTGAAACATATAGCGTGTCCAGGCCCTCTAGCGAGGGACTCGGTAAGTAAAATTATAATATACATGAATAAAATGTACATATAACGTGCCCTGGCCCTCTAATGAGGGACGCGGTAAATAAAATCATGTCATCATCAGGTATGCATGCATAAATATATATATACATATATATATACCGTACCCGGCCCTCTAGTGAGGGACTCGGTGAATAGCGTGTCCCGGCCTCGCTAGCAAGGGACTCGGTATGCCATCCTGGCCGCCATCCCCATCTCATCACATCATCATATACATATATATATATAGCGTGTCCCGGCCCTCTAGCGAGGGACTCGGTGAATAATGCAGTGGAATGTGCACGAATGCATGTCCTGGCCCGGGACTCAGTGAAAGACATATTGAGCTTCGCACGAGTAGAGTAGTGAGAAATCATATGCACATAAAACATTATCAAAGACTCAATGAAGTAATCAAAGCGAGTCGTCATTTGAAAATCGGGGCAAAAGTTATACCAAGTATCTTTCGGACACTACTCGGAAGCATAACAAACATCATAAGCTTATAAAAAAAAACGTAGGGACCATAGTCGTATGTCAAGTCAATCCGAGCCCGTCTCGGAAAGTTACAGACATTACTCACTTAAGGACTTTCTACAATCATATCGAAGCAATCCGAGCCCTTTCCGTGAAAGTTACGATCGTTCGTAGTTACGGAATCATTTAAAAGCAAAACTCTTTTGAAAATAAAACTTTTATGCAACTTTTGAAATTTAGTCATACAAAAACAGAAGAACCATAATTCGACTACATTAAGAATGCGAATATCAAGAAACAAATAAGAATCATAGACATGCTCGGATTGCAAGAATAGAGTTACCTCGAGACTCGTGTCATAACTTACTTGTAACTAAGACATGCCAAAGAAAGAAAGGTTGAGCTTCACATACCCCGTTCGCTTCCTACACTAGTCCAGCTTCAGTCTCGGCTTCCAACAATCTACAACACGTCGTTAGGCATCAACCATTAGACATAAACACCGATGGATTCACTTCCAAACCATTATTGTTTCTACAAAAATTTGGGCAGCATCTCCCCTATAAATCCAACATCCCCGAGAATCCAACTCGGCCAAATCAACAACAACCATACCAACAATTATGCTACCAACATCAATAATCAATTCAAAACGCATTCTAGGATTAGCAAGTCTTCTCTACATAACTCATCAACATTCCATTTATCTTCCATTCAACTACATACATTCAAACTAACATCAATGATCATACGTTCAAATTCTAACCCGGGACCACTCAAATAAGATTCAAGAACATTTCAAGCAATCCGCACAATATTCAAGACAACCCAAACCATAAGCCATTCCACCCGAAATCTTCCAACTACATTAGGAACATGAATGACACATTTTCTTCTCCAGAATTCATAAATTATATCAACAATTCCATACGTTTACAATATTATTTCCATACATTCAAGAAAGCATATTAAAATCACATTAGTTTTCCAAAACAGCCCACATGATTTGCAATTCCATTTGAATCATTAAACCTTCATTTTACATCATAGAATCCATCACAACCACAACCAAAACACTAAGTAAATCTAATTCATCACTTCCACACCAAGGCAAAAAGCCCCTCATTCGGCCACCACATCCACACACAACTTCATGAATTTTACCCATTTCAACACATTACAACATGCTCCAACGTCCATAACACATGCAAAAGAGGATAGAACCTTACCTCCTTCCACTTGCTTTCCCAACTCTCGGCTAGAGGTGTTCTTTGCAAAACGAATGGTCAACTTCTTCCAACAATTACTCCACATGATAGAGGACCTTCCATTTGGTAGGAAGACAAGGAGAAAATAATTTTTCATGATCAAGCTTTCCATGACCATGTTCGGCCATGCCTTGGCCGAACCCTCTCTTCTCTCTTTTCTCCATCTCTCTTGAATTTTCTAAGGTTTAAAATGATAAGTTGTCTTGTGTTGGCATCACACACACACACATATATATATATATGTAGATACAAGCACATGGCCGGTCATGTGCTCTCTTTCTTTTCTTTTTTTTTCTCCAATTTTCTAGAATTCTCTTAAGTTATAAAAGAATGAATTTTTTGGTCTTGCTTTTCATGACTTGTACATATATATACACTTAGCTCCCTCAAATATAAAATGAACATATGTGCCATTTCATGGCTTGAAAATATTGGCCAACCATGGGTGGGGCCCATGCCAACATGGACGGCCACCTTGGCCTCTTGGCCATTTCATGAAATTATTTTTCCAACTTTTAGCCTCCAATTTCTCCTTATCCCAAATTTACCCTTAATGCTCCATACCAATAAAAGATAAACATACAACTTAGTCATTCTTAACAAAACTGAAAAAAATTATCACCTTGTCCTTAACTCTCCGCCATTAACTCGGAATATCCAAATGTACAAAATGCGAGGTATAACATCCTTCCCCCCTTTAGAACATTCGTCCTCGAATGTTCAATTAGTCTCGTAAGGTTTTCTGAGGATCTTGGGGGGGGGGGGGGTTCCTTTATTACCACGGCATGCAATCTCATCTATCGATTATGTCTCTTCTTCATTTTCTCTTCAGCTTCTCAGGTCGTCTCTTCCCGGCTATCGTTCCGCCACACGAACTCGGACCCCTTATAATCGTAACCCTAGCATCTATGACTTTACATCTTATTGACAATAGCTCCAACAGATCCCAATATGCGGAAATCTCGGGGTGTAATATCCTTTTCTCCTTAGGAACAGTTATTTCCCTTAGGGTTCGATTATCAGTTGCTTAATCCTACCTTAAAACATACGTCAGTCTCTTCTCATTCTTACTCAACTCCTTTATTGCCTGCGACCCACTTCTTCCATTTCTTTGCCTTCGCGTTTTTGACCGCTCTTACCCAAATTTTTGTCTTCATTTTTGTAGTCTTGGCTATTGCGTACTTCGTAGGAATATTCTAAGTTGGTTGGACAATGGACAAGACTTTTAATTTCCGGTTTTGTTGATTTTGTCTCGACGCATAAGTTGCATATTCATCTTTTGTTGATATGAAGTGTTAAGGGTAAGATTGGAATAAGGAAAAAAATTAGAGAATGAAAGTTGGAAAAAATTTGGGACCAAAAGATGAATTATGGAAAGTTGGCTATTATTGAAAAAAAGGCCATAATGTGTGTGTGTGTGTGGCCATAGGGCCATGTGGGTGAAATTATATATGAGGAATAAGATGACTAATTTAAGTCATCTTCATCTTTTCTTATCCCTTAGAAACTTCAAGAGAGATGGAGAAAGAAAAGAGAGGAGACACGGCCATGAAGGAAAAAAATGGAAGATCAAAAACCTCCATCACAAAAATATTTTCTTCTATGTTTTCCACTCTTTGGAAGGTGCTAAACAACATGAAGTGGTTGTTGAATCAAGCAAAGCTTTTGTTCTTGCAAACCACACCTTGGCCGAATGAAGAACAAGTGTGAAAGGTAAGGATTTTATCTTCCTTCATGTGTTGTTGGTGATTGGTATGTGTGGTGATATATGGAAATGAATGAAGTTTATAAAAATATGGTGTTGTGTGTGCTTGGCCGTGTATGTATGGTTAGTGTAGAGGCGAAGAATTAAGTGTATGTAGCATGTTTGCAAGTTGTTTTGGCATGTAGAAATGAATGAAAAATCATGAAAATATGGATGTTGAAGTCAAGCCTTGGATATAGATGTTGGCCGTGTATGTGTATTGTATGTCTAAGAGTGATGAATCAATTTTAATTTGCATGTTGGTTGTTGTAGTGTGTTGGAATGAATGGAAATCATGAAACTTTGAATGTTGGTACTTGGCCGTGGATTGTGGTGTGTGTGGCCGTGTAGGGGCTGTTTTGGAGGGAGCTTGGTGAACTAATTTAATGTGGTGTTTTGGTTGTTGTTTGTTGTGGATTATGTGATAAAAATAAAGGTATAATGACTTATGTCGAAGTTGTAGTGTTGTGGGCTGTTTTGGAAGTCAATATGGTTCTATTATGTTTTCTTATAATTATGAAGGTAGTGTGGTAATGTATGGAACCGTTGACGTAGTTTGTGAAATTGAAAGAAAGAAACGTATTATTGTTGTATTCATTAAGTTGGAAGGTTTCGGGTTTCATAGTATATTGTTTGAATTGTCTTGAATACTTTGTGGATTGTCCGGAATGTTCTTAAATCTTGTTTGGATGGTTGTTGGTTTGGTTGTTGTTGATATTAGCCGAGTTGAAATCTCGGGGTTGGTGAATATATAGGGGAAATGCGCCCAATTTTTGGTAGAAAAAGCAATGGTTTGGAATTGGATTCTTTAGCGCGTATGACTAATGTTCGATGCCTATCGATGTTATTGTAGATTTTGAGAAGTACCGAGGTTTGAGTTTGGATTAGCCTAGGAAGCAAGCCAGGTATGTGAAGCTTACCCTTCTTTTCTTTTTGGCATGTCTTAGACGAAATTAAGGTATGACATAATTTGTGCCTCGGGGTAATTCCATTCGTAAATTCCAAGTATGTTTGTGATTCGTATTTGCTTGATGTTGTTGGCATCCTTAGAATGGCTAGGTTATGGTCCGTATGTCTTGATATGATTGAGTTTGAAATGTTGTGTAAGCGATTCGTATGAGTTCCTTGATGTTCGTATTCTTTAACGCGGTTGAGTTATGACCCTTATGTCTTTTGTAGGATTAAACTTTTAAGGTTTCAAAAGAGTTCTATTTTCAAAAGAATCTTGTTTTCAAAAGAGACTTGTTCCAAAACGACTCCGAAACTTCAAACGTCCGTAACTTTTGCATACGACCTCGAAACGCCCCAAAACATAATATGTAAGTTCATAAGACATCACTCTCCCCTACCCCTCGTAGTCGGGCTCGGACGGGGGTCGGCACCCGTCCGTGGGGCCCGCGGCCTTTCTATGCTACCTTTATGGATTTTTCGGAAAATTTAATATTTTCTTCACTATGATTATTTATTTTTCTGTCGAGTTGGAAATAAGGATTTTTATGCACATGATTTTGATACATAATTGTGGTCTCTAAAGTTCGGTTTGACATGTTCCCGAGCGAAATTCGGAAGAAAACTTGATTTGACTATGGTTTTGGATTTTCAAAAAAAGAGGGTTCGTTCGATCATTCGGTTGAGTCCGTGATGATGTCCTGGATATGCGTGTGGTTACTTACGATCCGTTCGTGCGTTTTGTGTTACCTCTTTCACCGGATCCCGGCCGGTATATGATCGTGCGCACTATGATATATTCTCGAAGTTATCCGTGTTACGGTTCCCGAGACCTCGCCATAGGGCCGGGTTCCGTTTATGAAGTTATGCTTCGTGATATGGCTTATGATGTGTTGTGATGATGTGTTGTGTTCGGGGATACGGAGATTTGAAATCTTCCGGGAGTTAGCGCCGTGTTGTGGCGCGGATAGGGTGGCGACCACGTTCGTCCGCCGGTCCCATGGACCGCATTTGATATGTGATGATGTGTGATGAGTTTGTTCTCCGATGATGAGTTTGATCACCGATGATGAGGCGCATCCCACATCGGTTATCGTCATTCCATATGACAGATTACGATGCGTTCGGTATGAGTATGCATGATTTGTGTGTCGGATGTAAGTACTTAGATAGTTGTGTTATTACGACTTCACTTTCTCGTACTTCCTACTTTAGTTATGACCTCGTTTGATGTATGCTATGCTTTACATGCTCGACATATTTCGCATCGACCCCCTTTCTTCGGGGTCGCGTTTCATGCCACGCAGTACCCACGGATGAGTCGGTGATGCTAGCGAGTAAGATGCTCCGGTTGGATTGGCGAGCTCCATTTCCTCCGGAGGCCGCCGAGTCGAGTGCTTTGTATGGTGTTCGGTTATGATAGAGACTTTGCAGCAACGTGTCGAGTGTATGATATGTCGGGTCCGTTTGTAAGCGGCTACGTAAGCCGGTGTGTTTGTATGTATTATGTTACCGATGTGTTTGGCAAGCGGCTATATAAGCCGAAGTATGCCGTTATGCCTTATATTGCGTATTTTATTTGGTTTGAAAAAAACGAGAGGCATGTTTGTTTTTCGAAAAATTTTCATTACGTGTGTATGCTATGTTTTGTGGGCCCGTATGGGTATGAGTGTTACGTTAGTCGGCCGGGTTCGCTCGGCCCTAAGTAAGGGTCGGGTGCCCGTCACGCCCTAACGGAAATTGGGGTGTGACAAAGTGGTATCGAAAGGTGTCCGTCCTAGGGGTTGTCCGCAAAGTCGTGTCCAAGAGAGTCTTGTTTATGGTGTGTCGCGCGCCACATTTATAAACGTGAGGCTACGGGGCATTTAGGATGGTTACTCTTCTTTCACATCCGAGATCGTGCCGTAGAGCCAAGTCATAGGAGATGGGACTCCTTACCCCGATTTGTGATTGCACCGAAGAATGGCACCGATAGAAGAAAACGATTGATGATGTTGGAAGTCACGAAGTACGCAGTAAGTAAAGGTATGAAGATGTATGTTGGGAAAGATATTGAAGTTGCGATTGAAATACGAGTTGAAGCCTAAAGGGGGAAAGTAAACAAGAAAGTGTAACAAAGCCGTTTGAGTTGGGCATACGAGGTAAGTTTACCATTTTTGTACCGTTGTTGATGTTGGGAGCCCCGTGCGAGGTGTGATATGATATAATATGCATATATGTATGTTGGCCCCGTGAGGCATTGTTGGTATTTCGCGTGCGTGCTTTGAGGTAGTAAGAAATATAGAGGAAACTCGCCGAATTTTTTTTCCGTAAAATGGAAAGAGAATAAGATGTGTGTTTGTAATACGACTTGAAAGGTCGTGCCGATAGTAAGAGTGAGATTAAGACAAGAGTAAGAAGGAAAAGTTTAACCTGAGATCCTTATGATGTTTTATGAGACTAGTTGAACATTCGAGGACGAATGTTCTAAAGGGGAAAGGATGTTACACCCCGTACTTCGTACGTCGGAATATTCTAAGTTGGTTGCGACGAGGTATGGACAAGACTTTTAATTTCCGGTTTTGTTGATTTTGTCTCGACGCATAAGTTGCATATTCGTCTTTTGTTGATATGAAGTGTTAAGGGTAAGATTGGAATAAGGAAAAATTAGAGAATGAAAGTTGGAAAAAATTTGGGACCAAAAGATGAATTATGGAAAGTTGGCTATTATTGGAAAAAAAAGGCCATAAGTGGCCATGGCACACATGTGCAAATTATATGGAGGAATAAGATGACTAATTTAAGTCATCTTCATCTTTTCTTATCCCTTAGAAACTTCAAGAGAGATGAAGAAAGAAAAGAGAGGAGACACGGCCATGAAGGAAAAAAATGGAAGATCAAAACCTCCATCACAAAAATATTTTCTTCTATGTTTTCCACTCTTTGGAAGGTGCTAAACAACATGAAGTGGTTGTTGAATCAAGCAAAGCTTTTGTTCTTGCAAAGCCACACCTTGGCCGAATGAAGAACAAGTGTGAAAGGTAAGGATTTTATCTTCCTTCATGTGTTGTTGGTGATTGGTATGTGTGGTGATATATGGAAATGAATGAAGTTTATAAAAATATGGTGATGTGTGTGCTTGGCCGTGTATGTATGGTTAGTGTAGAGGTGAAGAATTAAGTGTATGTAGCATGTTTGCAAGTTGTTTTGGCATGTAGAAATGAATGAAAAATCATGAAAATATGGATGTTGAAGTCAAGCCTTGGGTATAGATGTTGGCCGTGTATGTGTATTGTATGTCTAAGAGTGATGAATCAATTTTAATTTGCATGTTGGTTGTTGTAGTATGTTGGAATGAATGGAAATCATGAAACTTTGAATGTTGGTACTTGGCCGTGGATTGTGGTGTGTGTGGCCGTGTAGGGGCTGTTTTGGAGGGAGCTTGGTGAACTAATTTAATGTGGTGTTTTGGTTGTTGTTTGTTGTGGATTATGTGATAAAAATAAAGGTATAATGACTTATGTCGAAGTTGTAGTGTTGTGGGCTGTTTTGGAAGTCAATATGGTTCTATTATGTTTTCTTATAATTATGAAGGTAGTGTGGTAATGTATGGAACCGTTGACGTAGTTTGTGAAATTGAAAGAAAGAAACGTATTATTGTTGTATTCATTAAGTTGGAAGGTTTCGGGTTTCATAGTATGTTGTTTGAATTGTCTTGAATACTTTGTGGATTGTCGGAATGTTCTTAAATCTTGTTTGGATGGTTGTTGGTTTGGTTGTTGTTGATATTAGCCGAGTTGAAATCTCGGGGTTGGTGAATATATAGGGGAAATGCTGCCCAATTTTTGGTAGAAAAAGCAATGGTTTGGAATTGGATTCTTTAGCGCGTATGACTAATGTTCGATGCCTATCGATGTTATTGTAGATTTTGAGTACCGAGGTTTGAGTTTGGATTAGCCTAGGAAGCAAGCCAGGTATGTGAAGCTTACCCTTCTTTTCTTTTTGGCATGTCTTAGACGAAACTAAGGTATGACATGATTTTGCCTCGGGGTAATTCCATTCGTAAATTTCGAGTATGTTTGTGATTCGTGTTTGCTTTGATGTTGTTGGCATCCTTAGAATGGCTAGGTTATGGTCCGTATGTCTTGGATATGATTGAGTTTGAAATGTTGTGTAAGCGATTCGTATGAGTTCCTTGATGTTCGTATTTTTAATGCGGTTGAGTTGTGACCCTTATGTCTTTTGTAGGATTAAACTTTTAAGGTTCCAAAAGAGTTCTATTTTCAAAAGAATTTTGTTTTCAAAAGAGACTTGTTCCAAAATGCCTTTGAAACTTCAAACGTCCGTAACTTTTGCATACGACCTCGAAACGCCCCAAAACATAATATGTAAGTTCATAAGACATCACTCTCCCCTACCCCTCGTAGTCGGGCTCGGACGGGGGTCGGCGCTCGTCCGTGGGGCCCGCGGCCTTTCTATGCTACCTTTATGGATTTTTCGGAAAATTTAATATTTTCTTCATTATGACTATTTATTTATGTATTTGTCGAGTTGGAAATAAGGATTTTATGCCCATGATTTTGGATACATAATTGTGGTTTCTAAAATTCGGTTTGACATGTTCCCGAGCGAAATTCGGAAAAAAAACTTGTTTTGACTATGGTTTTGGATTTTCAAAAAAAAGAGGGTTCGTTCTGATCATTCGGTTGAGTCTGTGATGATGTCTGATATGCGTGTGGTCACTTACGATCTGTTCGTGCGTTCTGTGTTACCTCTTTCACCGGATCCCGGGCCGGTATATGATCGTGCGCACTATGATATATTCGAAGTTATCTTTCGTGTTACGGTTCCGAGACCTCGCCATGGCCGGGTTCCGTTTATGAAGTTATGCCGTGATATGGCTTATGATGTGTTGTGATGATGTGTTGTGTTCGGGGATACGGAGATTTGAAATCTTCGGAGTTATGCCGTGTTGTGGCGCCAGACATAGGGTGGCGACCACGTTCGTCCGCCGGTCCCATGGACCGCATTTGATATGTGATGATGTGTGATGAGTTTGTTCTCCGATGATGAGTTTGATCACCGATGATGAGGCAGATCCCACATCGGTTACTGTCATTCCATATGACAGATTACGATGCGTTCGGTATGAGTATGCATGATTTGTGTGTCGGATGTAAGTACTTAGATAGTTGTGTTATTACGACTTCACTTTTTGTACTTCCTACTTTAGTTATGACCTCGTTTGATGTATGCTATGCTTTACATGCTCGACATATTTCGTACTGACCCCCTTTCTTCGGGGGCTGCGTTTCATGTCACGCAGGTACCCACGGATGAGTCGGTGATGCTAGCGAAGATGCTCCGGTTGGATTGGCGAGCTCCATTTCCTCCGGAGTGCCGCCGAGTCGAGTGCTTTGTATGGTGTTCGTCGAGTTATGATAGAGTGTGTTTTGTATTATGCCGGCGTTGTCGAGTGTATGATATGTCGATGGTTTGAAAAAAGCGTTTGTAAGCGGCTACTTATATTGCGTATTTTATTTGGTTTGAAAAAAACGAGAGGTGTGTTTGTACGTGTGTATTATGTTACCGATGTGTTTACGTTAAGCGGGGCTATATAAGGGTCGGGTGCCGTCACGCCCTAACGGAAATTGGGGTGTATGCCTTATATTGCGGTGATTTTATTTGGGTTTCCGTCCTTTTTTGTTACTATCCCTCAAAAAAAAAACGAGAGGCATGATTATTTGTATTTGTATCTCCGATTTTAAAAATCCTTTCAGTCCTTACTTGTGTGTACGCTACCTTTTATCCTTGTAGTTGAATGCCGTTTTCACATTAGTGACTCATATAATTCCATAGCATGTGCCCTCATGTTTAAATTACTTAGCGGTCTATAAACCTTCTTCTAATATCCGAGGGGCTCTTTTATTTTCAAGTAAGGGTCGTCTCTCTCTTCCCTTCAAAAATTCTTCCAACTACGCGTTCCTTTTTAATAACGTCTTGTCCTTCCAAGTGTCCTCTCGGGTTTATTATCTTTGCTGACACCCTTTTTGTACCTTTAGCTCGAAGATCTTTCTTGCTCTTTACTCTCCTGTCGCACATTATGTTGCACTCTCTGCAAAAATATGCGAAGGTGTTGCATTAGCCCAAAAATGCCTCAGCGTCACTTTACAAATCCTTATGTTGTACCTTGTCTTCCCTTACCGAGACAGATCCTTAGTTCAACCACCGCCATGCCCCGTCCGTCCTCAGCACTAATGCTATCTTAGTAATTGGCTTAATCCATCGTTACATTTTTTCGTAGTGTCCTCGAAATATCACAACTACATTGTCCTCGCTAAGCCTCCGCTCTTCTTATCAAATACTTACTCAGTCTTATTCTTAGCGAACACCTTTATAGCCAACATCTTGGTCTTTAATCCTGTATAGCGTCGCTATCCTTCCCACTACCTTTTACGTTATTCGATACCATTCTCTTGTCACATTCTTTTTCTCATACACGTCCACTTTCTAGGGCCCCGTCATTCCAGGTCTCCGCAAAACCGCTCGCACTGCCTCAAATGCCATCCTAACTTTTATCCACTTATTGTTGGTTTCCCGATCTTACTAACTTATTTCAGTAAAGGGGTCTCATTTGTAGCCTAAGCACCCGCATCAAACATATTACAGTGTCAACTGTTTCTCTCTCGTCTTTGCATTTCTCTCAGCCGCTTCCCCCCTTTAGGGGTGTACTTATACCATTATCCGTTTATTTTGCCCCATGTCCTTATTTCCAACCTCAGCCAGGCAGCATTTTTATTCCAACAATAAGTATCCAAAGTTCTCTTGGAATATTATCCTTATCCCGACATATCTCGGTGCTTTCTTTGGTATCCCTTTATCATTTCTTCCGTTTATGCCTATCTCTTATTCCACACACGAGCAATCTTATGCTACCTCTGTGTCATTCAGAACATACTACTCCTACATAATCCTTTTCTCACTTTCAGAACGTATTCTGTTCACCCACATTTATCTGTATCATACCAGTCACCTTCTAGTACTCATTTTACCTTATTTCTCATCTTCCTATAACTTGGCCTTTCACGGTCCCGTCCCTTAAGGCACTCGTGTCCCAAGTCACACACATCACAATCTACTACTACCCTATTATCTCGCTTTCTTCTTATTTCCTCCTTCCGTTAACTCTTTCCCTTCACCGGCCTGATCCACCCCGTCGTACGCGACCTCTTAAGGTTTCTGCCCACTCCACAGACTCTAATTTTCCTTAGATTAATCTAACTTCTCATTTACTTCCTACGTCTAAATTTGTAAAACTTTTCAGAAAACTTCCCAGGGGGTCACTCATCCTAAAATTTCTCTCACTCCAGCACGCTTAACTTCGAAACTTTGATGAAATACGATGCTTTAACGCTGGTTTGATCGCGTCCGCCTCACCGCATGACCCTCATCACATAATCTGGAGCAAATTGAGATCTTAACATATCCCAAAACGTCCTCACAACACATCTTATCAGCTGTTTTACTAATATATTCCTATCCATTACCACTCTTTTTCCTTCATACCCTTGTCTTAATCGTATCATCACTTCCTTTAACTATAATCCCATCATATTTTCCTCTTACTTATCGCCTCAGTCGATGCCTTAATGCATATCACTCTACCCAAACCTACCAATCCTTTCTAGATCACCTCTTAATATCGCTAATCCATTTCAAATTCCTTATTACCATATTCCCATCGACCTCCTGTTTACTATTATCACCAACTCCGTAATTAACTTATTCCTAAAGGGCAGCCATACTCATAGCTCAGTCAAATCCATCGTTACTATTAACACGACTTTTTCAGAACATATTCCAAACTTATATCCCATTCTTGTATTATTTCTAAAAAAAAATTTGGCGGAGTTTCCTCTGTATTCCTTACTATCCCAAAACCTGCATGCAGGAAATACCAATAATGCCTCACACGGCCAACACATGCATATATATCATATCATATCACGGCCACACAGAGCTCCCAATATCATCAACAGTACAAAAATAATGAACATACCTCGTATGCCCAACTCAAACAACACCTGTTATACTTTCTTGCTTACTTTCCCTTTTAGTCCTCAACTTGTATCTCAATCATACTTCAATATCTTACCCGACATATACCTTTCGTACGTCGTACCTTTACTTACCTGCGTGCTTTATAGCTTCCCATATCGTTAGTCACCTTTTTCGATCGATGTCATTCTTCTGCTGAAATCGAAGATTAGTATAAGAAATCTCATTTCCTATGACTTGGCTCTACGGCACGATCTAAGAGGTGAAAGAAGAGTAACCACCCTAGATGCCCCGTAGCCTCCTATTTATAAATGTGACCGGCTTCACACCATAAACAGGACTCTACCGGACACGACTTTGCGGACAACCCCTAGGACGAGTCGCTCGATACCAATTTGTCACACCCTTAATCCGATAGGGTGTGATGGGCACCCGACCCTTACGTAGGGCCGAGCGAACCCGCTGACTCTCGTAACACTCATAATCATACTGGGCCCTTAAATCATAACATAAATACATAATGAAAGTCTTTCGGATATCAAATATACTTTTCATATTTTTTACAAATCAAACGAAGTCTATAATCGTATAAAATCCGTAAAATAATGCGTAACAATACATCGGCTTACGGAGCCGCTTACAAACTGACATACTATACCCATGACTCTGTCTGCAAAGTCTCTAACACAAAACATGATACCATAACATAATACTCTGGCTCGGCAGCACTCCAGAGAAAATGGAGCTCGCCAATCCCGCCGGGAACACCTTTACTAACATCCTCGGCTAAATCCGGGTGTACACCGCACGACATAAAAACGCACCCCCGAAGAAAGCGGGGTTAGTACGGAATATGTACCGAGTATGTAAAGCATGAAATACGAGAAGCGGGATCATGCGAAGTAAAGTACGGAGAAATCGAAGAAGACATGCCTTTGAAAACACATACCATGCATGTCAACGTTATAAAATCATCGTGAAACATATAGCTTGTCCCGGCCCTCTAGCGAGGGACTCGGTAAGTAAAATTATAATATACATGTATAAAATGTACATATAACGTGCCCCGGCCCTCTAATGAGGGACGCGGTAAATAAAATCATGTCATCATCAGGTATGCATGCATAATATATATATATATATATATATATATATATATATATACCGTACCCGGCCCTCTAGTGATGGACTCGGTGAATAGCGTGTCCCGGCCCCGCTAGCAAGGGACTCGGTATGCCATCCTGGCCGCCATCCCCATCTCATCACATCATCATATACATATATATATAGTGTGTCCCGGCCCTCTAGCGAGGGACTCGGTGAATAATGCAGTGGAATGTGCACGAATGCGTGTCCTGGCCCGGGACTCAATGAAAGACATATTGAGCTTCGCACGAGCAGAGTAGTGAGAAACCATATGCACATAAAACATTATCAAAGACTCAATGAAGTAATCAAAGCGAGTCGTCATTTGAAAATCGGGGCAAAAGTTATACCAAGTATCTTTCGGACACTACTCGGAAGCATAACAAACATCATAAGCTTATAAAAAAAACGTAGGGACCATAGTTGTATGTCAAGTCAATACATTACTCACTTAAGGACTTTCTACAATCATATCGAAGCAATCCGAGCCCTTCTGTGAAAGTTACGATCGTTCGTAGTTACGGAATCATTTAAAAGCAAAACTCTTTTGAAAACAAAACTTTTATGCAACTTTTGAAATTTAGTCATACAAAAACATAAGAACCATAATTCGACTACGTTAAGAATGCGAATATCAAGAAACAAATAAGAATCATAGACATGCTCGGATTGCAAGAATATAGTTACCTCGAGACTCGTGTCATAACTTACTTGTAACTAAGACATGCCAAAGAAAGAAAGGTTGAGCTTCACATACCTCGTTCGCTTCCTACGCTAGTCCAGCTTCAGTCTCGGCTTCCAACAATCTACAACAACGTCGTTAGGCATTAACCATTAGACATAAACACCGAAGGATTCACTTCCAAACCATTATTTTTTCTACAGAAATTTGGACAGCATCTCCCCTATAAATCCAACATCCCCGAGAATCCAACTCGGCCAAATCAACAACAACCATACCAACAATCATGCTACCAACATCAATAATCAATTCAAAACGCATTCTAGCATTAGCAAGTCTTCTCTACATAACTCATCAACATTCCATTTATTTTCCATTCAACTACATACATTCAAACTAACATCAATGATCATACATTCAAATTCTAACCCGGGACCACTCAAATAAGATTCAAGAACATTTCAAGCAATCCGTACAATATTCAAGACAACCCAAACCATAAGCCATTCCACCCGAAATCTTCCAACTACATTAGGAACATGAATGACACATTTTCTTCTCCAGAATTCATAAATTATATCAACAATTCCATACGTTTACAACATTATTTCCATACATTCAAGAAAGCATATTAAAATCACATTAGTTTTCCAAAACAGCCCACACGATTTACAATTCCATTTGAATCATTAAACCTTCATTTTACATCATAGAATCCATCACAACCACAACCAAAACACTAAGTAAATCTAATTCATCACTTCCACACCAAGGCAGCCCCTCATTCGGCCACCACATCCACACACACAACTTCATGAATTTTACCCATTTCAACACATTACAACATGCTCCAACGTCCATAACACATGCAAAAGAGGATAGAACCTTACCTCCTTCCACTTGCTTTCCCAAGTCTCGGCTAGAGGTGTTCTTTGCAAAACGAATGGTCTACTTCTTCCAACAATTACTCCAAGTGATAGAGGACCTTCCATTTGGTAGGAAGACAAGGAGAAAATAATTTTTCAGGATCAAGCTTTCCATGACCATGTTCGGCCATGCCTTGGCCGAACCCTCTCTTCTCTCTTTTCTCCATCTCTCTTGAATTTTCTAAGGTTTAAAATGATAAGTTGTCTTGTGTTGGCATCACACACATATATATATATGTAGATACAAGCACATGGCCGGTCATGTGCTCTCTTTCTTTTCTTTTTTTCTCCAATTTTCTAGAATTCTCTTAAGTTATAAACGAATGAATTTTTTGGTCTTGCTTTTCATGACTTGTACATATATATTGTTATATCCCGTGTTTTTGCACATTCGGGAAATTTGGACATAATTGTGATTTGTAAGAATAAGACCATGCTTTGATTTTATGAGGTGTGCATGTTGGTACTTATGAAAAATATTAGTGTGGAAATCCGGAGGAGGGCCAAGGGCAAAAATTGGAATTTCGGAAATTTGTTTCGGAAACTACAAAACAAGGTTTGAAGTTAATTGGGCCAAAAAAAAAAAAAAGGAAAATGAGGCCCAATTTGAGAGGGGTGGCCGGCCAACATGGCCCAAGCCCATGGAGTTTTAATTAATTTTTTTTCCCATGTGATAAATGTTATATTAGCCTAGAAGTTTCAAGATTTGGCAAGAAAAACAAAGAACAAAAGAGAGAAAGAGAGAAGAAGAGCAATCGGCTAAGAGAGGAAAAAAAAAAAAAAAAAAAAAAAAGAAGAAAATTTCCTAGCCTTCAATCTTCACCCAAAAATCTTGTTCTTCTTGAATTGGTAACAAGTTCAAGACGCTCTTCAACGTGGTATAATTGGTTTGGCGAAAGAACCGCGTTTGCGGCAAGTGGAAATTTGGAGAAAAGGTAAGAATTCTATGTTTTATGTTATGGAATAGGTTCACATGTTATAGTGGTTAGAGTGGCATGAAGATTATGGAATTATGATGTGTGTGTGTGTGCATGGTGTGTGTGAAAGGTGTGTATGGCCGTGTATATATATGTGTTGCATGGCTATGATGAATTGAATTTTGTATTGTAATCTAGTTGTAGTTATGGTGGAATTTGTATTGGAAGTGAAAGTTAAATGAATTTGATGGAATTTAGAAAAAAAATGGGGTGTGGCCGTGGGGTGTATGGAGAAGTAGTGGAATGTGAATTAAATTCGTTTAGCATGTTAATTATGTTGTTGTGGCCTTTGTGATGTAAGTGGAAGGTTAATGGCTCTAGTTGACATGAAGAACTTGTTGTTAAGTTGTTGTCGGAAAGTATGCGATTTTATATAGTTTATGTAATTACAAGAATTGGGGTTGTAAGATGCTAATGGTGATTACTGTAAATGAAGTTGGAAGACAAAAATGTGTTATGGAAATTTATGTTGAAAAATTAAAAGTTTGGATGCATTATGGCCTTGATGGAAACATTTGCATATTTAGTATATTTTGTGAATATTTTATGGAAATGGTATGAAATGTCTCCGAAGTGTATTTGAATGGTTTTGGATTAGTAAATAAATATGAGAACGTTGACATGAAGTTGGAAGTGTGAAGTCGGAATGGAAACTATTGCATTAGGTCGGAAAGTTGACTAGTTGTGTTATGTTGTGATTGTTAATGTTATTGATGTTGTTGTTGGGTTGTTGTTGGTTGTTTTGAGCCGAGTTGAATCTCGGGGGTGTCGTATTTATAGGGGAAGTGCTGCCGAAATTTCGGTAGCCAAATAGAAACCAAAGATTGAAATGTCAACTTGCATGAATAGTAATTGGTAAAGATGACCATTTGCAGATTTTTGACGAAACGGGATCGGAATTTTGACGAGCTTAACAAGCGCGAAAGGTATGTAAAGCTCACCTTTTCTTCATATGGCATGTCCTAGGCCTACTAGGCCGAAAACGGAACCTCGGGACTAATTGCTCCTAGAAATC
The DNA here is from genome assembly GCF_029784015.1 of Lycium ferocissimum. Classification (NCBI taxonomy): domain Eukaryota; kingdom Viridiplantae; phylum Streptophyta; class Magnoliopsida; order Solanales; family Solanaceae; genus Lycium; species Lycium ferocissimum. The sequence goes on along the minus strand of NC_081343.1, from coordinate 11,423,155 downwards.
CGAGGTTGATTTTGGTCACTATTCATTCGGTAGCGATTAAACTATAAACCTCATGTTTGATTAAAAGAATGCCTAATCTTCGTGACTTTTTGCAAATGAATCCGAATCGCTCCGAAACTTCTATAGACAACTTTATGGAGCCAAATGTTTGTAAATTATGTTCGCCGCCTCGGCTTGACCCGAGGTGGGCCCGCAAGTCCCGAGACTTCCTTATTTGGTTTGTTTGACTCTTTCCGTCCGATATGAAAAAGGAATATTTGCCTACGATGCTAAGGTCCGTTTGAAATGTTCGATAAGGTTATTTGAACGCTTGTTGCTATGAATGATAATAAATTTTCCGAAGAATGACCTACGATGTGTTTTGAGAAAAAATTGATAATTTACAAGTCCGTAACTCTTGTATACTAATTCTGATTTACTCGATATTCGTTTTAAGCCTTCGAGGCTATTGTATATGTATATGAAATTATGTGTCAAGTCCGGGAACATACTTTTGATATGCATATGGTTTTCGCACTACTCCGCTCGTGCCAATTATTATGGTTTCGTTCGCCGGTGCCCGGGCCGGTTTTGTGATCGTGCGCATTATGACATATTCGGCAGTATGATGTGTTACGGTTCCCGAGACCTCGCCATAGGGCCGGTTACCGTCCATGGTGTTATGATGTGATATGGCTTCTGATATATTCTGATGATATGATGTGTGTGATGTTATGATGTGTTCGGAGACGTACGGAGATTTGAAAGCACGGAGTATGATGTGTCGTGGCACCAGCGTCGGGGGTGACCACGTATTCTGAGCTTTACGCATGATTTTTACTTGCATTCTGTACATTTGCATTTCGCACAGGTTTGATCGGTTACGTCGGTATTTGTTTCTGTATCTCCTGAGTCCAGTATGATCCGAGTTATTGTACCTCCTGCTTTACATACTCATTACTTCTTTCGTACTGACCCCCTGTTCTTCGGGGGCTGCGCTACATGCCGCGGTACGGACGCGTCGCGTGGTACGCCACCAGTTTAGGACCTGTTACCAGCATGCCGGAGTGCTCCTTTGATCCGGAGCTTATACTTTTGGTATATACCTCTTCGTTGTATATTACGTACATTTGCTACTTTTGTTCGGGTACGGCGGGGCCCGTCCCGTCATATGTTCATATGTTTTGTTGTTTGTAGAGGTGTAGTCATATTTGTGGGTCGTGGGTCCGGGTCTCGTTTGTATGTGACTCCGGTTTGTACGTATATGATTCTGATTTGCGTCCTTAAGCGGCCCCGTAGGCTACTCTGGCCGATATGGCCCACATGTTTGCATGAGTGTGTCTGGGCGATGTACATTCCGCCAATTGGATTCTGATGTGATGTTTGACACGGGTGACCGCTTAGGATCGCGTTTGTATGATATCTGCTTTTGATTATCGGTACGAGTAACGTCTGTTACGTCTGATTATGTGGTACTATACTGATTTGGTTCGCGAGTTCGTTTGGGTGCCTAAGTAGGGCACCAGTCACGGCCCACGGGGCTGGGTCGTGACAAAAGTGGTATCAGAGCAGTTTGTCCTCGGAATGTCTACAGGCCGTGTCTCGTAGAGTCTTGTTTATCGGTGTGTTGTGCACCACATCTATACACAGGAGGCTACAGGACATCTAGGGTGTTACTTTTCTTTGGATTTTAGATCGTGCGATAGAGCTGTGCTATTAGGATGACTTTTCTGACCGATTGTTATATTTTTCAGTAATGCCTCCGAAGAAGGCGACGGCTGCCCAGAAGGGCAAAGCAGTGCCAGAGACGGGAGAGACTAGCCGGGCTCAGAGGGTTACTAGGGCCCGCGCTCAGACTATGCCTGATGTTGTGCCCCGGTCAGAGGGTTCTACTGTACCATTATCGGAGGGGCCGGGAGCAGCTCCGCCATTAGCTCCACAGGCCCCAGCCCCCCAGCCGGGTACTGAGGACAGGACGTTGAGGGAGGCTGTACAGTTATTGACGACTATAGTAGCAGGACAGGCTCACGGACGCAGACCGAGGGGTGATGATGATGACAGACGTGACAGTCTGAGGGTCCGTGATTTCTTGACATGTAACCCCCCAGAGTTTTTTGGGTCTAAGCCCGACGAGGACCCCCATGACTTTATTCGGGAGATGAGGCGCTCATTGGGGCGGTCGGGGCCTCGGAGACCGAGTCGGTCGAGCTAGCCTCACACGAGGTTACGGGGTATTGCTCTTAATTGGTACGAGTCACGGGAACTATCCGGGGTGAGGGTGCGCCCGGCCTACGTGGGACGAGTTCACAGTGCTTTCCTCCGCCATTTCTTGCCCGGAGGCGCGGAGGGCGAGAGTTGATAGATTTTTGCGGATAAAGCGAGAGGGGTCGGAGTGTTCGTGAGTATAATCTTGAGTTTGATTCTCGGCCGGTATGCCCCTACTATAGTGGCGGACATGGGATCGGATGCACAGGTATGTGCTCGGGCTGGATCGTTACTTGGTTGACGCACGTATGTCGATGGCGGCGCAGACAGATATGGATATTGCCAGGTTACAGGCCTACGCTCAGGGGATGGAGGACCGGCACCGAGCAGACCAGGCCAGCAGAGATCGTGATAGGAGGCCGCCCAAGAGGGCCAGGTCTGCCGGATATTTTGGAGATTCTAGAGGCGGGCAGCCTCAGTCCACGGCCGATCGGGTGAATATTTTCCTCGCGGGCCGGGATATACGGTCGCCGGTGGCGATTTGATGGCGCGGGGACCGTCCGGGACGGACCGAGTTCCCGAGCCTCGGGTCCTCGGGCGAGCGAGAGGTCCCCGGTCGGACTAGGCCACCTATGCCCGGTGTTCGTATTGTGGGAGATCGCGCCCGGGGGAGTGCTACCGGGCTACGGGGGCTGTTTCTCTTGCGGCCGCCAAGGCCATATTATGCGAGATTGTCGTGGGTGGGCGGTTCGGTGGTGCGGCACGGCCGACGGGCTCGATTCTTGGTTCGTCGGCTACTCCTTCGGCTATGCGCCGCGGGGCGAAGTATGCCGGCTCCAGCGGGCCGCGGCAGAGGCCGTGGCGGGGGTTCTGATCTTAGCGGTCCTTCGAACCGCCTATATGCTTTGACTGGTCGGCAGAACCCAGAGGCATCGCCAGACGTAGACCCAGGTATATTATTAATCTTTTCTTGAAGAATGTGTGTACTGACAGACCGATATTCCATTATATTATGTGATCTTCTTTTCTGCGCGTTGGTAAGAGTAAAGGGAAAACCCGAATCAGTGGAACCACTTGAGATAGTTATATATATATACAGGCGAATATAGGGAATTTGGATGGCCGAGGCTGTAGACTATATAGACAGGGGGTAAACGATCCCTTTAGGTCGAAGTGGGACCCGCTAGGAAAATTTTTCCGAAAAATTTGTTAAGGCCCCGATTTGTCCTAGAATTACGTGATAAAGGTTGTGTGGGGGAGTGGACGTGACTACCCCAGCATAGAGACACTGAAGCGCCTTAAAGTTTCGAGGTTAAGCGTCTTTGGGGCCGAACAATTGCAGGATGGGTGACCCCACGGGAAGTATGTCGAAAATTTTTACAAACGTGGAAATAAGGGCCAAATAAGAACTTGGGTTAACCTAAGTGAAATGGAATATGAGGGCGCTTGGAAACCTACAAAGAGTAGAGTGAGTAATAAATCATCGATAGGAAGATTTTGTAAGTGATTACGTGTGCCACATTTTTGCGCCTCGATTTCGATGAAGCCCTGTCTATTATGCCTCTATATTTCCGAATCCGATTACACTTCTATCTGATGTACCTCTATACGCCTAACTCTAGTTACAAATCTGTCCGACGTGGCTCCGTATGACTGATTCTGATTACAAATACGTCGATATATCTTCGTATGTCGACTTTGATTACGATCTATTTTATGTACTTCGGTACGTTTGGCCTTAGTTATGAATACATGTTTGATATGACGTCGGAGTATGAATTTGTGCCGCTATGCTTCTATACTTCCGAATACGAATACGTTTTGTCGATATGCTCTGTGTGTACGGCTCGATTACGAACACCTTGATGTAACGTATGCTATACTTCGGATTCCGGATATGACTCCGTTTGACATCCGTCTCGCTCTTACGGTTCGATGAAAATTTTGTTCGCCATATATCTTATTTGGGACGGTACGAGTCGCTAGACTAATAAGGATTCCGAACAACCCGAATATGATAACGTCGGACGAGGAGTTAGAAAACGCATGCCCTCACAAGTGCTCTGATCAGATACGGGTACGTAGTTGGCAAGAGAACCTCCCGGACTTCTTATGCTTCCCCACGCGGTGGATTCAACATTCGAGGACGAATGTTTTAAAGGGGGAGGATGTTATATCCGTGTTTTTGCACATTCGGGAAATTTGGACATAATTGTGATTTGTAAGAATAAGACCATGCTTTGATTTTATGAGGTGTGCATGTTGGTACTTATGAAAAATATTAGTGTGGAAATGCGAGGAGGGCCAAGGGCAAAAATTGGAATTTCGGAAATTGTTTCGGAAACTACAAAACAAGGTTTGAAGTTAATTGGGCCAAAAAAAAAAAAAAAAAAGGAAAATGAGGCCCAATTTGAGAGGGGTGGCGGCCATGGTACATGGCCCAAGCCCATGGAGTTTTAATTAATTTTTTTTCCCATGTGATAAATGTTATATTAGCCTAGAAGTTTCAAGATTTGGCAAGAAAAACAAAGAACAAAAGAGAGAAAGAGAGAAGAAGAGCAATCGGCTAAGAGAGGAAAAAAAAAAAAAAAAAAGAAAATTTCCTAGCCTTCAATCTTCACCCAAAAATCTTGTTCTTCTTGAATTGGTAACAAGTTCAAGACGCTCTTCAACGTGGTATAATTGGTTTGGCGAAAGAACCGCGTTTTGGCAAGTGGAAATTTGGAGAAAAGGTAAGAATTCTATGTTTTATGTTATGGAATAGGTTCACATGTTATAGTGGTTAGAGTGGCATGAAGATTATGGAATTATGATGTGTGTGTGTGTGCATGGTGTGTGTGAAAGGCGTGTATGGCCGTGTATATATATGTGTTGCATGGCTATGATGAATTGAATTTTGTATTGTAATCTAGTTGTAGTTATGGTGGAATTTGTATTGGAAGTGAAAGTTAAATGAATTTGATGGAATTTAGAAAAAAATGGGGTGTGGCCGTGGGGTGTATGGAGAAGTAGTGGAATGTGAATTAAATTCGTTTAGCATGTTAATTATGTTGTTGTGGCCTTTGTGATGTAAGTGGAAGGTTAATGGCTCTAGTTGACATGAAGAACTTGTTATTAAGTTGTTGTCGGAAAGTATGCGATTTTATATAGTTTATGTAATTACAAGAATTGGGGTTGTAAGATGCTAATGGTGATTCTTGTAAATGAAGTTGGAAGACAAAAATGTGTTATGGAAATTTATGTTGAAAAATTAAAAGTTTGGATGCATTATGGCCTTGATGGAAACATTTGCATATTTAGTATATTTTGTGAATATTTTATGGGAATGGTATGAAATGTCTCGAAGTGTATTTGAATGGTTTTGGATTAGTAAATAAATATGAGAACGTTGACATGAAGTTGGAAGTGTGAAGTCGGAATGGAAACTATTGCATTAGGTCGGAAAGTTGACTAGTTGTGTTATGTTGTGATTGTTAATGTTATTGATGTTGTTGTTGGGTTGTTGTTGGTTGTTTTGAGCCGAGTTGAATCTCGGGGGTGTCGTATTTATAGGGGAAGTGCTGCCCGAAATTTCGGTAGCCAAATAGAAACCAAAGATTGAAATGTCAACTTGCATGAATAGTAATTGGTAAAGATAACCATTTGTAGATTTTTGACGAAACGGGATCGGAATTTTGACGAGCTTAACAAGCGCGAAAGGTATGTAAAGCTCACCTTTTCTTCATATGGCATGTCCTAGGCCTACTAGATTAAAACGGAACCTCGGGACTAATTTTGCTTCCTAGAAATCCGAGGTTGATTTTGGTCACTATTCATTCGCGATTAAACTATAAACCTCGTATGTTTGATTAAAAGAATGCCTAATCTTCGTGACTTTTTGCAAATGAATCCGAATCGCTCCGAAACTTCTATAGACAACTTTATGGAGCCAAATGTTTGTAAATTATGTTCGCCGCCTCGGCTTGACCTCGAGGTGGGCCCGCAAGTCCCGAGACTTCCCTTATTTGGTTTGTTTGACTCTTTCCGTCCGATATGAAAAAGGAATATTTGCCTACGATGCTAAGGTCCGTTTGAAATGTTCGATAAGGTTATTTGAACGCTTGTTGCTATGAATGATAATAAATCTTCCGAAGAATGACCTACGATGTGTTTTGAGAAAAAAATTGATAATTTAAAAGTCCGTAACTCTTGTATACTAATTCTGATTTACTCGATATTCGTTTTAAGCCTTCTGAGGCTATTGTATATGTATATGAACTTATGTGTCAAGTCTGGGAACATACTTTTGATATGCATATGGTTTACGCACTACTCCGCTCGTGCCAATTATTATGGTTTCGTTCGCCGGTGCCGGGCCGGTTTTGTGATCGTGCGCATTATGACATATTCGGCGGTATGATGTGTTACGGTTCCGAGACCTCGCCATAGGGCCGGTTACACGTCCATGGTGTTATGATGTGATATGGCTTACGATATATTACGATGATATGATGTGTGTGATGTTATGATGTGTTCGGAGACGTACGGAGATTTGAAAGCACGGAGTATGATGTGTCGTGGCACCGATCGGGGGTGACCATGTATTCGACCTTTACGCATGATTTTTATTTGCATTACGTACATTTGCATTTCGCACGGGTTTGATCGGTTACGTCGTATTTGTTTCGTATCTCACGAGTCCGGTATGATCGAGTTATTGTACCTCTGCTTTACATACTCGGTACTTCTTTCGTGCGACCCGTGTTCTTCGGGGGGCTACGTTTCATGCCCGCAGGTACAGACGCATCGCGTGGTACGCCACCAGTTTAGGACCTCTGTTCTGCTGTCTGGAGTGCTCCTTTGATCCGGAGCTTATACTTTTGGTATATACCTTTTCTGTTGTATATTCTGTACATTTGCTACTGTTCGGGTACGGCGGGGCCCTGTCCCGTCATATGTTCATATGTTTTGTTCTGTTTGTAGAGGCCTGTAGTCATATTTGTGGGTCGTGGGTCCAGTCTGTTTGTATGTGACTCCGGTTTGTCGTATATGATTCGATTTGCGTCCTTAAGCGGCCCGTGAGGCTACTGCGGCCGATATGGCCCACATGTTTGCATGAGTGTGTACGGGCGATGTACATTCCCGCCAATTGGATTACGATGTGATGTGTGACACGGGTGACCGCTTAGGATCGCGTTTGTATGATATACGCTTTTGATTATCGGTACGAGTAACGTACGTTACGTACGATTATGTGGTACTATACTGATTTGGTTCGCGAGTTCGTTTGGGTGCCTAAGTAGGGCACCAGTCACGGCCCACGGGGCTGGGTCGTGACATATATACACTGGCTCCCTCAAATATAAAATGAACACATGTGCCATTTCATAGCTTGAAAATATTGGCCAACCCTGGGTGGGACCCATGCCAACATGGACGGCCACCTTGGCCTCTTGGCCATTTCATGAAATTATTTTTCCAACTTTTAGGCTCCAATTTCTCCTTATTCCAAATTTACCCTTAATGCTCCATACCAATAAAAGATAAACATGCAAATTAGGCATTCTTAACAAAACCGAAAAAAATTATCACCTTGTCCTTAACTTTCCGCCATTAACTCGGAATATCCAAATGTACAAAATGCGAGGTATAACACCCCAATATCAAACCAGCCAATAGGTGACCTGCACTTTCTGCCATACAGAGCCTCATACAGTGCCATCTAGATGCTAGAATGGTAACTATTATTATAGGCAAACTCAATAAGTGGCAGATGATCATCCCAACTGCCTCTGAAGTCAATAACACATGCCCGCAACATATCTCCTAGCGTCTAAATAGTAAGCTCGGCTTTGTCGTCGGTCCGAGGGTGGAATGTTTGTACTAAGACTCACTTTGTGTCCCCAATCCTTCGGAATGATCTCCGAAGTTAGGCGTAAACCGAGCACCTGCGTCGATATAATAGATGTGGGAACTCCGTGAAGTCTTACTATCTCCTTGATGTATAACTTTGCATAGTCCTCAGCTGAATAAGTGGTCCTGACTAGAAGAAAATGGGCTGATTTCGTCAGCCTATCTATAATAACCCATATAGAATCATACTTCCGTGGAGTGCGAGGTAAGCCTGTAATGAAGTCCATATTAATTGCTTCCCACTTCCAAGTCGGGATCTCCATCTCCTGTAACAATCCACCAGGCTTCTGATGCTCAATCTTAGCTTGTTAGAAATTTGGGCACTGAGCAACAAACTCTGCTATGTCCCTCTTCATACTATCCCACCAGTACAAGCATCTGAGGTCATGATACATCTTTGTTGACCCCGGATGAACAGAATAATGGGCATAGTGCGCCTCTCCCATAATCTGTTACCGCAGCCCTGCAACCTCAGGTACACATAACCTGCCTCTATATCGTAGCACTCCGTCAGGTGTAATCTCGAATGGGGTCTCCCCCTTATTAAGGGCTATATCCCTATACTGTGCCAGAACAGGGTCCTCGTACTGACGTCACTTTACTTCTTCCATAATAGAGGATTCAGCAACTTCTCGAACAGAAACCCCACTATCTCCAAAATCAGCCAAACGGACTCCAAGACTAGCTAGCTGATAAATCTCACGGACTATTTCCTATCTTTTTGGTTGCACCTCCATCAAGCTGCCCATCGACTTACGGCTAAGTGCATCTGCTACAACGTTTACCTTCCCTGGGTGGTATAGAATATCGACATCATAATCCTTCAGCAACTCTAGCCACCTTCTCTGCCACAAATTCAGCTCCTTCTGCTTAAAGATATACTGGAGGCTTTTGTGATTCGTATAAATATCAAAATGCACGCCATATAGATAATGCCTCCATATCTTCAAAGCGTGAATCACCGCTGCTAATTCCAGATTATGAGTAGGATAATTTTTTTCATGTTTCCTGAGCTGCCGGGAGGCATAGGCTATAACTCGCTATGCCGCATTAATACACAACCTAGCCCAACACCGGAAGCATCACAATAAATGACACAACCATACGGTCCCTCGGGAAGAGTTAAAACTAGTAGCCGTAGTCAACTTATCTTTCAAAGAATCGGAAGCTTCGTTCACAAGCATCGTCACCGGAACTTAGCGCCTTTCCGAGTTAGCCTCGTTAAAGGCGCCAAAATCGAAGCAAACTTCTCCACAAATCTCCGTAATATCTGCTAACCCCGGAAAACTACGTACCTCGGTAGGTGTCGTAGGTCTAGGCCAAGTCTTTACGGCCTCAATCTTCTCGTGTATCTACCCGAATGCCATCGGCTCAATAATATGCCCCAAGAATGCTACGAAGTCAACCGTAATTCACATTTAGAGAACTTAGCATACAATTTCTGGTGCTGGAGCACCGCAAGTACCGTCCTCAGATGATCCGCATGCTCTTCCTCTGATCGTGAATAGACCAGAATATCATCAATAATACAATCACGAACATATGTAGGAACGGCTTGAATACTCGGTTCATTAGATCCATAAACACTGCTGGAGCATTGGTCAGCCCAAAAGACAACACCCTAAACTCATAGTGCCCGTATCGGGTCCTGAATGCAGTCTTTGGAATATCCGCCTCTCTTACCCGCACTGGGATAGCTCGACCGCAGGTCTATCTTCGAGAAACACTTAGCACCCTGCAACTGGTAAAATAAATCATCAATCCTGGGGAGGGGATATCTATTCTTTATAGGATCAGTTGCCTATAATCAATACACATCCGCAGCGACCCATCTTTCTTTCTCACGAATAGTACTGGTGCTCCCCAAGGTGATGTCCGGGCCTAATGAAGCCCTTCTCTAACAAATCCTCGGTAATTTGCTCCTTCAATTATTTCGATCTGCAGGTGCCATTCTGTAAGGAGGAATAGATATGGGCTGAGTATCCGGCAACACATCTATAGTGAACTCTATCTCCCGCTCAGGAGGAAGACCTGGAAGTTCATCTGGAAATACATCTGGAAATTCATTGACTACCGGGACTGACTGAAGAGTCGGTACTTCTGCTTTCAAGTCATGCACACGAACCAGATGATAAATATAACCCTTTCTAACCATCTTACTTGCCTTGAGGTATGAAATAAACTTATCCCTCGGCGATGCTGTATTCCCTAGCCATTCTATACTTGGCTCCCCTGGGAACTGAAACCGAACTATCTTGTTTCTACAATCAACGTTAACATAACAAGAAGCTAACCAATCCATACCCATAATAACATCAAACTCAGTCATATCTAACTCTATCAAATCTGCCAAGGTATGTCGACTATATATATTCACCGAACACTTTTTATATACTTGCTTTGCTATAACGAGAATCTCCCTACCGGTGTAGCTACCTCAAATGGTTCAATCAACTCCGGTTTTATTCGATTCTACTAGCAACGAAGGAGATATATATGATAAAGGTGGAGCTCGGATCTATCAATGCATATACGTCCCGAGAGAAAATCGATAATATACATGTAACCACATTTGGTGATGCCTCCTGATCCTGTCTACTAGCCAAAGCATATATGCGGTTCGAAGGACCGCTAGAACTGGAAGCTCCGCCATGGCCTCTACCACGGCCTACTGGTGTCTAAATACCCTCGCCCATAGCATGGGCGCATAGCTACGAGAAGAAGATGAACCAAAGAACCGGCCCGAGGGCCGAGCCGCCCCACCTGGACTACCCCTAAACGGACACTCCCTCATAATATGGCCTTGACGGCCGCAAGTAAAGCAAGCACCTGTAGCAAAATGGCATTCCCCAAAATGAGGCCTTCCACAACGAGAACACCGAGGCAAGGTGGCCTCGACTGACCCGAACTCCTGTGCATCTGTGAACCCGAAGCCCTGGAGCTCTGACCAGCCCCTGAGTACCCTGTGTTATCAAATCTCCTACCCGTGAACTGTGGGGGTGCACTCGCTACATCGTTTAAGGCCGCCCCCTCGAAACTCACCCGGATACAAGCACCGATCTAGATCTCTTATGCGCCGGCCTCTCGTCATAGTCTCTATCCGTTGGGCGTCCCCCCGTACCGATCCTCTACCCCCCGTGCATAAGCCCGTACTCGAGCAATATCCATACTCGGCTAAGAAGCCATTATCACATGCCTATCAACCAAGTAACGATCCACTCCCCATCACATAATGATGCACCCTATCGCCTATATCGCCCTACAATAGTGGGCGCATGTCTAGCCAATGAATCAAACTCAAGGTTATAATCTCAAACACTCCTGCCGCTCTGCCTCAAATGTAAGAATCTATCAACTCTGGCTCGCCTCATCTCCGGAGGTAGAAAGGCCTCCATAAACTCATCCCATACCGCTGGAGGAGCATCCTCGCCCCTAGACAACTCCCAGGACTCATACCAATTAACAGCTACATCACGCAACCGATACGAAGCCAACTTACCGTACTCCTTCCTAAGCTCTAATTATCCTCAATGTATGCCGCATCCGCCGAATAAACTCCTGCGGGTCCTCCCCGGGCTATGACCTGCAAAACTCTGGGGGATTACAAGACAAGAAATCACGAGCTCTCAAACTATCATGTCTGTCCGCATAATTAACTCCTAGCCCATGCCTGCGAGCCTGCCCTGCCGCCAACTCCGGTCAAGAATCGGATCGCATCTCTCATAGCCCTATCCTCCGCCCCCGGCCGAGGAGCCGAAGGCTCCTGCACGGGAACCTCGGCCGGTGAGCCGGCGGAGCCTGCCCCTCGATCCGCACCGCCGCTCGCTCTAGGCTCCCTCCGATGGTGGGGGGTGTAGCGCAGCTCGCCGACCGGAGCACAACCTCGGTGCACATGCTAGGCACGGACCCTAGTAACTCTCCGGGTCTGGCTGGTCTCTCCAGCTACTGACTTGCCCTTCTGGGAAGCTATCGCTTTCTTTGGAGGCATCGCTGTAAACATAATAATCCATTAGAGAGGAATTATCCTGATAATACAGCTCTATCGCACGATCTAGAGTAAGAAGGAAAGATAACATCCTAAATGTCCTGTAGCTTCCTGTTTATAGATGTGGTGCACAACACACCGATAAACAAGACTCTACTAGACACGGTCCGTAGACACTCCGAGGATGCTTTCCGATACTACTTTTGTCACGACCCGTACCCCCCGTAGGCCGTGACTAGTGCCCGAGCTGGACACTCGTTTATACACCTGTTAGCTATAATCGATCCACGTCTAAATATAATATGTAACTTATAAAAACAGAACGTCATCTCAGAACTGTCACATATATATATATATATATATATATCATCGCAACCTGTCTCCTGAGGAGTCACAACCATTAACAGATAAACAGTACATAAGCCGACAAGGCTGTCATAGCGTGTGGGAACATTCCAACTATATATACGCAAGCCGACAAGACTGCCACTACGTACAACATCCCAAAACACATAGATATACGCAAGCCGACAAGGCTGCCACTACAAAAGGGAACGTCCCAAAACATAAGTCAAACAGACACAACTGAACAACAACTATATACAACCCACACATATGTCTACGTACCCCAAGAGCAACGACAAGCATCATACGACGGGACGGGGCCCCGCCGTACCCCCCCCTGGATAAACACATATCTACAACAAAAGGATCTGTACCAAAAGCTAGGCTCCAGGACAAGGGAGCACTCCAAGATAGCTGAATGAATATCCTAAGCCGGCATCACTAAAACGAGCGTCCGTACCTACGCGGCATGAAACGCAGCCCCCGAAGAAAGCGGGGTCGACGAGATATGTACCGAGTATATAAAGCATAAAATACAATAAGAAAGATCATAACCGAAGTAGGGATCCCAGAGACAAGTATAATAGTCGAGAATCACGAAACCGTACCTTACGAATGAAATCATGCATATCATTATCATATACCGTACCCGGCCCATTATGGGACTCGATGAATAAAGTCGTGTACACGTATACCGTACCCGGCCCATCATGGGACTCGGTGCCATATCATATTATCGTATCATCATATCATTATATCATCATGTCATCATATCATCATATAGCGTACCCGGCCCTCTAGTGAGGGGCTCGGTGGATAATATAGTAAAATGTGCGTAATAACATACCCGGCCCGGGACTTGGTGAAAGATGTAATAACAGTATGCACGAGCAGAGTAGTGAGTAACCATATGCATATAAATCATCATTTGAGACTATATCAAATAAAGCCTCAGGGATCATAGACATGTATCAAGATAATGCGAAACAGCTTATGAAAGTTAAGGACATTAGTCGTTATAAAGTCCTTTAAGAATAGAAACCTTTTTGCATCATTTACTGTTATATCCCGTATTTTATACATTGGGACATTCCGAGCTAACCTCGATAAGTTAAGGACAAGACTGTTCCGGAAGACGAGGTAGAGACTTTTAACCTCCGATTTTATTTTAAGGCACAAGTTGCTTATAATTTTGTTGGTATGGAATATTAAGGACAAATTTTGAATTAGAAATTAATTAGTTCATGAATCAAAAAAAAAAAGCCAAGTGGCCGTGTGGGGTGTGGGCTCCCACCCATGGTTTTGCCAATTGCCTCAAGCCATGAGGTTGGGTATGTGTCCACCTTGTATTGTAGGGGCTACATATATATATATATGTAAGTCATGACAAAGCAAGACAACATATTCATCATCTTTTACACTTAAGAAAATTGGAGAAGCTTGGAGAAAAAAAAAAAAGACCATTCGGCCATGGCAAGCCAAAATTGAGGTCCAAAAATCTTGATCAAAAAAATAATTTCTTCTAGCATTTCAACCAATTGGAATGTCCTTATTAACGTGGGGTAGTTGTTGGAGCAAGCAAACCATTCATTTGTTGCAATTCATAACCCTAGCTACGTTAGGAAGTTGAGTGGAAAAGGTAAGGTTCAATCTCCTTTCTCATGTGTTATGGATGGTTTGTACATGTTGTAGTATGTAGAAATGAATGAAATTCATGAAACCCTATGTGTTGGTGTTGGGCCGTGTAGGTGTGTGTGGTGTAGGAGTGATGAACTAATTTTATTTATTATTTTTGGTTGTTGTTGTTGTGGATTCTATGATGTAAAATGAAGATTTAATGGTTCAAGTTAAAGTTGTAGTCGTTGTGGGCCGTTTTAGAAGCTAATGTGATTTTAATAAAGTTTCTTGTATTTATGAGAATAATGTTGTTAACGTGTGGATTGTTGGTGTAGTTTATGAATTTGGAAGAAAGAAATGTGTTGTTGTTGTTCCTATTGAAATTGGAAGGTTTTGGGTAGAGTAGTATAATGGTTGGGTTGTTTTGAATATTGTGCGGATTGTTGGAAGTGTTCTTGAGTCTTGTTTGAATGGTTTGCATTAGTACTTGAATGTGTAAGCATTGGCGTTGGCTTGATTGTATGTGGTTGATTTGAATATAAATGGAATGTTGTCGAAGTATGTAGAAAAGAGTTACTAACGCTAGAATGCGTTTTGAATTAATTGTTGATGTTGTTAATATGGTTGTTGGTATTGTTGTTGATGATTTGGCCGAGTTGAATTCTTGGGGTTGTTGAATTTATAGGGAAAATGCTGCCCAAATTTCAGTAGATAAAGTGCTAGTTTAGGATTGAATTCCTAAGTACCTATAACTAATGTTAGCATCTAATGACGTTGTTGTAGATCTTGGGAAGCCCGAGACTTAAGTTCGGATTAGCTTAGGAAGCGCACGAGGTATGTGAAGCTTACCCTTTCTTTCTTTTGGCATGTCTTAGTTGTAAGTAAGCTATGATACGAGCCGCGGGGTAACTCTATTCTTAAGATCCGAGCATGTCTACGATTCTTATTCACTTCTTGATGTTAGCATTCTTAATGTAGTCGAACTATGGTCCTTGTGTATTTTGTATGATTGGATTTCAAATGTTGCATAAAAAGTTTTGTTCCTAAAGGATTCTATGTTGAATAATGTCCGTAACTTTCATAGACGGGCTCGGATCGCTACGATATGTTTGTAGAAGATTCCATAACGAGTAATGCCCGTAACTTTCATAGGCGGGCTCGGATTGGTTTGATACTTGTCTGGTCCCCGAGACTTTCCTTTGTATGGTTCTAACGACTTTTTGAAAGAACTTACATGAGTATCGTCCTAAACCCCGAGCATTGATTACTTACTTATCTGTTGAGTCTGAAATGATGATTTATATGCATATGGTTACTCACTACTCTGCTCGTGCATACGGTTGTTGCATCTTTCGCCGAGTCCCGGGCCGGTTATGTCATCGTGTGCACTATGCTATATTCTGTAGTATGATGTGTTATGGTTCACCGAGTCCCTCGCTAGGGGGCCGGGTACCGCTTATATTTTGGTGTTATGATGTGTTATGGTGTTATGATGTGTTATGGCATTATGATGTGTTACGGAGATATGCTGGGTTACGGAGATATGAAATCTTCTGGAGTATGATGTGTTATGGCGCCAAAGACGGGGTGGCGACCATGTTCCCTGAGCCCCATGCATGATTTGTGTTTCAAAAGTAAATATTTTGGTATTTTGGATATTGTACTTGTTTACTGTACTTCTTGTTCCGGTTATGATCCTGTTTACTGTATTTCATGCTTTGTATACTCGCACATATTCCCGTACCGACCCCCCTATCTTCGTGGGGCGCGTTTCATGCCGCAGTCACGCCCACTTTGGTGATCCGCCCTTAGGATATCTACTCGCATATCTTGGAGTGCTACACGTGAGCCTATATTTTGGTACGGACTCTTTCGTTGTATATGCATATGTCCACAACGGGGCCCCGTCCCGTCATATGATTCGTTGTTATTTTTAGAGGTTCAGAGACATATATGTGGGTTGGGAATACTTGGGTTCGTATGATTTACGTTTTGGGTGGTCCCATTCGCCGTGGCAGCCTTGTCGGCTTGCGTTTGTATATATTTTGGGACGTTGTGCTTTATGATAGCCTTGCTGGCTTCTGTGATACCTATTTATACATGCGACACTTTGGAGGTGACGTCTGACCTTTTTATATGTATAAGCTATTTGTATGCTGATTTTGGTTATTGGGTATGTACGAGTGTCCTGCTCGGGCACTAGTCACGGCCTACGGGGTTGGGTCGTGATAAAAGTGATATCAGAGCGGTTCATCCTCGGAGTGTTTACCGACCATGTCTAGTAGAGTCTTGTTTATCGGTGTGTTGTGCACCACATCTATAAATAGGAAGCTACAGGACATCTAGTATGTTACCTTTCCTTCTTATCCTAGATCGTGCGATAGAGCTGTATTATCAGGATGACTCCTCCCTAACGAATTGTTATGTTTTCAGCGATGCCTCCAAGGAAAGCGACAGCTGCCCAGAAGGGCAAGTCGACAAGGCTGGAGAGACTAGCCGTGCCAGAGAGTTACTGTGGCCCGTGCTCGGCCCGAGGTTGTGCTCCCGTCGGCGAGCTCACACACCGCCACTATAACTTAACCGTGAAATCGTGGGCGGCTCTACCGCCAGCTCCCGGGGTTCCAGTGCCCGAGCCTCCGGCTCCTTAGCCAGGGGTGGAGGATAGGGCTATGAAAGATGCGGTCCGATTCTTGCCGGTTATTGGTGGCGGGGCGGCTCGCAGCATGGATTGGGAGGTGATCAGCAACGGACATGATAGTTTGAGGGCTCCGTGATTTCCCCGACTTGTAATCCCCGCAGTTCTACGGGTCAAAGCCCGCGGAGGATCCCCGAGGAGTTCAGATGCAGCGTACGTTGCGGTTAATTAAGGCTTCTCGAGTCTGTCGAGCTGGCTTCATATCGGTTGCATGATGTAGCTGCTAATTGGTACGAGTCCTGGGAGTTGTCTAGAGGCGAGGGTGATGGTGTGGGATGAGTTTACAGAGGCCTTTCTTGGACACTTTCTGCCTCCAGAGATGCGGTGAGCTAGGGTTGATAGATTCCTACAGTTAACATAACATCTAAAGCGTCATTATATATTCTAGAGTTCGACTCCGGCCAGATATGCACCCACTATTGTAGCTGATATGACTGATAGGATGCATCGATATGTGGTGGGGTTAGATCGATATTTGGTTGACAGTTGTATGGTGATGGCTTCCGAGCCAGGGATGGATATTGCACGGGTACAGGCGCATGTCCAGGGTATAGAGAATTGACATAGAGGGCGTCAGCCCGACAGAGATTATGACAGGAGCCAGCCCAAGAGGGCTAGATCAGCTGGTTATTCCGGGGAGTCTCGAGGCGGGCGGCCTCGGAAGAAGATAGTAGATATCCTTCCGTATGTAAGGCATGAAAGACGGAGTATGTTACATCCCGCATTTTGTGCAATCGGATAATTCAAGACAATTGCGGGAGGACGACAAGCAAGGCCCTATTTTCATTTTGTTAAGCATACAAATGGCTTATGAAGAATTTAGAGGCGGAATTATTAAGAAAGGTCAAGGGCATAAAGGAGAATTCGCGATATGTTTCGTGGAATTATGGAAGAAGACGAAGGGTAAATTTGGAATTCGGAAAAGTAGTTGCATGAAATACAAGGAATGGACATGGAATAATTGGGCTTGGAATTAAAAAAAAAGAGAAGGAGAAAGAGAGGCCCAACCGGCCAAGGTTAAGTCCAAGCCCATGGAAAATTAATTTCCATGTGGTAAATAAATAAGGGGCCATGTATTCATCTAGAGAATTCAAGAGAGAACCAAAAGAAATTAGAGAAAACAAGAAAGAGGCCATTCGGCCCTTTGAGAGGAAGAGAAACCGAGAGAGAAAAGGAAAAAAAGAAAAGAGGAAGAGAGAAAGCTTCCAACTTGTTTTCATAGCCAAACAATCCTTGAAGGGTCCTAAGCAAAGTGGGGTGATTGGTGGAGCAAGAATAACTTATATTCATATAGTTGAAAATTCTAGCCAAGTGAAGAATTGAAGAACAAGGTAAGAATTTACTTCCTTTTCATGTTATGGATGCTTGTGCATGTCATAGTGTATGAAAATGAATGGAATTCATGGAGAACATGAATTTAGAGGGGTGGCCGTGTGTGTGTCTAGGTGTGTGTTGAACTATGTCTTAAGCATTCTATCTAGTATTTGGTGGTTATTGTTGTGGAAGCCATGTTGATAATGGAAGTTGAATAAATTTTGAGAAGTTGTAGCCATATTCATATGATGTTGGCCGAATGGCATAGCTTATGGAAGGGTGTGGTGAATTAATTTTACTTAGCATTGTAGTTGTTATTATGGTAAGTTCAATAATGTAAAGTAAGGATTTAATGGCTAAGAAGTGAAGTTGTGTTGATTTATGAATGAATGGAGAGCATGTTTTATTTAATATCTTGGTTGTTATATTATGGATTTCATGTTGCAAATAGAAGCTTAATGAGTTTAGTGAAGTTGTGATAGTTGGAGACTTGTTATGTAAAGTTCATGTAAATGGAATATAATGAATCTTGCATGCATGGAAGATAATGAGACTTGTATGATGTTGTTGGCATATGGATTATTAGGTTGTTATTGTTTTCATTGGAGTTTGGAAGTCTTGAAGGAAGTAGTATATTGATTAAGTTGTTAGAATGTAACTTGGATTGAATATGGAAATTGCTAGTATGGTTGTTGATATTGTGTTGTTAGTTTGGCCGGGTTGAATTCCCGGATTGTTGTTGATGAGAATTGACTAAGATGATTTTGGGGAATGATGTATTTACAGAGGAAGTGCTGCCGAAATTTCGGTAGACAAGTGTCGCTTTGAGATTTTACTTCTAGACACTTGAACTAACATTTGGTAAATATGACCAAATTGTAGAGATTCTGGCGAAGTTGGAGCTTGAATTTGGAGCGCCATAAGGAGCGAAACGAGGTATGTAAGGCTTCACCCTTCTTTCTATGGCATGTCTTAGACGTACTAAGTCGACTACGTGTCCCGAGACCATTCCTTTCTCGGAATCTAAGACGAAAATAGTTACTATTCATTCAAGTAGAATTGAATTAGAACTTGCGCGAAACGTCGGAAAAACTTCTTTAGCATCAGAACTTACCCAAATAAGACCCGATTACCCTAAGACCCTCCCAAGTGACGCTATGAACTGTAATGTACGTAAATTTGATACGCCGCCTCGTCTGACTCGAGGTGGGCCCGCTATTCCCGAATCCTTTCTTATTGTTCCATTTAGCTTACTTTCATTCTATAATGTAAGGAAACTTTTGGACATCTTTTCGACTATTAAATAAGAATTGTTTTAACTAAGCCCTTAACACCAATACATGATTTTTCCTCACTGAAAGTTTACAAGTGTTTTCCAAAATATTCTTTCTCTTCAAAAACCAAGTTTTCAATATTGCCATTTTCCAAAACATACATTTTCTTTAAAAACTAAGTTTTATGATGTTGCCAATTTTTATGACCTAAACAATGACTATAATCTTATGATGACTATGAACCTAGGATGCCTATGCTCCTATGAATACTACGATCCCATGACGACTACGATCCTACGAAGACTGTGATCCTATGACTACTATGATTCTATGGTGACTATGATTCCCTGTTACTTGTGATTCTACGATGTCAGCTATGCCCTGTCTATAATCCGATATGCTATGACACGTTCTATGTTGATAGTCTCGCCTTATGATTATCGTCCCTTCAAGGTGAGACAAAGCGACCATGATTACTCCATAAAGCGATCGGAGGGTTCCGACCTTACGTCACTCCGATAAGTACCTGATTTCTCTTGGGCTCCCCTCGCACTATGATATATATATATATATGTATAAAAGCGTATTTGGGAAAAGCGCGGGAAAGGGCGAGCGCCTTGCGAGCGCCGGGTTACTCACGGTGCATGTATCCGTACTTGACTTGATATCATCCGGACGCGGGATGCCAGGACGCGGGAATTATACTATGTGGGCAGTTGAAAAAAAAACGGCCGATATATTCGGTGCTGATGATTTACTATGCTATGCTATGATGCTATGATTTACTATGCTCGCTATGATACTATGATATACTATGCTATGCTTTGATACTATGACTATGAAAAGAAATATCCTTTTTCTAAAAAGTAACCGTAAAAAACTTGTATCATCGTACAAACTAACACAAGCAACGCATGATATCGCAAAGTCTCTAACGTCGAACAAAACATCATGTCGCCCCGAAAAGGCGTTCTATGCACAAAACGGCTACATTCTTGTCTCGGTGTATATATCCATGACCCCTCGATATTGCTATTTATAATCTATGCTCTTGTTTACGAATTACATGGTATTTCGTGTCTTACATACTCGGTACACTATTTGTACCGACGCCCATATATCATAGCATGCGTGGAGCTAAAGAAAAGCTATCGTTATCGGAAAGTGACGTAAGGTCGCGTTTCATGCCGCGCTTTATCTCACCTGAAAGAACTAGTAATAAGGCGAGATCAATGGAGAGTGACATCATGAGCAAACATAGATAGAACCATAAGGCAAGAACATATATACTTTGGAGTTGATCCGAAAACTCATGAGTTTTCTCGTGGTAAGAACATATCCTTGACATATTCATCATATAAAGCATCATCATTTTTGCATAGGTCGTTTTAGTCGCTCCGAAAAAAAATGTTGTTTCGGAGCCCCAGTCCCTTGGTATTACTTTTGTGTATATATTCGGGCACGCACAATTTGCCGGCCCTTCCTATGTATACGTGTACTATGTTAGAGGCTCGTAGACAAGATATGTAAGGAAGGTAAAGCCGTTTGTACTCTTGATTGTCCATTTACCAAACGTCAATTTGAGCATCTAGAAGTTGAAATTCGTATAGTAAAATCGTAGCGCTTATTAGTCTATGGTCATATTTGCGTTATTTATGTTACCGCTAGTTGAAAAAAAAAAAAACGGCGTAGTTCATATGTGCAATAAGAGTCGGCGACATTACCACATATACAATTTATCCATGGTTCGCTCGGCTCCGATTACGGGGTCGGGTGCCTATCACACCCTAGTAAGATCGGGGTGTGACATATCTCTCTCGGTTTCTCTTCCTCTCAAAGGGCCGAATGGCCTCTTTCTTGTTTTCTCTAATTTCTTTTGGTTCTCTCTTGAATTCTCTAGATGAATACATGGCCCCTTATTTATTTACCACATGGAAATTAATTTTCCATGGGCTTGGACTTGAATTCTCTGGATATGTCACACCCCGATCTTACTAGGGTGTGATGGGCACCCGACCCCGTAACCGGAGCCGAGCGAACCCACTGACTCTACTACGTACTGATTTTTTTTTTCTCTACGTCAAGTATACCTAATAAGATTGCTGAAATACTCTTTCGATGCTTTTAAATCAAATAAAACATGTAACTGTACAAAACTTGTATCATCGTACAAACTAACACATCGGTGATGTGGCCGCTTAACGGACGCATCCTCTTATAGCATCGACTCCCAACACCCACGACTCTGTCTGCAAAGTCTCTAACGTTGAACAAAACATCATGGCGTAGCACGCTGACTCGGCGACACTCCAGAACAAGTGGAGATTGCCAACTTCGCTGGAACATCTTCTATCCTGGCTTCTATCCGTCTGGGTGTACCTGCGCGGCATGAAACGCAGCCCCCCCCCCCCCCCCCGAAGAAGAGGGGTCAGTACGAGCAATGTACTGAGTATGTAAGGCATGAACGGTAACATAGTATGAAATGAACATCGGAATATCAACTGTATGGAAATATCGAGCATAATATAAAATAAAGAATGTAACCGTATATGTGAATGCCACTCGGGGCGGATGCCATACGAAATTTGTCTTTTGAAAAACGTTTCCTTTCATATATATATAGAAAATATAACATGGTATATTGCCAAGGCGTCGGGGCGGATCCATTGCATGCTAAGTCGTCTTTGAAAAACGTTTCCTTCCATATATATGAACATAGAATATAACATGGTATATTGCCGAGGCGTCGGCGACCGATCCATTTAACCATAAATATATACACATGTCCCGCGTCCGGCATCCCGCGTCCGGGATGGTATGATGATAGATACGGCTACATGTACCGTGTGCAACCCAGCGTCTATAGCGCTCTGCCCTGCTCCCATCTTCCCCATATACATATATATATATACATATATCATAGCATGCAAGGGAGCCCAAAGAAAAGCTATAACGTTATCGGAGTGACGTAAGGTCGATAACCTCCGATTTTTAATATGGAATAACCACGGGCGCTTTATCTCACCTTGAAAGAACTAGTAATAAGGCGAGACTATCAATGGAGAGTGACATCATGAGCAAACATAGAATAGAACCATAAGGCATCATTTCATATACTTTGGAACCTTTAAAAATAGTCATCGTTATCCGGAAACTCAAGAAATAGCTTAACATTCCATATCGTCATATTCGTGGTAAGAACATATCCTTGACATATTCATCATATACTTCTTCTCATATCTGGCATCATCATTATCATCATAGAGCCATAGTCGTCGTTTTAGTCATTAAGACTTACAATATTGTAAAACTTGGTTTTTGGAAAAAAAAATGAATATTTTGGAAAACACTTGTAAACTTTTAGGAAGGAAAAATCATGCCTTGGGGTCAAGGGTTTAGTTAAAACGCCTATTGTTTTATGGTCGGAATGATAACCAAGAACTTTCATTGACTATAGCACGGAAAATAAGCCTAACGGGACAATAGAGGGAATTAGGGAATAGTGGGCCCACCTCGGGTCAAATGAGGTGGTGTACACAATTTACGTATAATGCGTTTCGAGACATTACTTATGAGAGTTTTAGGGTGGTCGGGTGTTATCCATGCAAGTTCTAGGTGTTTAGACATTTCTTTCAACTATTCATGAACATTTACTTCAATTCTACTGAATGAATAGTAATCAATTTCAATCTCGGATTTCTAGGAAAGGATTTGTCCCCGAGGCCCATGTCCAAACCTACCACGTCTAAGACATGCCAAGAAAGGAAGGTAAAGTCTTACATACCTCTTTCCGCTCCTTCTGCTACTCCAAATCCAATTTGCAAATCCGCCAAAATCTACGATTTGGTCACATTTACCAAACGTCAATTTGAGCATCTAGAAGTTGAAATTCAAAGTAATCATTTGTCTACCGAAATTTCGGCAGCACTTCCCTTGTAATTACTCCATCCCACCAAGTTCAACTTGGCCAATTTCAATCAACAACAATCCGGGAATTCAACCCGGCCAAACCACCAAAACCAATAACATTCCATTTATATTCAATTCAATTTACATAAACCTCTAAAACAAGTCTCGAACTTCTACGACTTCATTAGGATCATTAAACTTTTATTAGCAACATAGAATCCACAACACAACAACAATCAAAGTGTTACATGAATCCAATTCGTCATACCTCACAACATCATCCCTATTTTCGGCCACAACAACAACATGCGTATTTTCATGAATTTTCATCCGTTTCTATACATTACAACAACAACAAACACATTATATGAAATTAGTCCATTCTCTCCATACCATGTCACACATGCACGGCCCAACTTCAACATTGTTCTTCTATAAACTTCATTCATTTCTTGACATTACCACATATACAATTTATCCATGACAACAACAACAATCGAAATACTAAATAAAATCCATTCATCACATTTATACAATACACTACATACTCGGCCATAACCACATACCACACGGCCACACCCCTACATCCATTTTCTTCATTCTACCATACTCAACAACATGCACAAACATCCATAACATCAAGAGGAAATGAATTCTTACCTTTCTTCCTTGATTCTTCACTTGGCTAGAACTTGTCACTTGTATGAATATAGATTTTTCTTGCTCCAATGAACACTCCATGTTGTAGAGAACCTTCCATTTAGTAGAAAAGGTGAAAGAAAACAATTTTTGGACCATGTTACTTATTCCTCCAAGTTCGGCCAACCATGGCCGAACCTCTCTCCCTTCTTTTTTTTTTTTTTTTGTTTTGTTTGCTCTCTTTCTCTTCCACTTTCTTGAATTAAAAAGATGACCACACACATATATATATAACTCTCCAAGCATGTGAGGGGCACATGCCTCCTCTCTAGAAATTTCTTGAATTTTTGGAGAAAGATGACTTATTTTGTCATCTTATTTTCCATCCTTTTCTTTCTTCTTTTTTTTTTTTTTTTGTCACATGATCCATATGCCTTTCTTGGAACTTTCATGAAACTCATGTGAAATTCCCGTTTTACCCCTCGACTTTTCTCAATATTACCATTTTGTCCCTAACCTTCCGCATTATTTCCACGGCCCACTTTGCGAATTTCTCTTTTGCCCTTAGCCTCTCACAATATTTCCATACTAATAATAGTCATAAATAATATCCACGACAATTCGTACATTAAAATAATTTTTGAAGATGAACTCGCCCTTAACTTTCCACGTCGACTTCGAAATTTCCAAACGTATAAAATACGGGTAATAACATCCTTCCCCCCTTTAGAACATTCGTCCTCGAATGTTTAACTAACCTTATGGGCGTCATAATACTCTGGGAGGGTTCCTCTTATAGCTACTCTTTCCTTTATGCCCGTTCCTTATCCTCTACCTTATTTTCCTTATAATAGAACTCCTTGACCTTTTCATAAGTCTTTGCTCCATGTCATAGGTTCCCTTTTCTAATACGATCTCCCCCCCTTTAAGGGGCTTCTTATACCAACAGTCCTTTTATAAAGTCTTCATTTATACCTTGTTTCTCATCTTCCTTCTAATTCCGTGTCGGACATCTCGGAAACTTCTTATCCTAAGTTTTCTTTTACCCTCCATTTATGTCATCCTTTTGTCCACATTTTCCTCCACTATTCGTCCTTTCATTTCCTTAATTCGTTTATTCGTAACCTTTCCTCAGCTGCGCGTTTGTGCTGTAACTGTATGTCCATACCTCTCAAGCGTTCTGCTACTCTTGTTCTTAGCACAAAATCCTTACTATTTTTACTTTCCTTATCCTTGTATCATAATCTATCCCTTTTCACGTGCCTACTTGCATCCTTACCTCGACCATCTCGTGCTCTGCCGGTAATTTTCTCTCGGGAGCTTCCTTTTACTAAATTTTCTTACTTTTGGTACGTCCTTGACCTTTCGATCTCCTCATCTTGCACTGACTCACACGTCCACCGACATAAGCTTATATGGGATACCTTACACTTTTTTATATATAGATATACTTGCTATCGGCTAGCCACACAAAATACGTCCAGACGCTGTTCAAGCCTATCCTAATTCTAGGGCTGTGATGCGCCTTCTGTCCCTTCACCGAGGTAGTCTGTCTCGTCTTACACATCCTCTTATAGTCCCCAACCATTCTGTATATCCTAGTTTTCCTTAGATTACCCCAGCTCTTCATTTGTCTCTTATGTCTCAATCTATAGAATTTCTTGTAAACTTCCCCGAGCACGCTTAACTTCGAAACTTCACCGGGTCACCCATCCCGATATTGCTCCTCACATGACCTTTAGCACACTCTGGGGCAAATCGAAGTCTCACAGCTTCCAAGGCATTTTCGTAACACGTCCTTTCTTTTGCAATTACTATTTTACCCTTTTCACTTTCCAATACCCACCTTCCGCCTGTGCGTATGGCTACCTCCTGTCCTGGACTTCCAGATTCCCGAGGGTAGCGATCACACCTTCGTCGCCACGCCAAATCCATAGCCTTTCCGAAACAACATATCTCATTTTTACCTGTCCGCAGTATTCTCTTTCCCCCGTTTCTTCCTGTTAGGCGTACCTATTCTGACAGAACCTCCTTTACCATTCTTACTTTTCAAAATCTGTACGTAATAAATATCGACGATACTTCACAGAACATACAGCTATATGACATATTCCAGCCATCCAGAACTTCCAGTTCCAAATACAGAACAAATATCCCGACTTACCTTTGTGACTTGCCATGTCGTCACTTGCTTTCTTTCGTCACCACTAGGCGTCTGCGGAAGTCGACAGTTAGTATAAGGAATTATCTTATTTCCTATGACTTGGCTCTTATCGCACGATCTAAAACAGAAAGAAGGTCAATCATTCCTAGATGCCCCGCAGCCTCCTGTTTATAAATGTGGCCGGCTTCACACCCATAAACAGGACTCTACCGGACACGACTTTGCAGACATCCCTTAGACCGACCTGCTCTGATACCACTTTGTCACACCCCGATCTTACTAGGGTGTGATGGGCACCCGACCCCGTAACCGGAGCCGAGCGAACCCACTGACTCTACTACGTACTGATTTTTTTCTCTACGTCAAGTATACCTAATAAGATTGCTGAAATACTCTTTCGATGCTTTTAAATCAAATAAAACATGTAACTGTACAAAACTTGTATCATCATACAAACTAACACATCGGCTGATAGGCCGCTAACGATCGACTCCCAACACCCACGACTCTGTCTGCAAAGTCTCTAACTTCAACAAAACATCATGGCGTAGCACGCTGACTCGGCGACACTCCAGAACAAATGGAGATTGCCAACTTCGCTGGAACATCTTCTATCCTGGCTTCTATCCGTCTGGGTGTACCTGCGCGGCATGAAACGCAGCCCCCCGAAGAAGAGGGGTCAGTACGAGCAATGTACTGAGTATGTAAGGCATGAACGGTAACATAGTATGAAATGAACATCGGAATATCAACTGTATGGAAATATCGAGCATAATATAAAATAAAGAATTTAACCTGTACATGTGAATGCCACTTAGGGCGGATGCCATGCTTGCTAAGCTGTCTTTGAAAAACGTTTCCTTTCATATATATATAGAAAATATAACATGGTATATTGCCGAGGCGTCGGCAGCCGATCCATTGCATGCTAAGCTATCTTTGAAAAACGTTTCCTTCCATATATATGTAGAGAATATAACATGGTATATTGCCGAGGCGTCGGCAGCCGATCCATTTAACCACAAATATATAGATGTCCCGCGTCCGGGCATCCCGCGTCCGGGATGGTATGATGATAGATACGGCTACATGTACCGTGTGCAACCCAGCGTCTATAGCGCTCTGCCCTGCTCCCATCTTCCCCATATACATATATATATATATATATATCATAGCATGCAAGGGAGCCCAAAGAAAAGCTATAACGTTATCGGAGTGACGTAAGGTCGGTAACCTCCGATTTTTAATATGGAATAACCATAGGCGCTTTATCTCACCTTGAAAGAACTAGTAATAAGGCGAGACTATCAATGGAGAGTGACATCATGAGCAAACATAGAATAGAACCATAATAAGAATCATCATATACTTTGGAATCTTTAAAAATAGTCATCGTTCATGAGTAGAGCCGGAAACTCAAGAAATAGCTTAACATTCCATATCGTCATATTCGTGGTAAGAACATATCCTTGACATATTCATCATATACTTCTTCTCATATCTGGCATCATCATTATCATCATAGAGCCATAGTCGTCGTTTTAGTCATTAAGACTTTCAATATTGTAAAACTTGGTTTTTGGAAAAAAAAAATGAATATTTTGGAAAACACTTGTAAACTTTTAGGAAGGAAAAATCATGCCTTGGGGTCAAGGGTTTAGTTAAAACAGCTATTGTTTTATGGTCGGAATGATAACCAAGAACTTTCATTGACTATAGCACGGAAATAAGCCTAATGGGACAATAGGAGGGAATTAGGGAATAGTGGGCCCACCTCGGGTCAAATGAGGTGGTGTACACAATTTACGTATAATGCGTTTCGAGACATTACTTATGAGAGTTTTAGGGTGGTCGGGTGTTATCCATGCAAGTTCTAGGTGTTTAGACATTTCTTTCAACTATTCATGAACATTTACTTCAATTCTACTGAATGAATAGTAACCAATTTCAATCTTGGATTTCTAGGAAAGGATTTGTCCCCGAGGCCCATGTCCAAACCTACCACGTCTAAGACATGCCAAGAAAGGAAGGTAAAGTCTTACATACCTCTTTCCGCTCCTTCTGCTACTCCAAATCCAATTTGCAAATCCGCTAAAATCTACGATTTGGTCACATTTACCAAACGTCAATTTGAGCATCTAGAAGTTGAAATTCAAAGTAATCATTTGTCTACCGAAATTTCGGCAGCACTTCCCTTGTAATTACTCCATCCCACCAAGTTCAACTTGGCCAATTTCAATCAACAACAATCCGGGAATTCAACCCGGCCAAACCACCAAAACCAATAACATTCCATTTATATTCAATTCAATTTACATAAACCTCTAAAACAAGTCTCGAACTTCTACGACTTCATTAGGATCATTAAACTTTTATTAGAAACATAGAATCCACAACACAACAACAATCAAAGTGTTACATGAATCCAATTCGTCATACCTCACAACATCATCCCTATTTTCGGCCACAACAACAACATGCGTATTTTCATGAATTTTCATCCGTTTCTATACATTACAACAACAACAAACACATTATATGAAATTAGTCCATTCTCTCCATACCATGTCACACATGCACGGCCCAACTTCAACATTGTTCTTCTATAAACTTCATTCATTTCTTGACATTACCACATATACAATTTATCCATGACAACAACAACAATCGAAATACTAAATAAAATCCATTCATCACATTTATACAATACACTACATACTCGGCCATAACCACATACCACACGGCCACACCCCGACATCCATTTTCTTCATTCTACCATACTCAACAACATGCACAAACATCCATAACATCAAGAGGAAATGAATTCTTACCTTTCTTCCTTGATTCTTCACTTGGCTAGAACTTGTCACTTGTATGAATATAGTTTTTTCTTGCTCCAATGAACACTCCATGTTGTAGAGAACCTTCCATTTAGTAGAAAAGGTGAAAGAAAACAATTTTTGGACCATGTTACTTATTCCTCCAAGTTCGGCCAACCATGGCCGAACCTCTCTCCCTTCTTTTTTTTTTTTTTTTTTTGTTTTGTTTGCTCTCTTTCTCTTCCACTTTCTTGAATTAAAAAGATGACCACACACATATATATATATAACTCTCCAAGCATGTGAGGGGCACATGCCTCCTCTCTAGAAATTTCTTGAATTTTTGGAGAAAGATGACTTATTTTGTCATCTTATTTTCCATCCTTTTCTTTCTTTTTTTTTTTTTTTTTTTTTGTCACATGATCCATATGCCTTTCTTGGAACTTTCATGAAACTCATGTGAAATTCCCGTTTTACCCCTCGACTTTCTCAATATTACCATTTTGTCCCTAACCTTCCGCATTATTTCCACGGCCCACTTTGCGAATTTCTCTTTTGCCCTTAGCCTCTCACAATATTTCCATACTAATAATAGTCATAAATAATATCCACGACAATTCGTACATTAAAATAATTTTTGAATATGATCTCGCCCTTAACTTTCCACGTCGACTTCGAAATTTCCAAACGTATAAAATACGGGTTATAACAGGATATGACCGAATTTGATGTTATTATGGGTATGGATTGGCTAGCTTCTTGTTATGCTAACGTTGACTGTCCGAAGAAGGTAGTTCGCTTCCAATTTCCAGGGGAACCCGTTATAGAGTGGACGAAAAATACAGCATCGCCGAGGGGTAAGTTTATTTCATACCTCAAGGTAAGAAAGATGGTTCGAAAGGGGTATATTTATCATCTGGTTCGTGTACATGACTTGAAAGCAGAGGCACCGACCTCCGGTCGGTCCGGTGGTTAATGAATTCCCGGATGTATTTTCGATGAACTTCTAGGTCTTCCTCCTGAGCGGGAGATAGAGTTCACTATAGATGTGCTGCCAGACACTCAGCCTATATCTATTCCTCCGTATAGAATGGCACCTGCAGAATTGAAAGAATCGAAGGAGCTGCTGAGGGATTTGTTAGAAAAGGGCTTCATTAGGCCCAGCACATCACCTTGGGGAGCGCCGGTATTGTTAGTGAGAAAGAAAGACTAGTCGCTGCAGATGTGTATTGATTATAGGCAGCTGAATAAGGTAACCATAAAGAATAAATATTCCCTCCCAGGATTGATGATTTGTTTGACCGATTGCAAGGTGCTAAGTGTTTCTCGAAGATAGACTGCGGTCGCTATCACCAGTGCGGATAAGAGAGGCAGATATCCCAAAGACTGCATTCAGGACCCGATATGGGCATTACGAGTTTAGAGTGATGTCTTTTGGGCTGACCAATGCTCCAGCAATTTTTATGGATCTGATGAACCGAGTATTCAAGCCGTTCTTAGATATGTTCGTGATTGTATTTATTGATGATATCCTGGTTTATTCACGATTAGAAAATGAGCATGCAGATCATCTGAGGGCGGTACTTGGGGTGCTCCAGCACCAGAAATTGTATGCTAAGTTCTCTAAATGTGAATTTTGGTTGCCTTCGGTAGCATTCTTGGGGAATATTATTGGAGCTGATGGCATCCGGGTGGATACACAGAAGATTGAGGCCGTAAAGAATTGGCCTAGACCTACGACACCTACTGAGGTACGTAGCTTTCTGGGATTAGCAGGATATTACAGGAGATTTGTGGAAAAGTTTGCTTCGATTTCAGCGCCTTTAACGAGGCTAACTCAGAAGGCAGCTAAGTTCCAGTGGACCGATGCTTGCGAACGGAGCTTCCAGTTCTTTGAAGGAAAAGTTGACTACGGCTCTTCGACTCTTCCGAGGGACCAGATGGTTATGTCATTTATTGTGATGCTTCCGGTGTTGGGTTAGGTTGTGTATTAGTACAGCATGACAGAGTTATAGCCTATGCCTCCCGGCAGCTCAGAAAGCACGAAAGAAATTATCCTACTCACGATCTGGAGCTAGCAGCGGTAATTTATGCCTTGAAGATATAGAGACACTATCTATATGGCGTTCATGTTGATATTTATACGGATCACAAAAGCCTCCAGTATATCTTTAAGCAGAAGGAGCTGAATTTGCGGCAGAGGAGGTGGCTAGAGTTACTGAAGGACTATGATGTTGACATTTTATATCATCCTGGGAAAGCCAACGTTGTAGAAGATGCACTCAGCCGTAAGTCTATGGGCAGCTTGGCGGACGTGCAAGCAGAAAGAAAGGAAATGATTCGTGAGATTCATCAGCTAGCTAATCTTGGAGTCCGTTTGGCTGATTCTGGAGATACGAGGGTTTCTGTCATAGCCGTTGCTGAATCCTCTATTATGGAAGAGGTAAAGCGACGTTAGTATGAGGACCCTATTCTGGCACAGTACAGTGATGCAGCCCTTGAAAAGGAGAAGACCCCGTTCGAGATTTCACCTGATGGAGTATTACTACATAGGGGCAGATTATATGTACCTGAGGTTGCAGGGCTGCGGCAACAGGTTATGGGAGAGGCACATTATGCCCGTTATTCTGTTCATCCGGGATCAACAAAGATGTATCATGACCTCAGATGCTTGTATTGGTGGGATGGTATGAAGAGGGACATAGCCGAATTTGTTGCTCAGTGCCCAAATTGTCAGCAGGTTAAGATCGAACATCAGAAGCCGGGTGGATTGTTACAGGAGATGGAGATTCCGACTTGGAAGTGGGAAATAATTAATATGGACTTCATTACAGGCTTACCTTGCACTCCACGGAAGTATGACTCCATATGGGTTATCGTTGATAGGCTGACAAAATCAGCCCATTTCCTTCCAGTCAGGACTACTTATTTAGCTGAGGACTATGCCAGGTTATATATTAAGGAGATAGTAAGACTTCACGGAGTTCCCACATCTATTATATCCGACAGAGGTGCCCAGTTTACATCTAACTTCTGGAGATCATTTCAGGAAGGATTGGGGACACAGGTGAGTCTTAGTACAACTTTTTACCCTCAGTCTGACGGACAGGCCGAGCGTACTATTCAAACGCTAGAAGATATGTTTCGGGCCTGTGTTATTGATTTCAGAGGTAGCTAGGACGATCATTTGCCACTTGTTGAATTTGCTTATAATAATAGCTACCGTTCTAGCATCCAGATGGCACCGTATAAGGCTCTGTATAGCAGAAAATGCAGGTCACCGATTGGCTGGTTCGATGTTGGCGAAACTAAGTTAATTGGCCCAAATATGATCCAGCAAGCAGTTGATAAAGTGAAACTCATTCGGGAACTGTTATTAGCAGCTCAGAGTCAACAGAAATCATATGCAGATAATCGACGTCGACATTTAGAGTTCCAGATTGGTGAGTGGGTATTCCTGAAAGTGTTACCTATGAAAGGTGTTATGAGATTCGGTAAGAAGGGAAAACTCAGTCCGAGATATATTGGGCCTTATCAGATTGTCCGTAAGATAGGCAAGGTTGCCTATGAATTAGATCTACCATCTGGTTTGGGAGCAGTGCATCCAGTATTCTACGTGTCTATGCTTCGCAAATGCATTGGTGACCCTTCCAGAATATTTTCCGTAGAGGATATCCAGGTGACAGAGGAGTTATCCTACGACGAGCATCCTATAGCCATACTGGACCGTCAGGTGAGAAGGCTGCGTACTAAAGATGTGGCTTCCGTTAAGGTGTTGTGGCGGAACAACAACAGGGAGGAGATGACTGGGAAGTCAAGAGAGATGAAGAAGAAGTATCCCCACTTATTTCCTATGCCTACAGGTAATCTAAATTCTTTAATTGGTTATGTTGATTGATGAATGAATTGTATGTGATAGCTATAAAAGAAACTCCCCGAAATGTTTATAAGACCCTGTAGGATTAGTTTAACATTCGAGGACGAATGTTCTAAAGGGGGGGAGGATGTTATATCCCGTATTTTATACATTGGGACATTCCGAGCTAACCTCGATAAGTTAAGGACAAGACTGCTCCGGAAGACGAGGTAGAGACTTTTAACCTCAGATTTTATTTTAAGGCATAAGTTGCTTATACTTTTGTTGGTATGGAATATTAAGGACAAATTTGGAATTAGATATTAATTAGTTCATGAATCAAAAAAAAAAGCCAAGTGGCCGTGTGGGGTGTGGGCTCCCACCCATGGTTTGGCCAATTGCCTCAATCCATGAGGGTGGGTATGTGTCCACCTTGTATTGTAGGGGCTACATATATATATATGTAAGTCATGACAAAGCAAGAAAACATATTCATCATCTTTTACACTTAAGAAAATTGGAGAAGCTTGGAGAAAAAAAAAGTCCATTCGGCCATGGCAAGCCAAAATTGAGGTCCAAAAATCTTGATCAAAAAAATATTTTCTTCTAGCATTTCAACTAATTGGAAGGTCCTTATTAATGTGGGGTAGTTGTTGGAGCAAGCAAACCATTCATTTGTTGGAATTCATAACCCTAGCTACGTTAGGAAGTTGAGTGGAAAAGGTAAGGTTCAATCTCCTTTCTCATGTGTTATGGATGGTTTGTACATGTTGTAGTATGTAGAAATGAATTAAATTCATGAAACCCTATGTGTTGGTGTTGGGACGTGTAGGTGTGTGTGGTGTAGGAGTGATGAACTAATTTTATTTAGTATTTTTGGTTGTTGTTGTTGTGGATTCTATGATGTAAAATGAAGATTTAATGGTTCAAGTTGAAGTTGTAGTCGTTGTGGGCCGTTTTAGAAGCTAATGTGATTTTAATAAAGTTTCTTGTATTTATGAGAATAATGTTGTTAACGTGTGGATTGTTGGTGTATTTTATGAATTTGGAAGAAAGAAATGTGTTGTTGTTGTTCCTATTGAAATTGGAAGGTTTCGGGTAGAGTAGTATAATGGTTGGGTTGTTTTGAATATTGTGCGGATTGTTGGAAGTGTTCTTGAGTCTTGTTTGAATGGTTTCGGATTACTACTTGAATGTGTAAGCACTGGCATTGGCTTGATTGTATGTGGTTGATTTGAATATAAATGGAATGTTGTCGAAGTATGTACAAAAGAGTTACTAACGCTAGAATGCGTTTTGAATTAATTGTTGATGTTGTTAATATGGTTGTTGGTATTGTTGTTGATGATTTGGCCGAGTTGAATTCTCGGGGTTGTTGAATTTATAGGGAAAATGTCACCAAATTTCTGTAGATAAAGTGCTAGCTCGGGATTGAATTCCTAAGTACCTATTACTAATGTTGGCATCTAATGACGTTGTTGTAGATCTTGGGAAGCTCGAGACTTAAGTTCGGATTAGCTTAGGAAGCGCACGAGGTATGTGAAGCTTACCCTTTCTTTCTTTTTGCATGTCTTAGTTGTAAGTAAGCTATGATACGAGCCGCGGGGTAACTCTATTCTTAAGATCCGAGCATGTCTACGATTCTTATTCACTTCTTGATGTTAGCATTCTTAATGTAGTCGAACTATGGTCCTTGTGTCTTTTGTATGATTGGATTTCAAATGTTGCATAAAAAGTTTTGTTCCTAAAGGATTCTATGTTGAATAATGTCCGTAACTTTCATAGACGGGCTCGGATCGCTTCGATATGTTCGTAGAAGATTCCATAACGAGTAATGCCCGTAACTTTCATAGGCGGGCTCGGATTGGTTTGATACTTGTCTGGTCCCCGAGACTTTCCTTTGTATGGTTCTAACGACTTTTTGAAAGAACTTACATGACTATCGTCCTAAACCCCGAGCATTGATTACTTACTTATCTGTTGAGTCTGAAATGATGATTTATATGCATATGGTTACTCACTACTCTGCTCGTGCATACGGTTGTTGCATCTTTCGCCGAGTCCCGGGCTGGTTATGTCATCGTGCGCACTATGCTATATTCTGAAGTATGATGTGTTATGGTTCACCGAGTCCCTCGCTAGGGGGCCGGGTACCGCTTATATTTTGGTGTTATGATGTGTTATGGTGTTATGATGTGTTATGGCGTTATGATATGTTACGGAGATATCTTTGGGTTACGGAGATATGAAATCTTACGGAGTATGATGTGTTATGGCACCAAAGATGGGGTGGCGACCATGTTCCCCGAGCCCATGCGTGATTTGTGTTTCAAAAGTAAATATTTTGGTATTTTGGATATTGTACTTATTTCTTGTACTTCTTGTTTTAGGTTATGATCCTATTTCCGTATTTCATGCTTTGCATACTCGGTACATATTCCGTACCGACCCCCTTTCTTCGGGGGCCGCGTTTCATGCCCGCAGTACGGACGCCCACTTTGGTGATCCGCCGACTTAGGACATCTATTCGATATCTTGGAGTGCTGCTTTGTTCCGGAGCCTATATTTTGGTACAGACTCTTCCGTTGTATATGCATATGTCCATTCAGGCGTACGGCGGGGCCCTGTCCCGTCATATGATTCTGTTGTTATTTTTAGAGGTCTGTAGACATATATGTGGGTTGGGAATATTACTGTTCAGTTGGGTTCGTATGATTTACGTTTTGGGCGGTCCCATTCGCCGTGGCAGCCTTGTCGGCTTGCGTTTGTATATATTTTGGGACGTTGTGCTTTATGATAGCCTTGCTGGCTTCTGTGATACCTATTTATACATGCGACACTTTGGAGACGACGTTTGACCTTTGTATATGTATAAGCTATTTGTATGCTGATTCTGGTTATTGGGTATGTACGAGTGTCCAGCTCGGGCACTAGTCACGGCCTACGGGGTTGGGTCGTGACATTTACTTTCTAATCATATAAAAGACTCAAGGGCAGTATCTCGACTATTCTAAGAGTTCTAACATCAAGAAATGAATAAGAATCATAAATCATGCTCGGAACTTGTGAATAGAATTACCCCAAAACTCATATCGTTCATTACTTACGTCTAGGACATGCCAAAAGAAAGAAAGGATAGGCTTTAAATACCATTAGCGTTTACTCGCAACACAACACGTATACGCTCCCCAATAGCACCTCAACCTATATTCAGACGTTAAGAACTACGGTTAAGCTACGGGGAGATTCAAAACGTATTCTAATGTTAGTAACTCCTTTCTAGATAATTAGATGATGTTTCCCTTATATTCAAACCAACCAC
Organism: Lycium ferocissimum; assembly: GCF_029784015.1. Lineage (NCBI taxonomy): Eukaryota > Viridiplantae > Streptophyta > Magnoliopsida > Solanales > Solanaceae > Lycium > Lycium ferocissimum. The sequence continues at coordinate 11,387,140 of NC_081343.1, read as the reverse complement.
ATACAACCAAGCCAACATCAATAATCATACGTTCAAGTACCAATCCGAGACTATTCAAACAAGACTCGAGAACACTCCGGACAGTCCGCACAATATTCCAAACAGCCCATATTCATAATATTCGATAACAATCCACATACGGCTACTACATATTCAAGTTACTATTAATGATCCATAGTCGTAACATTTTCATCTAAACAACCTTACAACAACCCAACCAACACACAACACAACATATAATCTTAATTACCATTAATCTTCCAAGCTCAACAAGAACAACAACAACACATTAGACAACCCCTAACTAGCAACGTAAGGATACCCGATAACTTCACGAACGTTTACGGACATGCCAAACAAACCATTTACGTTTATTATACATTCCTTAACACATTCTTTTCATCCAAATTCATAAACTATACCAACAACCACACGTTAACAACATTAACCATTTAGATGCAAGAAACTATACTAACACCATATTAACTTCTACAACAGCCCACAAACAATTACAACTTCAACTTGAACCATTAAATACCTTCATTCTCATCATAAAATCCATAACAACAACAACAAAAATATTAAGTAAAATTAGTTCACCATCTTCTACATAAAACAGCCCCGACACGGCTTCAACACCAACATACATAATTCCATGATTTTCATCCATATCTACAAGTTACAATACGTTCAAACCACCCTTAACACATGTAAAAGAAGATTAAATCTTACCTTAACACTTGACTTCTCAACTTGGCTAGAATTTGTGAATTGAAATAATACTTGTTCTTGTTGCCCTAATGACCACTTTCACGTTAAAATTGCCCTTCCAATTTGTCTAGAACACCTTGAAAAATTGCTTTGGATCAACAACTTGTGAGTTCACTAAACTCAACCATGGCCGAGAGCTCCTCTCTCTATCTCTATCGTTTTGTTTTTGTTGAAGATGATAAATGGCTTCATTAGTCATCAATTTACTTTAAATATGGTTCCTACAAGATGGACAGATGTCCCACTCATGGCTTGAGCCAATCAAATTTGGCCATGCCATGGTGGGGAACCCACACGACCACTAATGGCCAATTAGTGACTAATTAGATTTTTAATCCCCACTTAATAATCTAATCATGGTTAATTAATCCCTAATCTCCATTAATAATTCCATACCAATTAAAATTTATAAGCAACTTGTGCATTAAAACAAAATCGGAGGTTAAAAGTCTCTATCTCGTATCCCAAAATAGTCTTGTCCTTAAACTTATCGCGATTAGCTTAAAATATCCCAATGTACAAAAATACGGGATATAACAATTTGGCAAGAAGGGTAAGTTAAGCCCTCGATACATTGGGCCATATAGAATTATTCGCACAATAGGTAAGGTAGAATATAAGTTAGAGCTACCTTCTGATCTGGAGTCTGTACATCCAGTATTCCATGTGTCCATGCTCTGTAAGTGCATAGGAGATCCCTCGAGATTCATACCAATAGATGATGTCCCGATGACCGAGCTGTTATCATACGAGAAAATCCCTGTGGCTATATTAGATAGACAAGTCCGTCGGTACGCGGACTAAGGATATGGATTCAGTTAAAGTACTCTGGAGAAATAATAATGTCGAGGAAATGCTTGGGAAGCTGAAGAGGAGATGAATACTAAGTACCCGCACTTGTTTCTATTGTCTCCGGAAGCCCAGCTTGAGACATCATCATCCCCCGGTATTAGATTTATTTATAGCTTTTGTGATTAGTCGTGTGAGGCCATAATGTTGTATATTTTAGCATGTGGCCCTGTGTTGTATTGTTTTGGGTTGTTGTGTACTGGCTAGATAGGTATAGTTAAAGGGGAGACTCTGCCAAAAATTTTACAACTCTGAACTTTCGAGGACGAATGTTTCTAAGGGGGGAGAATGTTACTCCTCTCGTTTCGTCGTAAGAAAGTCTATGGCTTCCTAGTTGTGTGTACCCTTAGTATGGAGATTTATACCCGATTTTACGAGATATTAAGTTCCTTATCTCGCGTATACCAAAGTACAAGTATATGTTCCTTACAATACGATAGGATTAAAAGTTAAGCGAATCGAATAAAGGGACCAGGAACCATTCCTCTTTGACGGTGTAAAGGGACGGCCCGTCGACATATTGACGCGATGTCCTTTCACACCATCAACATGTCGAGGCCCCTAATCTTAGGTGGCAGAACGGCGGTGCAAGTCGACGGTCGTCGACGTGTTGATGAGCCGTCGACCCTGCTCGTCGACCCGGATGAGCCTAGGAGTTCGAGTAGTGGACTCAGGTAGCATGGGAGCTACCATTCAGAATTCAGCAGCCTCGTCGCTAGTGGTGGAAGTGAAGGAGCGATAATACGAAGATCCCATGCTAATTTATTACAGAGATACACTCCCTCAGAAGGAGAAGTCATTATTTGAGATCACGGGGAGACGAGTTCTCGATGCGAAGGCGAATTATGTGTTCACGATGTGGCAGGATTACGCCACCAAATATTGAGAGAAGCCCATTGCTCCGGTTATTATGTCTACCCCGGAACAACGAAAATGTATTATGATCTTAAATCTAGATATTGGTGGAATGGGATGAGGAAGGATATAGCGGAATTTGTAGCTCAATGTCCCAACTGTCAACAAGTGAAAATCGAGCACCAAAAGCCGGGCGGATTGTTGCAAGCTATAGAAATTCCAACTTGGAAGTGGGAAGTAATTAGCATGGACTTTATTACAGGCTTACCCAGTTCTCGACGTATGTATGACTCTATATGGGTGATTGTGGATAGACTTACGAAGTCAGCTCATTTCATACCAGTCAGAACTTCATATGTGGCAGAAGATTATGCAAAGCTTTACGTTAAAGAGATAGCGCGACTTCACGGTGTTCCAGTATCTATTATCTCTAATAGAGGAACTCAGTTTACAGCTAATTTTTGGAAATCCTTCCAAGAGGGTTTGGGGACTCATGTGAGTCTTAGCACGGCATTTCACCCACAGACTGATGGACAAGCTGAGCGTACCATTCAGACTCTCGAGGATATGCTATGGGCATGTATGCTGGATTTTGGAGGTAATTGGGATGATCACTTACCCCTTATTGAATTTGCTTATAATAATAGTTACCATTCTAGCATCCAAATGGCACCGTATCAGGCTTTATATGGGCGAAAGTGTAGATCCCCAATTGGGTGGTTTGAAGTGGGAGAGACTAAATTAATAGGGCCAGACGTGGTCCAGCAAGCCATAGAGAAAGTTAAGCTCATATAAGATAGGTTATTAGCGTCTCAAAGTCGTCAAAAGTCATATGCGTATAATCGTCGAAGGGACTCAGAGTTCTAAGTTAAAGATTGGGTATTCTTAAAAGTATCACCAATGAAGGGTGTAATGAGATTTGGCAAAAAGGGGAAGCTTAGTCCCCGGTACATTGGGCCTTATGAGATTGTGAGCAACGTAGGCAAAGTGGCTTATGAATTAGATATACCCCCTAATTTGGGGTCAGTTCACCCAGTTTTCCATGTCTCGATGCTTCATAAGTGTGTTGGAGATCCTACTAGGATCGTGCCAGTAAATGATGTTCAAGTGACAAAAAGGTTGACTTATGAAGAGGTACCCATTACCACATTTGATAGGCAAGTACGGAGGCTTAGAAACAAAGAAGTGGCCTCAGTTAAGGTTTTGTGGAGAAGCAATAACCGAGAAGAAATGACTTGGGAAGCGAAAGAAAATATGAAATCCAAGTACCCGCACTTATTTCAACCCCCGGAAGAGGTCCAAGATGAGACATCAGGATCATGAGGTATGTATGTTTTCTTTTTATGCATTTGGGTCATGTGTGGCCAAACTCTATTGCTATTATGTTGTGGCCCAGTGCGGCATTATTATTATGGGCTGTTGTGACAGGATGGTAGTGCCATATTATAAAGGAGACTCTGGCGAAATTTTTATAGAATCCCCGAGAGCCTAACATTCGAGGATGAATGTTCTTAAGGGGGAAGAATGTTACACCTCATAAAATGCTCTGTTGATGCACAGTGAATAGGCTAACGAAAGGCACGAAGTATATGATGTTACAATAAGTAAGAAATAGCATTTGATGACCCTAATTGAGATTTCAAAGGCATTCGAGGTAATAGAAGAAAGTATGCCAAGAAAGGCAAGGCATACGTTATATATCGGAAAGGATTTACGAGTAGTGAATTAATGATGTCTTAATGATATTTTGGAGAAGATCTATAATGTCCCTTAGACTGTTAATGAGGTGTTAAACAAGTGTTAAGAAGGTTCTATAAGGATTGGAGATCAAACGAGTCGACGAGAACGAAATCGGAATAGCTGGGCATTATACGGCCCAACATACTGGCCGTATAAATTATACTGGCCATATGTTAGGCCGTATATTTAGCCCAGATTGGCAGCCTTCACTAGACCAAATCTACGACCAGACATACGGTCAGTATAATTTATACAGACCGTATGTTGGTCCGTAGAAACAAGACGGGGCAAATTGTGTATTATTAATAAGGGGATCAAGTTCATTTCATTTCATTTCTTCTTCTCTCCCCTTCTCTCTAGAACTCTCTAGAACATTTATCCACACCTCTCCCACAAGAATTCAAGAGATATTAATGATCAACTTCATCAAACCAAGAGAATCAAGTGTAAGAAATTCATTAAAGCTCATCCAAGACAAGAAATCCAAGTTGAAATAGAACTAGGGTTTTTCTCAAGTGGAGGGTTTCCACCCAAAGTTCATTCCTACACCATCTAAGGTAAGTTTTATGATCTTTCCATGTTGTTTAAGGTATTGAGAGATTGAAATACTTGGATTGTAAAAGAAGATAAGAAATGGGTCATGAATGTGAGAATAGTATCAATTTTGAGTAGTAACTTGGATTGAGTCATGATTCTTGATATGTTATGAGTTTGATTATGTTATAAATGACATTTAGAACATGGGATAGACATTGTATATGAGTGAATGTAATAGTGTGCTATGACCATGGATATGGATGAATTGAAGCGAATTGAGGAATATGGATAATGTAGGTGAATGGAGACTATTTCTATGATGTTGTGAATGTTATTATAGATGTTTGGGAGTTGATGTATGATATGGGGAAAGTTGTATAAAAAAAGGAGATGCTGCCCAATTTTCTCTAGCTTTGGTCGAGTATGCTAAGCTATCGATTGTCTAATGTTGGTAATAACTCTAACGAAGGTAGAAACGTGGGCATTGAAGGAGAACGTCCAAGCGATAGAGTAGTTGAACGAAAAGGTATGTAAGGCTAACCCTTCTTTCAATAAGGCAGGGTTCCTTGGCCATATATCTATTCTTTCTTGATCCTATGATGACTCCAAATGATTCTAACTTTAAAGCTACCCAAGCTCATGATTCTTGTTACGTTTATGATTCTACTAAATCCCTTATACGACGAGTGATCCTCTAAGGATAGATGTAATAAAATGACGATAGTAACGATGTCAAGATGTTATGAGCCCTTATGTATATGTGTTTAAGTAAGACTATTATATAACACCGATCTTATATGGCCAGGTACGATATGTATCGCGCGCGCACACCACTGCAATTGGGTACGGATAACCTTGAGCCTTGGTAGGGCCAGGTATGTATAACCACCGAGCCTCGCCATGGCCGGGTATGTGAAACACAGATCCCTCATGGTCGGGTATGCTATGAATATGAATATGAACATGAATATGGATATAGAAAGGTAAATAAATACGGATACAAATACGGATACGTATATGGATGTATGTACACAACCACGAATTAGAAATGGAAGGTCCCTATGAAAGGCAAGTAAGTGTTTATGACGATGGTTCTACTACCTCCCATCCTATGCTATTCCTTATGTTGTCTTTTATGCTTCTATAATGAGATTGATCATGCTTTACATACTCAATACATTCTTTGTACTGACGTCCTTTTGTTTGGGGACGCTGCGTCATGCCCGCAGGTGGCCAGGAAGACAGGCTTGATCCATAGCTCTTACTCAGGGACTACGTAGAAGAGCTCCACTTCATTCGGAGCTACAACTTTTGGTATATATTCTTTGACGTACATACTTATGGGCATGGCGGGGTCCTATCCCACCTATATGATGTGACATACTCTCTTAGAGGCTCGTAGACCTGCAAGGGACCCATGGTGTCCATGTACTACTCGTTCTGAATTCACTCCTCAGACCAGAGCATATACCTCCGCTCCATAACCAACCTCGGATGCGGGCCATATCAATGTACCTATCATTTTTGGAACGAACCTCGAACCACAAGCTCATAATCGTGGTCACATTTGTGCCTTTCCATATCCCTTTACATGATAGTATTTCTTAACTTCTCATTATCAATGCTGAAATCATTATTTCATATCACAATTACACCGAGAAGGTCATATTAACTTCTCATCATAACAATACCAACTGCAGATTCAACATGCATGAACAGGGCACGAGGCCTACGCCATCACTCAATCAATCACATATAGGAGTTCTAACGCACAATATCATGCACGAAGACTAAACATGCGTCCTATTATAGAATTTACAACACGTACAATCAACTAATCAAAGTCTAACTCAAGTAGACCGTAACCTACCTCAAACGTAGAGCTGGAACAATGCAAGTCACTCCGCTATAGATTTTCCCTTCCTAAAAGCCTTAGAACGCTCAAAGTCTAGAAATAGAAGGCTCAATGAGTCACAAATACTCTAGTCACAATAACCAATTCAAGATTACCGTTCCCTTTACTCCCATTCCAATAGGTGAATGATTTCCTAGGTGTAAAGCAACCTATCAAGGGCCTTAGTAATCATTAATCATCAAATTATAACAATATTATATCAATATTCCCACTACAAGACGTTTACATGGTCAAGTTACCATTTTTATAGAACCCTAGGTCTCAATTCACTTAGTTTATGGCTCTAAGGACTCAATTCATAATTAAGAGGAGTTAACCCAAGCCATTAGATGAATAATAATTGATACCCACCAAAACCCAACAAGTATTGAAGGTTTATTAATTCTAAGGTTCCTAATAAAATTCACCATGGGAGACCCATAAAAGGGATGATAATCATAAAGGCGAAACGGAATGATAGACAAGGATAGATGAGACTTACCTCTCAAGAGTTTTCTTTCCCTAGCTTGAAATTTCACCCTAGGTGCTTGTGGGGAAATATGTTGGAGTATTGTGAATAAAGAATATAAAACACGGGCTACTATTTTTCATCGACCGCTACAGCGGTCGTTTCACGGCTATAGCGGACCCAAAGGAATCCGCTCACCGCTATGGCGATGAATCCGTTCACCACTATGGCGACAATCGCCCGCCACAGCGGCCACAGGGAAAATGGCTGGCCGCTGGCAGCGGTCCACCCACCGCTATAGCGGTGCCGCTGCAGTGATACTACCACCGCCCCGGCGGTGCTATTTGGGCAGAGAGCTCGACTTTTTGTCCAATTTTCCCCCCTTTCACTCAACATTTCATCTGAGGCCTCACAAACACAAACAAAACATTTACATAGACATAAAAACATCATCCGAATAAATCCATGGCCTCGGAATTCCCAACGGAGTTCTAATTTCCTACGTCACCCCCCGAAGGACTCAATCAAAATTAAATAACAATCATAAGCGTGTCAAGTTTCAGCTCTTAAGTTTACAAAATTGAGTTCTACTGGCTCGTTCTACCCTTAGAAAGGCTCTCTTTGGTGGGGTGATCCTACATTTCCCATAAGGACCGGAAGGGTCGTTACATTTGGAGTGCTTGCGCGAGTGGAAAGGTCACATGACCTGGTGTCCCGATACTTTAGCTCTCGATAAGTTTCGTCCTGGGTGTGTGGTTGAGTATAAGGATTTGTTAAGGACTGAATTATAGGGTACGCGCCCTCCCAGACCCATTTTCTATAGTTGTGTATAAGATAAGGATTCACAGGACAAGATTCGAGCCCATTTGGTTAAGAGGAGAGCTGACGACAGAGATGCCAAGTATTTAGAGAAGACTGAGCACGACAAAGCCAACATAGCTAGTTTGAGGCGGGACTTGGAGTTTACTAATGACTGTATGGCTGAGCTTTATGATCGGATAAAGAAGACTTTGGATGACATTGCTCCATTGACTTTTACACAGAAGGGTTTTCTGATGGAGGCTATATTGACATCGGCCTATCTTCATATCCAGACACTCCTCCGAACGGCAAAGAAGGCCAGGACCGACCGAGTTTCATCATCATCCACCGGAGGACATTTCTGCTGATTCATTTTATGCACTTTCTTTACTTTATCCTTTATATACCCCTTTGGGGAAGAATATTATTATTAATGAAATTTCTTGATTATGGGGCAATGGTTTGACTCAAATGGCACATTCATGTTTCAAACGATTAGTATGCCTTGGTTAAAAATGGCTTAGGAACGCGATTAGTATACCTACACTTGTATAAATTACTTTACGTGACTTATTTGCTTCCTATGTTCCGTTTAAAATGCTTAATTGATCTCAAGTACTGGCCACTATCCAAAGAAAAAAAGAATGAAAACAATGCCCATACTAAGCTTAGTGATTCTCAGAATCTAAAGATGGATGCAAAGAACGTATCAGATCACGAGGCCAGGGGGGAAGGCGAGGGCTCGCTCCGTCGTGATATTCAAGATCTTGAGAAGTAGATCCGAGCAGTCAGGGCTAAAATCAAAGAGGCCGACGAATTAATGGATTTGATAGAAAGTCCGCCCAAGGAACCTGTTGAGATACAACACCAAGACAAGAATGTTTTGGACAAGCGAAAGGGGATACTTTTGGAGTACATCCCCGTAGTCGAGGAACTGGAAAAAGAGGAGATGGAGTTTGACCGACTAGAATTTACGTGGCCATCAAGAGAGGCCGCCTCCGTCACACCACTAAGCCCAAAAAGGGAGCCCAAAGAACTAGTAGAGTTCGTCCGGCTGGTATCGCCTTAATGGTGGGCCATTGCGCCCAAAGCTGTGGCTTGCCCCAATCGTGTCTCGCCCAGGCATGTGACAAGTGAGGAAGTTATGGACAAACTTAAGAGTAAGGGGATAATTTGTGTCAGCCATGAGAGGTTGCCACCTTGTGCTCCCATTTTTGCACATAAGAGGCGCCTTTTTCATCAAGAGCAAGCTGGTCATACCGCTAACGAGTGCTTGGCCCTCAGGAAAAGGATTTTGAGGCTGATAAATGAAAATAGTATCACCAAGCTATGTGGCCCGCACTCACTATTGGATTATGTGGAATACCCACATTTGGTGTTATGACTTCACCATTTTCAAAGACTCATATGCCAGAATCTTTCAGAAATTGGTCAAAATTGGGAAAATTAGCCCAATTAGAACTAGGAGAGATCCTACCGAAGGAACCAGTTGTAGAAAAATGTGTCTTTACCATTCTGGGGCTCTTGGGCATGACATCGAAGAATGTGAAGCTTTTATGTTTGAAGTGGAGTATTTGGTCCACACACGCACCATTTGGGTGGTGCTCCCACCTCAAACTAGAATTTGGGGCCTTTAGGGCTGAGTAAAGGGTGGAAAGGATAAACGACCCATTCTGACCTCAGGGAAAGGTCATCTTTTGGGTAAATTTTAGGGTATCCCATATTTGTATATAACACAAATTCCCCCCCTCCCCATTTATATGTAAAAGGAACTGCGCCGACCTGATGTCCCAACGAAGGATACGCAGGGACTTGGGGCCTGGTCACGAGTAGGTTTTAAGTTAGGGAGTCTTACTTTATGTAAACCGAACTACGGATGGGCCTGATTTCTCGCAGAGGGATACGTAGGCAGTCTACGTAAGACTCGATCCATATACATTATAAATATTATAATCCCTCACTTCACAAAGCTGAAATACCTGAAACTCGGTACAAGAGATCAGCCAAGAATGAGACTACCCCAACTGACATCACTCTCAGAGATTCACCTCTTCAATAATTACCTGAGTTCTCGCCTACTGAGGACGTTATGAAGATGATGTTTAAGAAAATTGCCGACCTTCAAGAAGAGGCCACACAAAACAAAGCCGCTAATGCTGCTCGAGAAGCACCTGCTGAAACAAGAAGGCCTCCGCCGCCTTTTTCATCTCTAATCTCACCTCTACCCGAATACTTTCCCACTCAGTCCACTGTAACCACCATACCATTTACCCTAAATTCGGTCACTAATGGACACATTGGTACCTCATACCATATTTCACTACCACTTAACACTACCCAAATTCCTGAAACCACTCACTCTGTTCCTTCTTACCAAGCACCACAAAACACCTATCCCAACATCACTATAAATCCAAGTACCGTCTCACTACCAACTGCCAAAACTGCACATATCCACCAAAATCGCCCTACACATCCAACAATTTCCTTCCACACATCCGTCACCCTAAACACCTTCTCACCTGATCACCAAGAAATCAATCACTATGAAAGATGGAAAAGGCATGGAAGGCCGAACAGGAAAAACAGGAAGAAAGGCTCGAACGAAAGATGACCGTAATGTTGGAACGATCCATGAGAACCACCCTCACTGGCACGGGCTTAAGCTATGATGATCTGTGCATGCATCTAAATTTAGACTTGCCTGAAGGTTTCGAGGTGCATCATTTTGAATTGTTCAATGGAATGAGTAACCCCAAAGCCCATTTGCCGGCCTACTGTGACCAACTGGTCGGTGTCCGAGATAATCAAGCACTCATTATGAGGCTATTCAGCTGGAGTTTGACCGGAGAAGCCTCCGAGTGGTTCACAGCGCAAGACATACTCCGGTAGGTCATATGGAAACACATGGCTACGACCTTCTTGGAAAGATTCCGTTTTAATATGGAAACAGTACCGGACCGGTACTACTTGGAGAAAGTAAAACAGAAATCCACCGAAAACTTTCGCGAATATGCAAGTAGGTGGAGAACGGAAGCCGCCCGAGTACAACCGCCAATGGAGGAAGAAGAATTAGTCTTGGTTTTCATCGGTTCTTAAGAAATAGATTTCTATGACCGAATGATGTCAATCGCAGGCAGGCCATTTTTTGAACTCTTCAAAATAGGAGAGGCCATATAGGAAGGTCTCAAAATAGGACGGATCATAAGCGTAGCTGGAAAAGCTACCGAATCAAGCTCGACAGGGTTTGTAAGAAAGAAGAAGAAAGAAGTGGCAAGCATCTCCTATACTCCCAGCCCTAGATCCAAAAGAAGGGAGGAATTCTAGTCCCCGATGGAAGTTTATACTTCACCCGCCCCATACAATACGGTGCCCGTATATTATGCGTAATCGATATTCCAAACACCACCCCCAAATTACCAAGCTCCAAAAAGTGCCTTCCAAATACCACCCCAATTACCAAGCTCCACAGAATAACTTTCAAGCTCCCACACCCGATTACCGACCTCCACAAAATAATCCACCCACTAATTACCAAAATCAAGCACCACCAAATGCCTACAACGCGCCACGTTAAAACTTTAAGAAAAAGGTTGTCCACGTGTTCACTCCATTAATGGAAATGCGAACCGATCTGTTCAAGAGGTTGAGTGCCGCCGGAATGATTCAAACGCTTTCTCCGAAGATCGTTAACCCAAAGAACCGGTTCTACCAAGCTGATCAAACATGTGCCTACCATTGCAACGACGTAGGAAACAATACTGAGGATTACATTAATTTAAAGTACAAGATACAGGATATGATTAACAGAAAGGAGATCGTGCTCCAAACGGCTCCGGCTAATGTGAACACCAATCCACTGCCTAACTATGGCAACAATATGATTCATATGATTGAAAGAGAAGAGGATTGGGTCGTAGGCAGGCCCGTAATCCAAGATGCCATGGAAGAGATCGAGCGCACAGTGGAGTCACTTTTGCTACAAGAACGTCCACAATTTAAGGTATTAATCCTTGCACCGATTATTGAGCACGTGGCTCAAGTAACAACGACACCTCCCCGAGAAAGAGTTTGTGGTACAAGTATCTACTACTCATGGTATGATAAGGCCGGGAAGATGTTATACTCCCGATGATCTAGCCCAAGGGGCACCTCGAAAAGAGGGAAATCAAAGGAGATCAATCACTGAAGGTGAAGCCGAAGACTTCTGGCGTCAAATAAAGCCAAAATCATACTCCATTGTGGAGCACTTGAAGAAAACACCGGCCTAAATCTTGGCATTGGCACTTTTACTAAGTTCACCCCAACACCGCTTGGTCTTGATGAAGGTGTTGGAGGAAGCCCATATCCTTGCTGGGACAAGCAACGAAAATCTGGCAAAAATGGTCGACCATATTATCGAGGAACATCAGATTGCCTTCACATAAATGGAATTGCCCAAACAAGGCACAGATCACAACAAGGCACTGTACATCACTGTCATGTGTCCCAACAAAATAGTCACACGAGTTCTGATTGATAATGGGGCTGAACTAAATATTTGTCCCGAGTCTACTTTGGTACAGTTGGGATATGAACTCGGAAAGGTTGACCAGAACCATACCAATATATGAGCATTTGACGGAGGCCGATGTGATGCCACCGGAGAAGTTGACCTTAACATTCAAATAGGTTCGGCAGAGTTCATTACTGAGCTCTAGGTTATGGAAATACCTGCCAATTATAATTTGCTATTGGGAAGGCCGTGGATCCACATGGCAGGAGTTGTGCCATCTTCGCTCCATCCGTCTCTGAAATTTGTCAGGGAAGGACAAAAGGTGGGTGATCCACGAGGAAGGAAGCATGCATAATTACCTACATAACTCCGTGCCTGTTATAGAGGTAACACCCAAAGGAATGGACTTTCATGCGCCAGAGCTAAGAGGAGCTGCCCACAAGATAGATTCCCTAGAGGTTCCTATGCCTGCCATTTGTAAAATAATTGCTTCAACCATGCTCCAGAATGGGTTCGAACCCAGGAAAGGTCTGGGAAAGAATTTTCACGGCATCACTAAGCTGATCCCTATTCCTCAAGACAATTTTCATTTTGGACTCGGTTGTGGCCCAAACTGAAGAGGAAATACCTGCCAAGAAGAGACAGGATATTGCAGATATCCACAAGACTATTCCAGATCTATACTAGTCATTTTCGATTAGAATGCCTATGCCGAGTGATGCAGACATAGAAAAGGGGATAGAAATGTTATTCCGAGAGGAAGATTGCTAAGTGAATCTGGAGGAATGCGCAGAAGTGCCCACTATCTGAAATACTGATCCGGGCGAACATCTGTCCAATTGGACCTCTAACCAACTCTTGGCTCTTTGGTAGAGAAATGATGAATTTATTTTTTAAAATGGAGAGAATCAGTTGAGGCCCGATTACTCACCTTTTTATCACTTTATGTACCTCGTAATGTTTCCAAAAAATGAAAATGGTTAGATGTTGATCTGAGCCAAGACCACAGTTTGTACTTTTAATATTAAATCAATGAAAGCCTCGATTTCATAAAAAATGATTTTATTATTCACTTTGCATGCATGTTTTATACTAACCTTGCTTTGCCTTGAATTTTCAATAATAAAAATAATAAAGCAACCCTAAGTGTCGTGACATGTTGTGAAATGAATGAGTCGAGCAATATAGAGAAAGAGGAGTATGAGGAATACGACAAAGAAACAATGCTACCCGAGGGTCTCGTGGAAGAGGTAGAGCAGTTAGAGAATGAACAGAAACCAAACACAGATGAAACAGAAGTGATCAATCTAGGTGACGAAGAGAACGTCAAAGAAACTAGGATAAGTGCGGACCAAGAAATGCCTCAAAAGGAGGAATTGATAATCCTACTGAAAGAATATGTGGATATATTTTGCATGGTCATACGCTGACATGCTGCGATTAAGCACTAGCGTAATGTCCCACCGATTGCCCATTAATGCGGGCTTCGCTCCCATGAAATAGAAAACGGGACAATTCAAACTGGACCTCAGTATCCACATCAAGGATGACGTAGAAAAACAAATCAAATCAGGGGTGGTAGAGGTAACCGCGTACCCCACATAGTTGGCCAACATAGTGCCGATATCCAAAAAGGACGGGAAGATACGAATATGTATGGCCTTAAGTTACTTTTTTTATTTCAATTTACGCAATACTCCCTCCGTTCCATTTAAGGACCTTAACAAAGCTAGTCCAAAGGATAACTTTCCACACCCAAATATCCACATACTCAAATATAACTGTGCCAAGCACGAGCTACAATCATTTGTGGATTATTTCGCTGGCTATCACCAAATCCCGATGGACAACGAAGATGTGGAAAAGACAGCTTTCATCACTCTATAGGGAGTGTATCACTACCGGGTAATGCCATCCGGCCTCAAGAATGCTGACGCAACCTACATGAGAGCCATGACTGCTATCTTCCATGACATGATTCATAGAAAGATTGAGGTGTACGTGGATGATGTCATCATCAAATCAAGGGAAAGTTCGGAGCATGCCACACATCTGACGAAATTCTTCGACAGGCTCCAAAAGTTCAACCTGAAACTAAACTCAGCTAAATGTGCATTCGGAGTACCGATCGCAAAATTGCTGGGATTCATAGTCAGCCGAAGGGGCATAGAGCCAGATCCAACCAAGATTAAAGCAATCCAAGAGATACTTCCTCCCAAAACCGAAAAAGAAGTCATGAGTTTCCTGGGAAGACTAAATTATTGGACGATTCATAGCTCAATCCACCATTATTATAGAGCCCATACTTATGTTTTTAAAGAAAGACGCACCCACAAAATGGACACAAGAGTGTCAAGAGTCATACGATACCATCAAGAGATACCTATCCAATCCATCTGTTTTGGTAACTCCTAAGCTCGAGAGCCCACTTTTGCTATACCTGTCTATTTTCGAAAATGCTTTTGGGTGCATGCTAGGACAACGTGATGAAGCGGGGAAAAGGAGCATGCCATCTACTACTTGAGCAAGAAATTCACTGCCTGTGAGTCAAGATACACACAGATAGAGAAAACTTGCTGAGCTCTGACTTGGGTGGCCCAGAAATTGAGACATTACCTGTCTTCATACACCACTCACCTTATATCTAAGATGGATCTATTATGGTATATCTTTCGCCAGCCTATGCCCATTGGATTGGCCAAATGGAAAATGCTATTAAGTGAATTCGACATTGTATACATAGCACAAAAGATCGTTAAAGGACAAGCCTTGGCCGACCTGCTAGCTGAAAGTCCAGTAGACGAAGATCCTGAACCCCTTCACACTCACTTCCTAGATAAAAGGGTACTAGCCATAGAAGAGGAAATGGTGGAACCATACACAAGTTGGATATTATTCTTCGACGGAGCAGTCAATTATAAGGGTTCCGAAATTGGAGCGATCTTGATATTAGAAAGTGGGCAACACTACCCAATGGTCGTTAAACTCAAATTCCGTTGTACCAACAACATGGCTGAGTACGAAACTTGCATTCTAGGCTTCAGGATGGCACTGGATATGGATATAAATGAATCACTGATCATCAGAGATTCCGACCTACTGATCCACTAAGCACAAGGTGAATGGGCCACCAAAAATGACAAGATCCTACAGTACGTAAACTTGGCAGAAATTCAAAAAAATTGAGTTCTGACACACCACAAGAGCTCAGAACGAGTTTGCCGATGCATTGGCCACAATAGCATCAATGATCTAGCACCCCGTGACCCGCTAGAGATAAGTCTGCAAGAAGAGCATGCCTACTATTCCCACGTGGAAGTAGAGCCATACAGCAAACCATGGTACAATGGCATCAAGATATATTTGGAGAAACGGGAATATCCCAAGCGCATTGCAAGTGGACAAAAGAAAACCATCATGAGGATGGCCCATGGTTTCTTTCTAAATAAAAAAGTGCTACACAAACGAACGCCGGATTTAGGTCTACTCCTGTGCATGGATGCCATGGAAGCCACAAAACTCTTGGAAGAAGTACATGCTGGGACTTGTGGACCCTATATGAATTGATTCATGCTAGCCAAGAACATTCTTCGCGCTAGATACTACTGGATGACAATGGAAAATAATTGCTGCAAGTTTGTGCAGAAGTGCCATCAATGTCAAATTCACGACGATTTAATCAAAGTCCCTGTTAGAACCCGTATTTCATGCATTGGAACAATCCGGATTAATTATGATAAGTTAAGGACCAAGACTATTCCGAGATGCAAGTCGAGACTTTTGACCTTCGATTTTATTTTTGGACATAAGTTGTTCATGAATTTGTTGGTATGGAATAATTAGGAGAATTTGGGACCAAAAGTGATAAAATTGAAAGTTGAAAAAGTCATCCATTTTCTATGGTTGGCCGTGTAAGTGTGGGTGTTGGCCCACACAATGTGTGGACAATTTTAATTGGTCCAACACATGGTGTGGGCCAAGGGAAATTGTACACTTCATATAATGGCAAAAGATGACCACTAGTCTTCATTTACATTTCAACACTTAGAAAAAATAAGAGAACAAGAAGTTGAAGAGCAAGAAGCTCTCAGCCAAGGGAGCCAAAAATCAACTCCCAATTCAAGCTCTTCCAAAATTATTTCCTTGATGTAAACCCACTATTTTGAGATCCCTAAGTAGCGTGGAAGTGTCGTTGGAGCGATCAACTCACTAGTCGTCATC
>NC_081343.1:11347581-11370408 GCF_029784015.1 Lycium ferocissimum | reverse complement strand
CGCTTTAGCGGGATCCACCCGTTTGGCTTCTTGGGTGGGGAGTGCTCCTCTTATTCTGGAGCCATATTTTTGGTATATATTCGTTCGTTGCATTTGTATATATTTGTTCAGGGGTACGGCGGGACCCTGTCCCGTCTTATGATTCCGTTTGTCTGTTTAGAGGTCTGTGGACATGTATGTGGGTTGTGCCTACTTCTATACAGTTGTGTTTGTATGATATATGTTTTGGGCGATTGCATTCCGCCGTGCGGCCCGCGTCGAGCTTGCGTTGAATATGTTTTGCCGTTGTGCCATTTGATAGCCTTGTCGGCTTTCGATATAATGCAGTTGTGTTTGAGATGTATTTGCGAGCGTTTGATAAATTCTGAGACAGCGTTTGATATTTATATCTATATAAGCCATCTGTTTGCGACTCGGATTTGTGATTGTGTTTGGGTGCCCAATTCGGGTACTAGTCACGGCCCACGGGGTTGGGTCGTGACAGTCCCGTCAAGTGAGCTCAATGTTATGTGTTCACCATGGCCCTTCGTGGCTTGGGGTATGGATGTCATTGGACCCATCAAACCCGCCACTTCAAATGGGCATCAATAGTCGCCATTGATTACTTCACCAAGTGGGTAGAAGCAACGTCGCGCAAATCAGTGACAAAGAAAGTGGTGGCCGACTTTGTGAAGAACAACATCATACGTCTATTGAGCATACCTGAGTCCATCATAACTGACAATGGAGCGAATCTGATTAGCCACTTGATGAAGGATATTTGTGAGCAATTTAAGATTATGCATCGAACTCGGCCTCATCGGCCACGGATGAATAACGGAGCTTCAGCAGAGGTTACCAAAAAAGAATATCAAAGGATATTGAGAATGATGACAGATAAGTACAAAGGTCGGCACGAGCAGTTGCCATATGCTTTATTGGGATGCCGAACCACAGCTTGAACTTTAACAGGGGCAATTTCGTACTTATTAGTTTATGGTACTGAAGCAGTCATACGGGTCGAGGTTGAGATACCGACATTATGAATCATTCAAGAGGAGGAATTGGCCAATGCGGATTGCGTCCGACCTTGATATGAGAAACTGGCTTTAATTGATGAGAAGAGGATGGTTGACGTATGCTATGGTATACTATACCGACAAAATATGGTGAGAGCCTTCAACAAACGAGTCAGGACTAGACTTTTTCAAATCGGGCAAATGGTGCTCAAAAGAATTTTTCCGCACCAGGACGAATACAAAGGGAAATTTTCCCCCAACTGGCAAGGCCCCTACGTGGTCCGCAAAGTACTCTCTGGAGGAGCAGTAGTACTGGCAGAAATGGATGGGCAAGAGTGGCGTAAGCCAATCAACTCAAATGCAATCAAATGCTATCAAATGCTACTACGCATGAAGACAAGTCCTTTCAATTGTAATAGTATATTTTGCTTGTAATTGTTATTTTTATTTTGGACCCGGTCGCATTATTAGTAAAACCAAAAATCATTTACTTTATTCTGAACTACGTTCGACCTGATTCCTATCGTGACAGGATATGTAGGCACTCTTTGAGCTCGGTCGCACCAAAGAAAAACCCAAGAAACCCCTAGGAAGCCTCACACTTCAAGAGGGATGCAAAGACCGCCACACGCCTAACTGGGGTAGAATTTTTTTTTTTTAGGGTCTCAAAAATTTGTGCGCCATCCCCGCTACAAGAGTCGACCAACCCCAATCTCACCTTTGGGCAGAAATTTTGAGATCTTCTCAAAATTTCTCACTTTTTCAACACTTTAAACCAGGGCAGAAATTTTGAGGAAACCTCAAAATTTCTTACATCTTAAAAGATTTAGCGCGTAAGTTCGCCAGATAGATTTAAACTGGACAAGAATTTTTTAAAAGGTCTCAAAACTTTCGCACAAGGAAATGAGGAAGCCTCAGCCAGCAAGCAATAGAGAAAGACGGCTCCTCATTCCAAAGCACATGTCATGACAACTAATCTCTCAGCTTTTAAAACAACACATTTATTTTGTCATAAGCAGATGAATCCGTACTAATTTTTACAAAAATGATTTTCCTGCATAATGAAAATAAATTCATCTTTCAAATACCGAACCCAAGGGGGTTTGAGTCCAGGAAAAGAAATGATGCGGCAGCGCCAGCAACCCGAATCAACTTTAATAGGGAACTAACCCTTTTCTGATGCAGATTCCTAGTGGTCAGTAGGACGAACCACTTCTCCAATCTTGTTTCATGTGCAAGTAAAATGGCTCACCAGAAGAGATTGGGGCCACTATCGAAGATCGGGTTTTTAAAAATAGTAAGCCGCAAGGGCTAACAAAGGATTTGGATGACACAAAGGCAAACATCTAGCCACGAGGGCTATAAAAGATTTGAAGGCCACAGGTCAAACATCTGGCCACGAGGACTAATGAAGGACGTAAATGCCGTAAGGGAAAATATCTGACCGAGAGGGTCACCACAAAGCAACCGACATATTTGACCACGACGGTCACAACCGGCATATTTTCTTATTTGCCATGAGGGCCATTGCGTAAGGAAAAATATCTGACCTTGAGGGGCCATATCTGTCATTGCATCATATTTCCTTATTTTCCATGAGGGCCATTGCATATTTTTTCTTATTTCCGTGAGGGCCATCATATTTTCTTATTTTCTATGAGGACCATTGCATATTTTTCTTATTGTCGTGAGGGCCATTCATATTTTCTTATCTGCCATGAGGGCCATTGCATATTTTTCTTGTTGCCATGAGGGCCATCATATTTTCTTGTTTGCCATAAGGGCCATTGCATATTCTTTCTTGTTGCCACAAGGGCCATCATATTTTCTTATTTGCCATAAGGGCCATTGCATAGTCATTCTTTCTTGTTTCCATGAGGGCCATCATATCTTCTTATTTTCCATGAGGGCCATTGCATATTTTCTTGTTGCCCTGAGAGCCATCAAATTTTCTTATTTGCCATGAGGGCCATTTCATATTCTTTTTTGTTGCCATGAGGGACATCATATTTTCTTATTTGCCATGAGGCCCATTGCGTATTTTTTCTTGTTTCCATGAAGGCCATCGTTTTTTTTTATTTTCCATAAGGGCCATTGCATATTTTTCTTGTTGCCATGAAGGCCATTCATATTTTTCTTGTTTGCCATGAGGGCCATTCATATTTTCTCATTTGTCGAGAGGGCCATATTCATACAAACAGACCGAGAGGGCCATATTCATACAAACATGCTGAGATTCATACAAACATGCCGAGAGGGCCATATTTATACAAACATGTCGAGAGGGCCATACTCATACAAACTGCCAAGAGGGCCATACTCATACAAACTGTCAAGAGGGCCATTTCATACAAACATGCCAAGAGGGCCCTTCATGCATATCAATCTTTAGATATAATCGACGGGTCAAGCGATGCAAACCCAGTCGGACGACTGCAATATTTGCTACGAAGGTTAAGACGATGTAAATCTGGTCAGATGGCCGCAGTATTCATCACCAAAATTAATCAACATAACTCAGCGGGTGGAAGCAGATTTGCAGCCGCCAAATGGAGCAGGTTGATGAAATTAGATCCAGATATATGCGGAGCAAACGTGAAAATTTTTCTTACGCAGCCGGTCGAGATAGGGTGCCCATGAGAGCCAAGATCTCCGGCCAGGACCTGGAAGATCACTCCACTCCACGCTCAGCCACACACAAAGTGTTTATTTGTTTGTCTATTTTATTTCCTTGTTTTTAATTTTCTCGTGACCGATCGGGTACACACCGGCACACACATAAAGGCATTCTCGCATAAGGGATACCCTTTTCCTCTGATCGAGTCGAACTACAAGTGACTTTATTCCCAAGACCAAGATATATAGGCGGACGTGATACCAAAGAGTCAGTCACACTCCAACCAATCACTCCGGACTTCCCGATTTTGATAATCGGGAAAATCAAAATTCGCTTAAATTTGCATTTAGAAGTCTAAATCAAGTCGAACTACAAGTGGCCTGAATTCTCATGTAACTTGAGATATGTAGGAAACCCAGAAGCTAGGGTCCGACCATACATTTGAAAATTGCGTAAAAATGAGAGGTAATATGAAGATGGGTCATTCAAAGATAAGGGTTAGTCAAATTTCATCGCTCAGGGATGGTTCCGCCATCCTTGAACACCGAAAGGGCAGTTGTTAACACCTAATTTTTGACCTCCCATAACTTATTTTAACTACCCAGTGTCCTTAGAAATCAAACGGAGTAAAATGTGTATTTTCTACAAGACAAAATGTTTTTATAAAATTATTTAGATAATATTTTGTCATTTCATTTGGAAAAATAACTTCTATAATATTTTAAATCATTTATAAATCAATTTACATTTTTTATAATTAACATGATTTGTCAAATATTAATCAAAAAGATAATTCAAAACAATTACTTATCTAATTGTTAAAATTGTAAGAAAAAATCAATTAGCAAGCATTTTACTCCGTTAAATTCAAGAATTCTGATTCATTAAATGAATTAATCCTTTTACTCCTCAGTTCTTAATTGTGCATATTCAATCCGCATTTGTGCAATTGTTTCGAAATTAATCATGATTAATCAAGTGTTTAATGTGGTTAAATTCATAAACTGCTTATTGTATGATTAATTAAGGCTACAATTGAAATAATCAATTCGTGGGGCAATTCCGACCTTAATTGAAGCAACCAATTTTCATGGTTTAAGTCAATTGAGGTCGTTATTGCAAGATTAGCTCTTAAATTGCTTGATACGTTTAATTCTGACAATGATTGAAATAACCAATTTCATGCTTTAAATCAATTAAGGCCATTTGTGTAAAAGTAGTTGTAAATTGGTTGATTAGATTAGATGTGGCCATAATTGAAATGACCAATTTCATGGTTTAAGTCAATTAAGGCCGTAATTGTAATTTAAGTCATTTTTATAAATAATTATGCCCTTCCCGAGCATTGTTTAGCTCACTTTTGACCTAAGGGGACCGTTGACGCGCTTCTCGAGGAGTCTAGATTTTATTCGGTACTTTTAGTGATAAATGAGCTTTAAGCGAAAAAGAGTTGATCCAAAGTTTACTATTGGGTAAACGGACTTTTTTCAAAAATCCGTTGATTCTGAGAGGTCCGGATGGTTGTTTAGAACTTGTGTGCATATTTGGTTCGGTTCCCAATGGACTAGGATGCATTTTTGGACTTGGGTTGGGAAAATTAGAAGTTAGGTATCGGGGGTTGACTCGGTCAACGAGATCTCCGTTGGAAATTTCGAGGCCGCGAGTGCTTTCGTAGCGTATTTTCATGTGGATCTGTGTATGTGGTTTGTGAGCAGATGGCCTCGGGAGTGGTTCGGGATTTCGGTTGAGACGTAGAAAAATATTGGGAATCTGTTATCTGGTGTCCGCCAAAGTAGCACCAGTACCGTCCCAGCGGCACCGCCGTAGCGATGGAATGACTGCTAGGGCAGCCTACTGCATTTTCTTAAGACCGTCGGGGCGGTCTGGAGGGCGTTGTTGCGGCGTCGCTGTTGCGGCCCCATTACCGCCATGGCGGTAACGGGCCTGTTATTTCATTAGGTGTGTATTAATAAGCCCTTAGTCTATCATTTATACCCATTATGAAAATTGATCTCTTGGGGACTGTTTGAGAAGATTGTTGGAGAAAACTCTTGGTGGTAAGTCTTGCTAATCCCTTTACTAATTCCTTGTTCCGAATCATCATAGATTCCTCTTTCCCTTAGTAACTCCTTAGTAATGGAAGATAAAAGTGGAGATAATGAATGTTCTATCTAGGCTTATTAATGATGAAATTGATGGGGTTTATGCTAGATTTTGATGAATCTAAGGTTATTAATCATTTATCTTCAATTATGAGTGTTGAATTCTTGGATCAAGGAGTTAGGGTTTACACCCAAACTTGGGGGTTTCACTTGAATTTCGAAATTAGGTCAATCCTTGACTTAAATCAGCAATTAGTGGTTGGTTATGATCTTCTAGTGCTTAATTTGATATTTTGCTCCCAAAATGTCTATTTTGGCCTTGTGGGCCTCATTTTCCCAATTTCTAGGGTTGAATTTGACCTAAATTGAATGATAGCAATATTAGTATCATTCTTCATGATTTTTAATCTAGCTTTTAAATATTCCTAGACTACATCAGTTCTGAGGCTCAGCAGAAAGGCAAGGCAAAAGAGTGATTTGTTGGTGTTTGTTGTTCGGCCATCCAGGTAGGTTATGGCTTACCCTTGGTTAGACTTGGTATAGCGAAGCATATATTTAGATTTTACTATCGAAGAAAGCATGTAAACCTTTGGGTATGAAGTTGGGTTAGATATTGTCTTAGGTTGGGCTCTGTTGCGTGATTGGGGCTAGTCACCCCGTTGTGTTGTGATTTGATTGTTCTATTGTGTTGGCTTGATGCCACGTATTGCTAGTAGATATTGGGGATATGTTGTTCCTTCTTGATTATGATATTTTTTGCGTACCCACTGTTGGTACTTGTGACACTTATTATTGTTGGCGTACCCCTTTATTGGTACTTGCGATATTGAGCATGATTATTGATGTTGATACATATATTGCATGCACTCTCATTCTGCATGATATACTGTTGAGATACTGTTGGTACGTGATGAAACACTGTCATGCGCTGGGCAATGAGAGTGACGTGAGAGTCCGATGTCCCAGGTTAATTTCGGAATCGTGGATTGAGTGAGTGCATGGACTCCGCGGGTCCCCCAGGGTGGTGCCGGTGAGAACCCCCGTGGGCAAAGATCCGGGGTCTCGTCAGTCTGTTGGGCAAAGATCCGGGACAAGTGGCAGTTAGACTTCGCAAGTCACTTTGGGTTGTGCTATCGAGATATCGATATTTTCGTCTGGAGTACATGTATACACAGCATTTGCATGGCATTGCATTGCATCCATACATTGTTACATTGCATTGCATCACAGCTTACATTGAGATATTTTAGTGTTGTACTTGTGATGTTGGATTCAGACTTGATATATTGAGACTTGGCATATTTGGGATTAGATGCTCTACTTAGGCGATGACGTGTACTTAACTCCGATTGTGTTTGACTTATACTTGTTGGATTATCTGCCTATCTTACTTTATCGTCTAAATTGTGTTCGCTAAGCTTAGTTGACCGAGGATGCCTACAAGTACCGCTGAATTGTATAGACCTGCACTTACTGCATTCCTTTATGAATGCAGATTATCAGGTTGGGTCTGCTTCCATCTGACGTGGTTGATCATCGTCATCAGTATTGCTGCTAATTTCTAGGGTGAGCACGAGCGTTCGTTGCGTTGAAGATTATTCCTATTATATGTATTACTATTCTTATTCAGAGACATAGATAGATTTTTTTGTTATTACTCCAGACTTGTATATTTTCATTAGATGCTCTTGTATGACTTAGACTAGACCCTAGGGGTACTTTTCTTATTCCACACTATTTCTATTTTATGAAATTGCGAGACTTACGTAATTATTCTTTTCCGCTTGTTTGATTTATTATTTGTGTTCTTCTTTATCGTTGGGTTAAGAGTTCGCTTACCGAGGCGAGAAAGGTAAGTGCCCGCACGACTTATGTAAAATTGGATCATGACAAGTTGGTATCAGAGCCCTATGTTACCCGATCTATAATACAAGAGCGTTTCTAGTAGAGTGTCGTGGATCAGTACGATGAGCTCCATACTTATCTATGAGAAGCTATAGGATATTTCAGAAATCTCACTTTCTTTCATTCTTTCATGCTACTTTATTCAAATTGGTATCTGACTCTTATCTCTTCTCTCATAGATGGTGAGGACTCGAGCTACTATTGCCCGAGATTAGGTGCCAGAGCCCTCAGCTACGGCTTGCACCCGAGGGCGAGAAACAGCTAAAGGGCGTGACAGAACGAGAGGCCGCGGGGCTGCCCCAGCCAGGGGCAGGGGTCCTACGGTAGGACAGTGGCGAGAGAGGTCTCTGTCTCCCGAGCCTGAGTATCAGCCGAATCATGGCCAGGCCGCAGAGGATGGTGTGGCCCCAGCACGGACACAGCCTGAGGTTACTTCTGATCAGGCCATGCATGATACGATGGCTAGAGTATTCCTTCATCTTAATGCCCAGCAGGCTGCCACTGGTGTTACTACTCCTAGTGGAGGTTCACAGACTGGAGTTGGGGTGCAAACCCCTGAGCAGGGACCTACGCGGGTAGCATACCCTGCTGCAGCTATGGCTCCCCGCATTGATGTGGTACCCACCCCTAGTGATGATATTCAGCCCATGGAGGGTGCTATTATGATCGCGTCGAATCAGGATCTTGTTGGGAGGTTCAGAAAGTAAGAGCGGCCGAGGTTTTCGGGTACTTCTTCTGAGGATGCTCATGAGTTCATTCTAGATATGCATGAGTTGCTACACCGGATGGGCATCGTAGAGACCCACGGGGTTGATTATGTGTCCTACCAGTTTCACGGTGCCACGAAGACTTGGTGGAGGTATTTCATGACTTGTAGACCTGAGGGTTCCCCTCCCCTGACTTGGACTCAGTTCTATCGGGCCTTCCTTGAGAAGTATATGCCGATTCTTGAGAGAGGCGCACAGGGAGGAGTTTCTACATCTTGAGTAGAGGGGTATGTCTTTGGAGACCTATGTGACCTGCTTTCTATATCTGGCTCGTTATTCCACTCCTTCGATCCCTACTGAGGCCGAATTGGGATCAGGCATTTTGTTGGGGGACTAGTGGCTCTCTACAGATTCCTTGTCTTCAGATAGAGTCTATGGGGGCTTCCTTCTCATCTATTATCGAGCATGCTTCTATGGTTGAGGGCACTAAGGCCCGTGCATTTGATGGCGGTGACAAAATACCGCGTCAGTCTGGTAGTTTTGGTGGTTCTAGTTCAAGAGGCGTCGGTCAGTCTTCTAGGCCGCATCGTCCATATTCTGGCCGCCCAGTGCATTCAGCTTTACAGGTTTCTCCGTGTGAGCCACCCAGACAGAGAGCTCCTGAGAGTTCATTTTCCAGACCAGTAGACAGGGTTGCTTCATCTGGGTCCTCAGTTTCAGTGTATCAGCCTTCGTCTCCTTTTACTCGTTATTCTTGTAGAGAGGTTGGGCTATGGCTAGAAGATTTCCCCGTTCCAGACTAGATTATCAGCCGCCAAGGACTCCGATATTATCTGGCGGTCGAGGTGGTGCTTCTCACAGGGGCGGTGCTCAGTCAGGCCGCGATGGGTCTCATGGTTCCAGAGGTGGATCCCAGTTAGCTAGAGGTGGTTCCCAGGGTGCAAGAGGGGGATCTTAGACTGGGCGTGGTGGAACCTATTATTACTCATTTTCGAGTAGGCCCGAGGCAGAAGCCTCAGATGCTATGATCTCAGGTACCATTTCTGTCCGTCATAGATCAGCATCTGTGTTATTTGATCCTGGATCCACCTATTCGTATGTATTGACATTTCATGCTTTTGGTTGGGATTTCCCTTGTGATAGCATAGATATACCTGTTCATGTGGCTACTCCGGTCGGAGATTCTGTGATTGTTGATCAAGTCTACCGATCTTGTTGGTTATTTTTATGGGGTATGACACTTGGATAGATTTGATGATTCTCGATATAGTGGACTTTGATATTATTTTTGGGATGTCGTGGCTTTCTCCTTATCACGCGATCTTGGACCGTCATGCCAAAACAGTCACCTTAGCCATGCTGGGCATTCTTAGGCTTGAGTGGAAGGGTACTCCTAGTACCACCCCGAAGAAGATCATTTCCTTCCTTCAGGTGAAGAAGTTAGTCAGTAAGGGGTGTTTAGCCTATTTGGCTCATGTTCGTGATACTGCTGTTGCATCTCTACCCCTTGAGTCTATCCCTATTGTGAGCGAGTTCGCGAAGGTATTCCCGACGGATCTGCCGGATATGCCACCCGATAGCGACATTGATTTCTGTATTGACTTGGATCTGGGCACCACCCTATTTTTATTCCTCTTTATCGGATAGCACTTGCCGAGTTGAGAGAGCTTAAGGAGAAGTTACAGGATTTATTGAGCAAAGGGTTCATTAGACCGAGCATCTCCTCTTGGGGTGCTCCTGTGTTATTTATGAAGAAGAAAGATGGGATCACGAGGATGTGCATTGATTATCGCCAGCTGAACAAATTTACTATTCAGAGAAAGTGCCCTATGCCTCGTATTGATGATCTGTTTGACCAGCTTTAAGGTGCTGCGGTGTTTTCAAAGATTGATTTGCGTTCAAGTTACCACCAGTTGAAGATTAGGGTAGAGGATATTCCGAAGATAGCCTTTCGGATGAGATATGGACACTATGAGTTTCTGGTGATGTCTTTTGGGCTTACTAATGCCCCGGCGGCATTTATGATTTTCATGAATGGCATCTTTAGGCCATTCCTTGATTCTTTCGTGATTGTGTTCATTGATGATATCTTGGTCTGTTCCAAGTGTAGAGAGGAGCATGAAAGCCATCTTCGTTCTATTCTTGGGTTATTGAAGAAGCATAACCTGTTTGCTAAGTTTTCTAAGTATGAGTTCTGGTTGGAGTCTGTGACATTCTTGGGCCATGTTGTGTCTAAGGATGGGATTATGGTTGACCCAAAGAAGATTGAGGCTGTGAGGGGTTGGGCGAGGCCCACAACTATTACTGGGATTCGTAGTTTTATAGGTTTGACCAGCTATTACCGTTGCTTTGTGAAGGGTTTTGCTGCTATTGCTTCATCTTTGACTAGGTTGACTCAGAAGGATGTTCCCATCCAGTGGTCGGATGATTGTGAGGAGAGCTTTCAAAAGCTCAAGCTTCTTTTGACTATAGCCTCGATCTTAGCATTAGCCGTGGAGGGTAAGGACTTCACGATTTATTGTGATGCCTCCTGTATGGGTTTGGGTGTTGTGTTGATACAGGAGGGTAGTGTGATAGCTTATGCTTCCCATCAGTTGAAGATTCATGAGAAGAATTACCCTACCCATGATTTGGAGTTGTTGGCCATGGTCTTCGCTTTGAAGATTTGGAGGCACTATTTGTACGGTGTCTATTTTGAGGTTTTCACCGACCACCATAGTCTTCAACATGTGGTTACCTAGAGAGATCTTAATTCCAGGCAGCGCCGATGGATGGGGCTTCCGAAGGACTATGACATCTCTATTCTGTACTATACCAGGAAAGCCAATGTGGTGACTGATGCCTTAAGTCGCAAGGCAGTAAGTACGGCGAGTTTAGCTCGATTAATATTCTCCGAGCATCCGTTGGCCAGGTAGGATTTTAGCTTGTGTAGAGATGAGGTCGTCCTCATTGGATCAGATCAGGACTCATCAGTTTGAGGATGCTCAGTTGAGCAATATTGGAGATAGAGCTTTGAGGGGTGAGGCCAAGGAGGTCGTGATTGATTCTGAGGGCATTTTGAGGATTAGAGAATGTGTGTGCATTCCTGGTGTTGGTGATTTGATTCAATTGATCTTCTCTGAGGCTCATAGCTCTCGCTATTCCATTCATCCGGGACCGACTAAGATGTATGGTGATTTGAGATAGCACTATTGGTGGCATCAGATAAAGAGAGATATAGTTGATTTTGTGGCTAAGTGTGAAAATTGTCATCAGGTAAAGTATGAGCACCAGCGACCCGGTAGTATGCTTCAGAGGATGCCCATTCCTGCATAGAAGTGGAAGAGGATTACCGTGGATTTTGTTGTGGGTCTTCCGATGACCCTGGGCAAGTTTGACTCTATTTGGGTGATAGCGGATCGGTTGACTAAGTCTGCTCACTTTGTTCCAGTTTAGGTTTCCTATACCGCTGAGAAGTTAGCCAAGTTGTACATTCGGGATATTATGAGATTGCACGGGGTTCCTATTTTTGTTGTATCTGATCGGGGTACTATCTTACTTCCCAATTCTAGAGGGCTTTTCATGAGGAATTGGGTACCCGATTAGATCTTACTACAGCTTTTTATCCCCTGACCGATGGCTAGTTTGAGCGGACCATTCAGGTGCTCGAGGACATGTTGAGAGCGTGTGTTATTGATTTTGGCGGTCATTGGGTCAGCACTTACCATTGGTGGAGTTTGCGTACAACAATAGTTATCATTCGAGTATTGGCATGGCGCCCTTTCGAGGCTTTATATGGTAGGAGATATAGATCTCCGGTTGGTTGGTTTGATGAATTCGAGGCTCGACCTCGGTGTACGGATCTGTTGAAAGAGTCCCTTGATAGAGTGAGAGTTATTCAGGCCAAGATTTTGGCAGCTCAGAGTCGGCAAAAGATTTATGAGGACCGAAAATTCCGATATTTAGAGTTTGCGGTTAGTGACGACGTTCTATTGAAGGTTTCACCCATGAAGGGTGTTATGAGGTTTGGTAAGAGGGGCAAATTGAGCCCCAGGCATATTGGTCCAATTGAGATTGTTGACCTTGTAGGTGATGTAGCATTTGAGTTGGCATTGCCGCCAGGCTTGGCGGGAGTTCATCCGGTTTTTCATGTTTCGATGCTGAAAAAGTACCATGCCGACGGTACTTTTATTGTTCGTTAGGATTCTATATTACTTGATGAGAATTTGACTTATGAGGAGGAGCCTAGTGCGATCTTGGATAGGCAGGTTCGAAAGTTGAGGTAGAAAGAGATCGCTTCTGTAAAGGTGCAATGAAAGCACCGCCCTGTTGAGAAGGCTACTTAGGAGACCGAGTCCGACATGCATAGCCGATATCCCCAGTTGTTCACTGATTCCGGTATTTTTCGCTTCTTTTCTCTTCTTCGCTCGAGGACGAGCGACGGTTCAATTGGTATCTAATGTAACGACCCATTTGGTTGTTATAGTATTTTCGGCATTTCTGCCCCTTCTCAAGCATTGTTTAGCTCACTTTTAACCCGAGAAGACTGTTGACGCGCTTCCCGAGAAGTCGAGATTTGATTCGGGTGACTTTTTGTAAAAAATGAGCTTTAAGCGAAAAAGAGTTAACCCAAAGTTGACTTTTGGATAAACGGACCTTTTTCAAAAATTCATCAATTTCGACAGGTCCGGATGGTCGTTTAGAACTTGTGTGCTTATCTGGTTCGGTTCCCAATGCAGCAGGATGCATTTTGGGACTTGGGTTGGGAAAATTGGAAATGAGGTATCGGGAGTTGACTAGGTCAATGTGACCTCTGTTGGAAATTCTAAGTCCACGAGTGCATCTGTAGCGTATTTTTATGTGGATCTGTTTATGTGGTTTGTGAGCAGATGTCCTCGGGAGTGGTTCGGGATTTCGGTCGAGACTGAGAAAAATATTGGAAATCTGGTATCTGGTGTCCTCTAAAGCGGCAACAGTGCCGTCCCAGTGGCATCGCCGTAGCAGTGGAATGACCACTGGGGCGGCCTGCTGCATTTTCTTAAGACCGTCAGGGTAGTCTGGTTGGCACTGTTACGGCGTCGCTGTTGCGGCCGGCAATAACGGGCCTGTTATTTCATTAAGTGTGTATTAAATAAGCCCTTAGTCTATCATTTATTCCCATTACGAAAATTGAGCTCTTGGGGACTGTTTGAGAAGATTATTGGAGAAAACTCTTGGTGGGAAGTCTTGCTAATCCCTTTAATAATTCGTTGTTCCTAATCATCATAGATTCCTCTTTCCCTTAGTAATTCCTTAGCAATGGAAGGTAAAAATGGAGATAATGAATATTCTATCTAGGCTTATTAATGATGAAATTGATGGGGTTTATGCTAGAGTTTGATGAATCTAAGGTTATTAATCATTTATCTTACATTATGAGTGTTGAATTTTTGAATCAAGGAGTTAGGGTTTATACCCAAACTTGAGGGTTTCACTTGAATTCGAAATTAGATCAATCCTTAAGTTAAATCAGTAATTAGTGGTTGGGTTATGATCACCTAGTGCTTAATTTGATATTTTACTCCCGAAATTCCCGTTTTGGCCTTGTGGGCCTTGTTTCCCCAATTTTTAAGGTTGGATTTGACCTAAATTGAATGATTATTAGTATCATTCTTCATGATTTCTAATCTAAATTTCGAATATGCCTAGACTACTTTGGTTCTGAGGCTCAGCGGAAGGGCAAGGCAAAAGAGTGATTTGTTGGTGTTTGCTATTTGTCCATCCAGGTAGGTTATGGCTTACCCTTGGTGAGACTTGGTATAGCGAAGCATATATTTTGATTATACTATCAGAGAAAGCATGTAAACCTTCGAGTGTGAAGTTGAGTTGGATATTGTCTTAAGTTGGGCCCTGTTGCGTGATTGGGGCTAGCCACCCTGTTGTGTTGTGAATTCATTGTTCTATTGTGTTGGCTTCATGTCACGTATTGTTAGTAGATATTGGGATCTGCTGTTCCTTCTTGATTATGATATTGTTAGCGTACCCACTGTTGGTACTTGTGACACTAATTATTATTGGCGTACCCATTTGGTGGTATTTGTGATATTAAGCATGATTATTAATGTTGATACATACATTGCACGCACTGTCATTCTTCATGATATCTTTTGTTGGTACTTGATGAAACACTGTGATGAGCTGGGCTCAGCTTTTAAATGAGAGTGACATGAGAGTCCGATGTCCTATGTTAGTTTCAGAATCGTGGATTGAGTGAGTGCATGGACTCTGCAGGCCCCCCAGGGTGATGCCGGTGAGAACCCCCCTTGGGCAAAGATATGGGGTCTCATCTGTCTGTTGGGCAAAGATCCGGGATGAGTGGCACTTAGACTTCACGAGTCACTTTGAGTTTTGCTATCGAGATGTCGATATTTCCGTCCGGAGTACATGTTTACACAACATTTGCATGGCATTGCATTGCATCCATACATTATTGCATTACATTGCATCACGGCTTACATTGAGATGTTTTGGTGTTGTACTTGTGATGTTGGATTCAGACTTGACATATTGAGACTTGGCACATTTGGGATTAGATGCTCTACTTAGGCGATGACATGTACTTGACTCCAACTGTGTTTGACTTATACTTGTTGGATTATCTGCCTATCTTGGTTTATCATCTAAATTATGTTAGCTATGCTTAGTTGGCCGAGGATGCCTACCAATACCATTGTATTGTACTGACCTGCACTTGCTGCATTCCTTTATGAATGCAGAGTATCAGGTTGGGTCTGCTTCCATCTCACGTGGTTGATCATCGTCATTAGTATTGCTGCCAGTTTCCAGGGTGAGCATGAGCATTCGCTGCCTTGAAGATTCTTCCTATTTTATGCCTTACTATTCCTATTCAGATACATAGATTTTTTGTGTTATTACTCCAGACTTGTATATTTTCATTAGAAGCTCTTGTATGACTTAGACTAGACCCTGGGTGTATTTTCCTTATTCCGCACTATTTCTATTATATATAATTATGAGACTTACGTAATTATTCTTTTTCGCTTGCTTGATTTATTGTTTGTGTTCTTCTTTATCATTGGGTTAAGGGTTCGCTTATCGAGGTGGGAAAGGTAAATGCCGGCACGACTTATGTCAAATTGGGTCGTGACAATAGACATTTCCAAATGTGACCACTTTTGTGATTTCTTCCCCTGGGTATACACGTAATATGCATGTATATGTATGTATACGTGTATACCAAGCTTTAAATCCCCTTCCTCTTTTAATCAGCCAGGCCCGACCCAACATCGACCTGACCCGGCCCAATTTCATTTTATAGGGGTATAACCCCTTTTCATTCCCCATTTTGCCTTTAAGAGAAACAAACGACCCCTTAAGTCGTGTTCTCTCTTTAGGGTTAAGCAAACCCTAGCCGCATCTCTCTCCTCTCTCCTCCATGACATTATTTTCTTTGGAAATGGCAACCTCGTGGGCCGTATGGATGATACGGTCCTTTGTAAGGCGAGAATGGCAAGAGAATTTATTGGTCTACCTTTTCTCAACCATTTCCACCCGAAGACAACCCAAACATGGTATAAACCCACCCATTTTCTTCTTTTTCTGCATTTTACAACGGATATGACTGAGTTCCTTAATGGTTTTTGTTTGTGCTCGTTTTTTAATCTACAATTTCTATTGGTTCATGATGAACCATGCAGATTGACATTGTTGAGTCAAATCTGACATTTGCTTGTTTATTTACCTTGAATCTTAGCCCCTAGATGTGGTATGGAGAGAAGCAATTCTCAGAATTGCAAGACTCCCACATCGAATTTGAGCTAGGGTTTGAGATTTCTGGGGTTCTATAAATAGAACCCCCAATTCGCACTTTGACAGGACCGAATATCATATATTCACACAAAAACTTGGATTACCTAGGGTTTTGACATTTTTGCTGAGACCTTTAACTATTAGAGTTAAGTTAAGTTTTAAAGCTTGTTTTTTCTTTTGTTTGTGGCTGAGTTATGAGCTTGGGTGGAGGAACAAAGGTCTCCAAGTCCATTCTAGATCTAAGGCTGCACATACAAGAGGTAACCTCCTTCCCTTTTTAATTTTTTGTAGCTTTTCCCTGCTTAAATGTTAATATATGTGCTTAGTTTACTTTAATGATGTGATTAGCATGTTCATTATTCAAACTTTAGTTAAATATTTTTTTAATTATGTGTTAGTTTTAGCATCATGTATTTTAACTAGTACTATTAGTTTTAAAATTCTTGTTGTGTAGTTCATACATGATCAGTACATAGTACATAGTTTGTATTATTGCTTTAAGTAATTGGTTTATAGTCCTGCTGCTTAAATTTTCTGGATTTAACCACACGGCTGATTAGTTTAATGATGATATTTGATCAGATTCAGTATGTATATGTTAAATATTAGCCTTATTTGAAGTTTGTGTGTTTCTGTCAGCTTAGAAATAGGTAAAGAACATGCCAATCCTATTTCATGGTATTATCAGTATAAAACTTGATTAAGTATGTGAGTAGGTGGTTTGGTGGATATTGTGCCAGTTTTGGATCCTGTTTGGTATATCATGAATAGAAAAACCCTATGTAATTCTATTTTTTGTTATGTGTTTGTTGAATGTAGTCCTAGCATGATAGAACACAGTATCAAATGCTTTTAAACAATGTAGGCCAGTGCCTGCCCTATTAGAGACTATCAAATTCCTTAGTATAAATCACATTGTATGCCTAGTGATTAATAATGGTGCCTACAGTGATGATAGCTTGTGTAAATATGCAGTAATACTAATAAAACAAGAAGTTGTGAGTCATCATGTAATCAAGATAGGTCCTATTTCTTGCTAAAATGGTTTGATATATTCTGTTAGTCTGCAGTGGTATATAGCATGTTAAAGATTGAGAATGTGATCCCATATACTCCCATGTTAGTAAGTCTTAGATCACCCAGATTCGGGCTAAGAGTCACACTCTACACTGTCTGAATCACATGCTGTAAATGTATAAGATAATCATATGATCATGATGTGGCCTATATTATATGTTGTTGTTAACTTGGGATCTGTGGAATGTGTCCAAATAATTGATGCTTGCTTGACTCATATATGCTTAATCTTAACCAACCCTTAATCCAAACTAGGCTTGTTGATCTTAATAGGACACTCAGTTGACCATATTGATGAATCACATGCTAATGTAACGTGTCTATTAAAATTGTCCCTGTGGTCAGCTAGGTTTTAAGTCAACTGTTGAAATGCTTTATGATTTAAACAATGTTGTTGGCTGGAAAGTATGATCTAGTGTCCATAAATATCTAAACTATGCCTAGTTGAGGATCATAAGATGTTCAGTTTTGCTGAATACTCTCTTATAATATTTTGGTCCTATTTTAAAACCAGCCATTGCATATAGTTCTTGCCTTACCCTTTACCAGTGTCAAAATGTGCATGTTTTGCCTTATTCTTGCCTATCCTTTCATAATTATCATGCTGCATATCTCTAAATTTTCCTTAAGCTGAATTTTTTTTTGCTTCTAAATATGTAAAACTTGCAATGTGATCTGGTAGGAATCCCTTTGTGCACATTTTTTGTTGCTTGCCTTCCCTGAGTGTTGTGTTTTCTTTGTGGAAGCTATCCTGCATATGTTAAAACCAAGAGTAGATAAATGTAGTAAGACTTGTCTGTTGTATGGATTTAAGTAATCTAAGGTATACAACCTCGTTGTGCCTTTGGGTATACTAGGGTCTTTATACTAAAGGTATACTGAGGTATATCATTTATGTTATGTCTTGTGAACTGCTTTCATGTTACTTTTAATATTTATCATGTCATGATAAGTCCTTTGTGAACTTGTATTTGAGTGTAAACTGTGTATACAGAATGTATACCCAAGGTATATTAAGTATACTCAAAAACTCTATATTCCCTAGGTGTATATGAGCTTGTATACTTAGTATATATGAAGTATACCTCTGTCATAACTAACTTATGGCCCATGGATCGTTTAAAGACTAAGTATATCCATTTATTGAGCTTTGATGTAGTGGAGCCTGTTATTTATGTTCCTTGCCTATTTTCCTTTTCTGATAGCAAGTGGGCTTTCGGCTTCTCTTTAAATTCTTTTAGTTTGGCCCAGTTGGGCCATCCGTATTTTTGGGGCTGCATCTTTTTGTGCCATTTTATTTAATTGGCTAAGTGTGGAATTGTATATGTATGTGTGATCAATTATGATTAATTTTTATTTATAGTTTAGTGCACAAACCTTAAACATGTCCTAATCCTTATCTTCTTCTGTGTCTCATGTGAATAATTATCGGGCCATTTTCTTGCATTAAAACCTGTTTGGCCAGAGTCCCAACACCATTCTTGATCGAGTCCGATAAAGAGAAAGAAAGGGAGTAGACACACCCTAGGACGGAACTGCTCTGATACCACTTTTGTCACGACCCGACCGGAGGGCCATGACGGGCACCCGGTGCTAACCCACCTGGGCACC
Source organism: Lycium ferocissimum (assembly GCF_029784015.1). Taxonomy (NCBI): domain Eukaryota; kingdom Viridiplantae; phylum Streptophyta; class Magnoliopsida; order Solanales; family Solanaceae; genus Lycium; species Lycium ferocissimum. The sequence continues at coordinate 11,351,603 of NC_081343.1, read as the reverse complement.
CCTTATCGTACATTCACATTTACGTCTAGGTGAGCCACATGGCCTACGCATGATTTCTATACATCAATAATGCTAATCTCATTGGGCAACAACACATTCATATCATCATCAACAACTATGCCCATATCCATATATACAAGCCGACACGGCTAACAAAATGATGTACAAAATATGAGCCGACAAGGCTACAAGACATCTAACCATACACAACTGTCTGCGAGCCTTTAAGAAGAGTATGTAACATCATATAGATGGGATAGGACCCCGCCATGACCATATGTATGTACACAAAATAATAATACCAACAGCTGTAGCTCCGGGTGAAATGGAGCTCCTCTATACAGTCCCTGAACAAGAAATCTATGGATCAAGCTTGTCTCCCTGTCCACCTGCGGGCACAACGCAGCGTCCACAAACAAAAGGATGTCAGTACGAATAATGTACTGAGTATGTAAAGCATAATCAACATTATAGTAGGAGCATAAGCGACAGCATAAGAAATAGCACAAGATATAGCATAAGATGGGAGAATCAGGAGGTAATAGAGTCATTTGTACCTCTAGTGGCCTTCATCATATCTACTTACTTGTCTTTCATAGTGACCTTCCATGGCTAATGCTTACTCATGTATATATATATATATATTCGTATTTGTATTCGTATCATACCCGACCATGAAGGTTCGGTGTGTCACATACCCGGCCATGACAAAGCTCGGTGATTATACATACCTGGCCCTACTAAGGCTCAGTGTTATCCGTATCTATTTACGGTGTGTGCACGCGATAGGTATCATACCCGGCCATATAAGCTCGGTGTTACATAATAGTCATACATACTTAGACACGTATACATAAGAGTCCATAAGAATCATCAACATCCTTACCATCATCGCTTTCGTTACATCTATCCTTAGAAGAACAACTATCATATAAGGGAGGTAATAGCATCGTGAAAGTATCGAGGATCATGAACTTTAGTAATGTTAGAGATAGAGTCATTTGGAGGACATTATGGAACTCATGAAAGGGGTATATACCAACGGAACCATGCCTTAATAAAAGAAGGGTTAGCCTTACATACCTTTATGTCTTCTTAACTACTTAACGTTCACCGTCGAAGCTTGGAAAATCTACATTTAGAAGGATTTATACCATGGTTAAGCCTTAAAGATACTCTTAATTTTGAACTAGAATAATTCATGAGTTAACGAAGATTAGGCAGCATTTCCCCTATTTCATCTAATTCTACCAAATTCTAAAACAACTCTCAATTAATAATGACATTATCACAATACCACAATCATGAGACTTCATTCAAATTAAGCATCATTCAATCCCCACAACTCCTTTCAAGGTCACTAATAATAATAATAATCTCTACAACTTCATATACAATTACATGCAATACCTCCTCAACATTATTAGACTCACCCACAATAAGGTTGTACTCAAAACATGCCAAGAATAACAATCCAAGTTAATAGATAGCTCAAACTATCCTCAAATTCCTACTTGAACTCCATTTTCATTTTTTTTCTTTCTTCACCCACATGGTATAACATTCAAACAACCTCAACCATATGTAGAAGATGTAAAAACTTACCTTAATCTCACAAGAACAAGTCTTGAATTGACTTACTCCACCAAAGTGAAAAACCTTAACATCAACACCAAAGGAAAAACATGAGCTCCACAAGCCCTAGCAACTTCTTAGCACTTAAACCTCTTGATTCTTTTAGATTTGGCTTAGATTAGTTTATGGAGTTTAAGAGAGGGTTTTGGAGAGTTCTAGATAGCTCTTGGAACTGATTTTGGGGAAATAATGAACTCAAATGAGGAAAAATGAAATATATAAAGCGTCATTTAAAAACCCGACGGAAATCCTGTATTAATTCTTTGACGGACCGTCAAAATTCCTACGGTCCGTCAAAGTGCACCGTAAAAATGGCCACCCCAACATAGCTCACTGTGACCATTATACGGTGGTGCTCCACCATTTGACGAGCCGTCAAATATTATATGGTCCGTCAAATGGTCCGTCAGTGCCTCTTCCGAAAAAAAAAGTTGCTCCTTTCGATTCGTTTGACTCCCAATCCTTATGGAACCTTCTTGGCACTTCCATAACACTTCATCAACCATAAAATAGGCCCGATATTAGCCCCTCAAGATATCATTAAATAAATACTAGCTCAATTATAGCAAAAACCTTTCCGAGCACGACTTACATTTCACTTCTTTCATCAAACTTAGTTCGATATATATCTATGACTTCAAAGTCTTGAGGTACTCACTTAAAGTTATGAAATACTCTCCTTAATATCATAAGGATCTCATGTTCACTTTAGGTTCATGCTAGTCTACTCATGATTCACACGACTCGAAATTTTCGAGATGTAACAATTTTTGTCCTCATTTTTCATTTCCCCAACCAGAGAAAACCCTAAAATATTTCCTCTCAATATTTTCCATTTTATTGGTGAGATTTTAGCAAGATCCGAGCCCCGTGAACCTGAGCTAGTGAAGAAAAAAGTTGTTCCTAGGCTCCATTGAAGTTGTTGAGCTTAGGAGTTGGAGTTTAAGTTTGATTTTTGGCAGTTATTGTTCCTTCAAGGTATGTACATGATTCTTACCTTTTTTTTTTGAGAAACTACCAAGAATTTTAGTGGCTTAAGGTGAAGGAAGTGATGTTGTGGAGGCATAAACTAGTTAGTTGATATGGTTGCCTTGTGGGCTGATTTTGATTAGATTTTTGGAGAGATTATCACTTGTTTATGTTTCCATATGATGTTATTGTTGTGGTTGGTATTGTTGTTGATGTTATTGAGAGGTTGTTAAGGTTACAAAGGAAATACTGCCCGAATTTCGTTAAGTTGTAAACTAGATTAAAGGTTGGAATATAAGAATGTTCTAGTCTGATAGTTGGTACTTGGTCTTGTGTGTAGATTTGTCAAAGCTCAGGACATAAGAATAGTTAGCTTGAGGAGCGGATAAAGTATGTTAAGGCTATTGTTTCTTTCATTTTGGCATGATCCTTATGCTACGAGAGAACAAACGAACGAACGAGCTTCCATATTACTCTACTCTTAGAAACATTAGGAGCACTTTAGTCTTGGATGTTCCTATACCCCTTTTTGTGATTATTCCTTCTGTTCTTGGGTCTTGAGACCTCGTACATTGATGATGTTAGTTCAAAAGATGTCTATCGGAGGTAGTACGACCTTCGTAAGCTCCGAGTTCTATTTACTCATTTTACTTATGCATTGCATTCATTTATACATATGAACATTGACCTATGATCAGAAGGTGTTATATACGCGTATATTATATGTATATGGGGTATAGGGAAAGGGATAGGCGTTATATACACATTACCACCTGATCATGATAATGATGATGGCCGTAGAGAGGCCGATGGGATATGATATATGGGATCCTACTGTGACGTTCCTCCTTGATTAACATATGATATATGGATCGGTTGTACGTTCTTCAAAGACATCAATGACTATACTATGACCCATGCATATGATTCTTAAAAGAAAGCATGCATATTATACGCCCTTAGAGGCACTTTCGTTATACGAGATATACGTATACTCCCGTATATTTATTCATTGATGTATTGCATAGTTGGATTGGCTTTCGTGATTTTTTTCATGATCCTTATGTACATGTTGTTCTTGTGTTTTACATACCACATTATTCATACCGACTCCCCTATTGTTGTGGGGCCGCGTTCACGCCCGCAGTTCGTGGACAGACAGTGTCCAAATTTGGGAGACTTCCACTGCCATAGTTAGTGCACTCCACTTGTCTGAAATGGGCAGCTTCATTTTGGGTATGCTATTTTGATATAAGAGAGGTATGACGTTGCCTCTCCTTTTTCCTTTGCATTCCAAAGGGCCCTGGGAAAAGGGTGTTGGATTTGGGGTTGTGACTCTTATTCTTTTTATGACAAAACATTTGCCTAGTGGGGTTTAACTTTTCTTATATAAAAGGTGGATATGATTTCTTAATGTA
>NC_081343.1:11336172-11347481 GCF_029784015.1 Lycium ferocissimum | reverse complement strand
TTTTCGATTATGCAAAAGGACGGGATGTAACAGCCTTAATTCCAATTTTCCAACCCAAGTCCCGAAATGCATCCGAGTGCATTGGGGATCGAACCAAATACATAACCAAGTTCTAAACGACCATCCGGGCCTCTAGGAATCGACAACATTCAAAAATGGTTCGTTTACCCAAAAGTCAACTTTGGTTCAACCGCTTTTCACTTAATGCCTATATTTCACAAAGGTTAATTGGATCTGGTCTACACACTTCGAGAAGCGTGCCAACTGTCCCCTTTGATCAATAGTGAGCTCATCAATACTCAGGAACGGGTGAAAATTCTAAAAAAGAATATAACAACCAAACGGGTCGTTACATTAGATACCAATTAAACCGTTGCTCGTCCTCGAGCGAAAAAAAGAAGGGAAGCAGGGAAATAACTGAATCAGTAAACAACTGGGGATATCGGCTGCGCAAGTCAGACTCGGTCTCCCAAGTAGCCTCTTCCACAGGACGATGCTTCCATTGCACCTTCACAAAAGCAATCTCTTTCGACCTCCACTTTTGAACCTGCCTATCCAAGATCCCGATAGGCTCCTCCTCATAAGTCAAATTCTCATCAAGCAATATAGAATCCCAACGGACAATGTAGGTACCATCGGCATGGTACTTCTTCAGCATCGAAACACGAAAAACTGGATGAACTCCCGTCAAGCCTGGTGGCAATGCCAACTCATAAGCTACATCACCGATACAGTCCATAATCTCAAACGGACCAATATACCTGGGGCTCAACTTGCCCCTCTTACCAAACCTCATAACACCCTTTATGGGTGGAAGCTTCAATAGAACCTGATCACCAATAGCAAACTTCAAGTCCCGGACCTTCCGGTCCGCATACATCTTTTGCCAAGTCTTAGTTGCCAAAAGTTTAGCCTGAATAACTCTCACCCTATCAAGGGACTCTGTCAATAGATCCGTGCTCCAAGGTCGAGCCTTGAACCCATCAAACCAAACAATCGGAGATCTACATCTCCTACCATATAAGGCCTCAAAAGGCGCTATGCCAATACTCGAATGATAACTGTTGTTGCACGCAAACTCTACCAAGGGCAAGTGCTTATCCCAATGACCACCGAAATCAATAACACACGCTCTCAACATGTCCTTGAGCACCTGAATGGTTCGCTCGGACTGGCCATCGGTCTGGGGATGAAAAGCTGTACTAAGATCCAATTAGGTACCCAACTCCTAGTGAAGTGCCCTCCAAAATTAGGAACTGAAGATAGTACCCCGATCAGATATAACAGAAATAGGGACCCCATGCAATCTCATAATATCCCGAATCTACATCTTAGCTAACTTCTCCGCGGTATAGGAAGCCTCAACTGGAACAAAGTGAGTGGACTTAGTCAATCGATCCACTATCACCCAAATAGAATCAAACTTGCCAAGGGTCTTCGGAAGACCGGTGACAAAATCCATGATAATCCTCTCCCACTTACACTCGGGAATGGGCATCCTCTGAAGCAACCAACCGGGCCGCTGGTGCTCATACTTTACCTACTGACAATTTTCACACTTAGCCACAAAGTCAACTATATCTCTCTTCATCCGATGCCACTAATAGTACGGTCTCAAGTCACGGTACATCTTAGTTACCCCTGGATGAATAGAATAGCGAGAGCTATGAGCCTCTGACAAGATCAATTGAACCAAATCACTAACACGGGGAATGCACACGCATCCTCTAATCCTCAGAATGCCCTCATAATCAATCATGGCCTTCTTGGCCTCACCTCTCAAAACTCTATCTGGAATCTTGCTCAACTAGGCATCCTAAAACTGATGAGTCCTGATGTTATAGCCCGTACTTTGTGCGTTCGGAGATTTCGATATAGTTGGGGAATGTCAAGGTCAAGGTCATTTCCAAATTATTTTAATGCGTAAGAAGGTCATGAATATTGTTTATGAATATTATTGGTATGGAATTATGGAGGAAGGCTAAGGGTAAAAAGGGAAATTTGCAAAGTGGCATCATGGGAATAATGTGGAAGTCTAGGGGTAGGATGGTAATTTCACGTAATGTTCAAGAAATTTCAAGAAGGGCCATATTGGCCATGTGAAAAAGGGGGGAAAAGATGAAGACAAATAATAAGTCATCTTTTATGTTAGAGAAATTCAAAGAAAAAGAAAGGAATTTTCTAGAAAAATGAAGAAAGAAAGCATATGCCCCTCACATGCTCATAACAACTATATATATATGAGGGAGAGTTACAAAACAAGCCAAAAATATTCATCTTCCAATTCAAGAAAAACTTGAAGAAAGAATATAGTAGTATTCGGCCAAGGTATAAAAAAATTGGCCATGGAAATTGATCAAGAAAAAAATATTTTCCCCTAGTATTTCAATCAAATGGAAGGTCCTTAACAACATGAAGGAGATGTTGGAGCAATTAAATCATCCATTTGTGCAAAACATGTCCTAGCCGAGTAAAGAGATAAGTGGAGAAAGGTATGTATCCAATCTTCCTCTCATGTGTTATAGGTGAATTGTGAAGTGTTGTGGAGTGAAGGAATGAATGAAATTCATGAAATATGAATATATAGGGTATGGCCGAATGGGTGGTATGTTGTCAAGATATGATGAATTGATTTTATGTTGGGTAGTTTGATTGTTGTGTTGTGAAATCCATAATGTAAAATAAATGAAAAACCATGAATATAATATGTTGGAATGGTAGCCGTATGGAGTAGTGTTAGCCGTGTATATGGGTTGTGTTGTGTGAGAGGATTGAATTAATTTTATGTAGTATGTTGGTCGTTGTAATGAACAGAAAAGATGGAAAATTCATGAAGATATGCATGTTGATGTTGTGGCCGAGTGATGAAGGGTTGACGAGTTGTTGTGAATTGATTCTAGTGAATATTTTAGTTGTTGTTATTATGAATTCCATAATGTCAAACGAATATGAAAATGTTGATTGAGTTGTTGGCAGATTGTGTGAATTGAATGTTGAAGTATTGCTAAAATAATCGTTGGTATTGTTGTCGGTTTGGCCGGGTTGTATTCCCGGGATTGTTGTTGATTAAAATTGGCCGAGTTAGAATCTCGGGGATGGCGCATTTACAGGGGAAATGCTGCCAAAATTTCTATAGACCAATGTTGATTCAAGATTCGGATTCTTAAGGACTCTAATTAATGTTTGGTAAATGTGACCAAATTGTAGATTCTGGCGAACTTGGAACTGAAATTTGGAGTAGCGAAAGAGGCAGAAAGAGGTATGTAAGACTTCACTTTCCTTCCTTGGTATGTCTTAGACGCAGTAGGCTTGAATACGTGCCTCGGGGACAGTTCTTTTCCTAGAAATCCGAGATTGAAATTAGCTACTATTCATTCAGTAGAATTGAATTAGATATTCATGAATGGTTGGAAGAATTGCCTAGATATCTAGAACTTGCACAAATGAGACCCGTTCACATTATAACCCTCACAAGTGACGTCATGAAATGTAATGTACGTAAATTGTATACGCCACCTCATTTGATTCGAGGTGGGCCCACTATTCCTGAGTTTCCTTCCATAGTCCTACTTGGTTTATTTTCGTACTATGATTACGATTTCATAAACGTTATTTTTTTTAGCTTTCTCATCTCCAAAAGTACGATGTTCGAGAGCCTACGAGATGATTCCTCTTTCTAGCGGTCCATGAATGTTTTTCCACAGAGTGCTTACCTTCAAAGGTTAAAGTTTCCCGATTTCAAAAGTTTTCCTATAACGTGAAAATGGGAATATTTTATAAGACTAGAAGTAAGGGAGTGTTTTCACCATGTCTCTCGCCCTCAAAAGTTATAGTGTGATGATAATACACCGCGCCTGTTAGGCCGGGCAGTCACCGCAGAGGCGGGCAGTTCAGAAGTATGAAAAAGAATGAAGTGTTTTCTATGAAGCGCATAATAACATGATTTTGATTTCAGAAATTCTAAAACTCATGATTTTAGTGCCACGACGAGATTATCGAGTCTATTTTCATAATTCCATCGAATGGTTCATTGTTGTAAGTCTCACCTCATGAATTGTTCCTTCGAGGTGAGACCTATCGATGATGATTACTCCATAAAACAAATCGGAGGTTCCCGACCTTATGTCACTCCGATGGAGTTATAGCTTTCTTTGGGATCTCATGCATGCTTTATAATTAATTATATTTTTAGATATGACACCGTGCCTACATGGCCAGGCAGCATCACACCGTGTCGTCCAATGGGCGGCCGGGCAGACACACCACTGCAGTGGGCAGATTATACCCCGGACGCGGGAGGCCTGGACGCGGGCTTACACACCGTTCCTATATGGACGGGCAGTTACACACCGACCCTACGTGGTCGGGCAGTTTACTTGAAATGTTTTTAAAAAAAAAAAGAAAGATTGGCATGCATGGCATCCGTCTATGAGGCATTCAGATGTACAGGTTACTCTCTTATCTCGTGACATGCTCTATATTGTTATTCTGTTATTATCCATAATTACATTCTTGATTATGTTGTTACCATCCATGCCTTACATACTCAGTACATTGCTCGTACTGACCCCTCTTCTTCGGGGGCTGCGTTTCATGCCGCGCAGGTACACCCAGATGATCAGACGCCATTATAGAAGATGTTCCAGCGAAGTTGGCAAACTCCATTTGTCCTGGAGTGTCGCCGAGTCAGCGTGCTATGCCAGGATGTCTTGTTTGAAGTTAGAGACTTTGCGGACACGGTCGTGGGTTTCGGGAGTCGGTTGTACTATGATACAAGTTACGTACGATTACATATTTTATTTGATTTAAAAGCAACAAAGGAATATTTCAGCAATCTTATTATGTATACTTGACGTAGAGATTCAAAAAAAAAAAGTTAGTACGTAGTAAGAGTCAGTGGGTTCGCTCGGCTCCGGTTACGAGGTCGGGTGCCCATCACACCCTAGTGAGATCGGGGTGTGACACCTGATCCGATCCAATAAAGACGACCTTGCCTCTGTACAAGCTAAAATCCTGCTCGGGGCTGAAATATCAAGACGGATGAAACTGTTGGCCAGAGTCTGAACCTCCATGGCCAACAGACTCTTGGAAACAATCAATCGAGCTAAACTTTCCATACTCACTGCCTTGCGACTCAAGGCATCAGCCACCACATTGGCTTTCCCTGGTTGATACAGAATAGAGATGTCATAGTCCTTCAGAAGCTCCATCCATCAGCATTGCCTGGAATTAAGATGTCTCTGGGTAAACACATGCTGAAGGCTACGGTGATCGCTGAAAACCTCACAATGGACACCGTACAAATAATGCCTCCAAAGCTTCAAAGCGAAGACTACGGCCAACAACTCCAAATCATGGGCCGGGTAATTCTTCTCATGAACCTTTAACTGACGGGAAGCTTAAGCTATCACTCTACCCTCCTTCATCAACATCGTACCCAAACGCATACGGAAGGCATCATAATAGACAGCGAAATCCTTACCTTCCACAGGTAAGGCTAGGTTCGAGGCTGCAGTTAAAAGAATATTGAGCTTTTGAAAGCTCTCCTCACAATCATCCGTCTACTGGAAGGGAACATTCTTCTGAGTCAATCTGGTCAAGGATGAAGCAATGACAGCAAAACCCTACACAAAGCGACGGTAAAAATTGGCCTAACCCACAAAACTACGAATCTAGTAACCGTAGTAGGCCTCGCCCAACCCCTCACAGCCTCAATCTTCTGGTGATCAACCATAATCCCCTCCTTGGACACCATATGGCCTAGGAATGCTACAGACTCAACTAAAACTCACACTTAGAAAATTTAGCAAACATGCTATGTTTCTTCAACAACCCAAGAACAGTACGGAGATGGCTCTCATGCTCATCTCTACTCTTGGAATACACCAAGATGTCATCAATAAACACAATTACAAAGGAATCAAGAAATGGTCTAAAGATGTCGTTCATCAAGGTCATAAATCCAGCCGGGGCATGGGTAAGCCCAAAAGACATCACTAGAAACTCGTAGTGGCCATATCTCATCCGAAATGCTGTCTTCGAAATATCTTCCGCCCTGATCTTCAACTGGTGATAGTCGAAACGCAAATCAATCTTCAAAAATACCGAAGCACCCTAAAGCTGGTCAAACAGATCATCAATACGAGGCATAGGGCAATTGTTCCGAATAGTGACCTTGTTCAACTGGCGGTAATTAATACACATCCTTATTGTCCCATCTTTCTTCTTCACGAATAACACAGGAGCACCCTAAGGGGAGACGCTAAGTCTAATGAACCCCTTGCTTAATAAATCCTATAATTGTTCCTTAAGCTCCCTTAACTCGGCAGGTGCTATCCGATATGGTGGGATAGAGATAGGATGAGTATCGGGCTTCACATCGATACAGAAATCAATATCGCCATCGGGTGGCATACCCGGCAGATCTTATAGGAATACCTCCGCGAACTTGGTCACAATAGGGATAGACTCAAGAGGCGGAGATGCAACAGTCGTATTACGAACATGTGCCACATACGCTAAACACCCCTTACTTACTAGCTTCTTCACCCGAAGGAACGAAATGATCTTCTTCGGAGCGAGACTAGGAGTACCTCTCCACTCAAGCCTAGAAATACCCGACATGACTAAGGTACCTGTCTTGGCGTGACAGTCCAAGATCGCATGATAGGGAGAAAGCCACGACACGCCCAATATAATATCAAAGTCCACCATATCAAAGATCATCAAATCTACCCAAGTATCATACCCCATAAAAGTAACCAAAAAAGATCGGTAGACTCGATCAACAATCACAGAATCTCCGACCGGAGTAGACACATGAATAAGTATATCTATGCTATCACAAGGCAAATCCCAACTAACGACATGAAATGCAGATACATACGAATAATTGGATCCAGGATCAAATAATGCAGATGCTGCTCTATGACGGACAGAAATGGTACCTGAGATCACAGCATCTGAGGCCTCTTCCTCACGCCTACCAGGAAATGAGTAACAATGGACTCCACCACGCTCGGTCTGAGATACCCCACTCATACTCTGGGAATCACCTCTAGGGCGGCTAGGACTCATCTCTAGAACCATGGGAAGTACCACGGCCTGACTGATCACCACCTGCGAGAAGTCCTACCTCGACCACCAGATGATACAAGAGTCCTCGGCGGCTGATAATCCCGCTTGGGTCGGGGACATCTCCTAGCAACATGCCCAACCTCTCCACACGAAAAGCAGGTGAGAGGAGTCGAATACTGAAACACGGAAGCTGAAGACTCGGATGAAGCAGCCCTGTCCACTGGTCTGGAGAACGAACTCTCTGTCCAGGTGGCTCACTAGAGGAAGGCAGTAACGCTGAATGCACGGGATGATTGGAATAGAGATGAGATGGCCTAAAAATCTGACCGGCGCCCCTCGAACCAGAACCCCATAAAACTGCCAATCTGATATGGCCTCTTGTCACCACCAATAAAAGCATGGGCCTTAGCACCCTCAACCATAGAAGCATGCTCGATAATAGACTAGAAGAATGCCCCCAGAGACTCCATCTAAAGATAAGGGATCATTAGAGATCCCACTAGTCGTCCAAGAAAGCGCCTGATCATATCGGCCTCAGTAGGGATCAACAGAGTAGAATAATGGGACAGATAAAGAAAATAGGTCCGATAGGACTCCAAAGACATGCTCCTCTGCTCAAGATGTAAAAACTGCTCCCTGCGCGCTTCTTTCAAAGACCGGGGCACATACTTCTCAAGGAAGGCCCGGTAGAACTGAGTTCAAGTCAAAGGAGGAGAACCCTCAGGTCTGCATGCCACAAAATACCTCCAGCACGTCTTCATGTCACCGCGAAACTGGTAGGACACATAATCAACGCCATGGGTCTCCACTATCCCCATATGGTACATCAACTCATGCATATCAAGAATAAACTCAAAGGCATCCTCGGATGAAGTGCCAGAGAACCTCAGTGGCTCTAACTTCCAGAACCTCCTAACCAGGTCCTGATCAACAGCAGTCATAACAGCGCCCTCCATGGGCCTAATATCCTCACCAGGGGTGGGTATTGCATCAATGCGATGAGCCATAGCTGCGGCGGGATGTGCTGCCCGTGTAGGTCCCTGCTCAGGGGTCTGTGCCCCAACCCTAGTCTGTGAATCCCCGCCGAGTGTAGTAACACCGACTGCTGCCTGCTGGGTATCAAGATGAAGTAATACTAGTGCCATAATATCATGCATGGCCTTATCAGAAGTAACCTCAGGTTGTGTCTGAGCTGGAGCCACATCCTCGGGCTCGGGGATGAAAATCTCTCTCGGCGGCCCTCACACTGCGAGCACTACCCACGGGCGGGGCGGCCCCGGCGCCTCTCGCTGCGTCGAGCCCCTACGGGGGCGTCGGCCGCTAGCCCTCGGGTACCAGCCATAGCTGCGGGCTCTAGCACCTGACCTCGGGCCATAGTAGCTCGAGTCCTTACCATCTGTGAGAGAAGAGACAATAGTCTGATACCAATTTAATCCTTCCAGATCCCAAATTGAATAAAGTAGCATGACGGAACGGAAGAAAGTGAGATTTCCTAAATGTACTATAGCCTCCCGTAGATAAGTACGGAGCTCATCATACCGAACCACGAGACTCTACCAGACATGCTCTATATCACCGGCACCACCCCGGGAGACCCGCGGAGTCCATGTACTAACAACGTTTCGGAATAACATCGAATATCGGCCATGCAATCCATAATTTCGGGATGAACATCAGACATCGGACTCACACGTCACTCAAGTAAAAGCGTTCTCTCAAATATCAATTGCACTCATCAACGATTCCGAGATGAACATCGGACATTGACATCTCACGACACTCATGTAAAACAGAGCCCAGCTCATCAAGTGTTTCATCAGTGTCATCAATACCACAACAATGTATCATGAAAATGAGAGTGCGTGCAATGCATGAATCACATAAATAATCATGCTCAATATCACAAGCACCAACCATGGGTATGCCAACAATATATCCGAATCACAAATACCGACAGTGGGTATGCCAATAATATAACCGAATCACAAGTACTAACAGTGGGTACGCCAATAATATATCCAAGTACAAATACCAACAATGGGTATGCTAACTATATCATAATCAAGAAGATAAGATAGAGTCCAATATCTACCAACTACTCATGGCATCAAGCCGGCATAATAGAATAATCAAAGCACACATAACGAGGTGGCTAGTCCCAACACACAACAGGCCCAACCTAAGGCAATATCAAACCTGACTTCATACCCGAACGTTCACATGCTGTCTCCGACAATATAATCTAAACAGTGCTTCACTATACGAAGTCTCATCAAAGGTAAGCCATAAACTACCTAGATGGCCGAACCGCAACACCAACAACTCACTCTTTTGCCTTACCTTTCCGCTGAACCTCAGAACTAAAATAGTCTAAGCATAATCGAATTCTAGATTTGAAACCATGAAATATGATACTAATATTGCTACTATTCAAATTAGGTCAATTCTAGCCCTAGAAATTGGGGAAATAGGCCCACAAGGGCAAAACGGGAAATTCGAAAGCAAATTACCAAATTAAGCACTAGGTGATCATAACCCAACCACTAATTGCTGATTTAACTCAAGGATTAGCCTAATTTTTGATTTCAAGCAAAACCCCCAAATTGGGTATAAACCCTAATTCCTTGATTTCAAAATTCAACGCTAGGAATGCAAGATATATGATTAATAATCTTAGATTCATCAAAATCTAACATAAACATCATCAATTTATCGTTATTAATCCTAGAGAAAGTGTTCATCAAAACCCTCTTCCAACCTTTCATCACTAAGGGGTTATTACAGGGAAGGGGAAAATCTAAGATGATTATGATTTAAGGAAAAGTAAAGGAATAAGAAAGATTTACCTCCAAGGTTCTCCTCCAAATGTCTCTAAGAACAGTTCCCTCAAGCTCAAATATCGAGATGGAAAGTAATGAGTGTCTAAGGGTTTTTAACACTTTATTAATTTTACAAAATGCCCGTCACCCACTTTAGCGGCACTAGATCGCCCACACGGTGCCGGTCTTCAAAGGGTCGAAAATACCACGGACCGCTCCGGCGGTACCCCGCCGCGACTGGTGCCTCCAAAGTGGGCAACAGGCACCAGAAAACTTCCTAAGTTACACAATTTGGTCCAATTTTTTGACTAGTTTTTGAGGCCATCTGCTCGCATACCATACACATAGACACATATAAAAACGTGCTACGGACGCATCCGTGGCCTCAGAATTCCCAATGAAGGCATCATTGATTGAGTTAACACCCGATGCCTTAATTTGAATTTCCTAACCCAAGTCCCGAAATGCATCCGAGTGCATTGGGAACCGAATTAAATACATACCCAAGTTCAAGTGACCATCCAGTCCTCTCGGAATCGCCAAAATTTTGAAAAAGGTTCGTTTATCCAAAAGTCAACTTTGGGTTAATCATTTTTCACTTAAAGCCTACATTTCACAAAGGTTGCCCGTATCCGGTCTTGACACCTCAAAAAGCGTGCCAACGGTCCCCTCGGGTTAATAGTGAGCTCATCAATACTCGGGAACGGGCAAAAATGACGAAAAAGACTATAACGACCAAACAGGTCATTACATTTGCTTTATTATCTCGCCTGAATGATTGCACCCTATTTGACTTGCCCTCATGACTATGTGCTAGTTTTGTTCCTGTCTGTATCTTTACTAATATACTCCCCCTTACCTTGCCTATTCAAAACTATATATTATGGGTTTTATTTAGTTTACCGTTTCTACCCTCTACAGTTTATGCTGTTCCATCCATGATCATGTATCTTGTATTCTTATTCTTGTTTGCCTCTTCTTCATACTATAGCCTATGTTGTGTTCATTTATGATCATATGCCCTAGTTTTTTCTTATCCTTGTTCATCCCATATCTGCATACCACACCTTGTTGGTTTCATCCATGGTCAGGTATCATGACCTTGCATTCTTGTCCACCCATGACTATGAGTTATGATCCTTCCTCTGTTGTTTCTTGACCATTATGCAACTGCTCTTTGCCTACCTTAACAATGTGACTCATCCCTGCTTATTTCACATCTATGTACTATGGCTGTTCTTTGTCTAGCTCGTGGTCACGTGTTTTAGCTGTTGCCTCTACTTACACTATAACTGTTGCTTCTACTTGCTGATGGTCATACTGTATGACAGTTTGTGTTAGTCTCTTTTCCTTGGAGTCTTATGTTATCCTCCCTTCTTCTTATGGTTATATTGGTTGGGGAGCAAAAGTGGT
>NC_081343.1:11306388-11336072 GCF_029784015.1 Lycium ferocissimum | reverse complement strand
ATAACATATAATGCCTTAAGGAAGAGTTATTACGCCCTTAGATTGTTAATGAAGTGTTAAACAAGTTTTAAGAAGGTTCCATAAGGATTGGAGATTTGTTTAAACGACGGAACTCATTTCAGAAAGGGAGTTATATTTATCGCTATACGGTCCGTATAACATTATACGGTCCGTATAACACCCAATAGAAATGTTGTTTCTCTGGTGGTGAAGTAAGGTCACTTATACGGACCGTATAATGTTATACGGACCGCATAAGTGTCCGTGGAAGTCCCGACGGGCTGAATAAGTTGCGAGTATAAATACATGTTCCAACACTTATTTTCTCATTTTTTCCACTTCTCTATCTCTCTCAAGACTTCTAGAGGGTTCTACACATTTCATCTTCAATAATACAAAGGAAATCAAAGGTTTATATCATAAATCCAAGTGAATCAAGTGCAAGAAACTCATTAGGGTTCATCCAAGACAAGAAATCTCATTGGAAGTGGAACTCGGGTTTTGCTCAAGTGAAGTGTTTCCACTCAAAGCTCATTCCCATACTATCAAAAGTAAGTTTTATGATCATTCCATGTTATTTAAAGTATTGTGAGGTTGAAAGACTTGGATTATGGAAGGAAGTAGAAAATAGGTTACAAACATGAGAATAGTGACAATGTTGAGTAGTAGATTAATATGAATCATGATTCTTGATATGTTGTGCTTATAATTATGTTATGAATGATTTTAAGAACATGGGAGAAACATTAGATGAGGATGAATGTAATATTGTATTATGATCATGATTATGGATGACCTTGAGAGGAAATTGTGGGAGTTGGATAATGATGAACTTGACAAAAGTTATTGATTATGATATTATGAATGTTATTATTGATGATTGGGAATTGATATATGACATGGAAAAAGTTGAATAAACAAAGGAGATGCTGCCCAATTTTCTCTAGCCTTAGTTCAAGCGTGCTTATGTTATCGATTATCTAATATTAGTATGAATTCTCTCGAAGGTAGAAACGTGAATATTGGAGAGGAACATTCAAGCGATAGAGTAGCTAAACGAAAATGTATGTGAGGCGAGCCCCTTTTCCTTCTAAGGCATGAATCTTATGACATGATTTTCCCTTATTCTCCATGACCTTCTTACATTCCGAAAATTGTGAGTCTATGTTCATGAAGAGCCTCATATGAGATAAGATAAGAGATACATTATGAGTATGATAGTGATGATGATGAGCTTAAGTCTAAAGATTTCTAAAGTTCATGGCATGATGTTTCTACAAAGCTAATGATCCTCAGTATGATTCCTTAATATTGTTTATTGTGCTACACTCACCTTATATGCTAATTCCTTTAAGGTGAGGCAGAACGCTTATGAAACTCCATAACGGAATCGGGGGTTCATGACCTTACGTCACCCCGATAGATTTATGGTTTGTCTTGAGTTCTTATGCATGCATTATGATACATATATGATGATGATATTACACCGCGCCTATATGGCCGGGCAGACACCGCTAAGGCGGGCAGCGTATACACTATGTCTAGATGGCATGGGCCGACACCACTAGTGGGTGGCATGAGATGGTTACCCCGGACGCGGAAGGCCTAGATGCAGGCTAATGATTATCACACCGTACCTATATAGTCGGGAAGCTTACACATATATGCATACATGATATGATGATGTTTACGAAGTAAGTTAGCATGCATTATTTTAGTTTTAAGTGACAGTCAGTTATAGGTTGTTCCTTACTCGATGTCTCCTTATTTCATTGATATGTCATTATTGTTTATCGTTTTACATAAAAGAGACAATGTTCGTACCGATGTCCTTTTCTTCGTACGCCGTGTTTATGCCCACAAAAGTGCAGGGAGACCGTGCGTATCCACAGGAGCGCATCGTCAGATGACACAGGAGCACTCCATTATTCTGGAGGTGCTATTTGCTTTATTATTTTGTGTACATATTTGGGCAAGGTGGGGTCCCATCCCGTCCTTATGTCTAGTACTATAGTAGAGGCTCGTAGATACGTATGTGTGGGTATTATGGTCTCATGATTCTCTCCTCATTGTATATATGTTATTTTGATAGCCGAAGGGCTCATGTATATCAAGGTAGATATGCATGGAATTAAAAATGGTTCTCCTTATGACTAGAAGTGTGGAGTAGTAGTTAAACGCAGAATAAGTATGATGACTAGCAGTATGAGTGGTGCTCGGTAGTCAGCTACGGGTACCCGTCATGGCCCCCTAGTCGGGTGGTGATAAAAGTTGTATTAGAGCAGTTCAGTCCTAGGAAGTACCTACGCACCGTGTCTAGCAGAGCCTTGTTTATGGTGTGTAGCGCGCCACACTTATAACCAAGTAGTTGCGGGGCATTTAGGAAAAATGACAAACCTTCTTCTTATGAGATCGTGTGATAGAGCCATGTTATAAGATTTTCTCCTCTCTAATGGTGTGTTATGATTTCAGTAACGCCGCCAACGAGAAAACCTACAGCCGCCCCAAAAGGCAAGGCTATGACAGAAAGACGGATAGAAAGGGAGCCGCCAACTAATGTAGAAGAAAGTGAATCACCTATTATAGAAGAACAAGAGGGGGCTTCAGTCCCAGATCCTATGCCTCCAGTTCCTCCACCGGCTGCTTCAGGTTAACAAATGACCGAAGCTATTCAGCTATTGATGCAGTTAGTTGCCGCTCAGGCACAGCAGCAGAGTACAGGTTCAGGTGACAGGGCGACTAGTACTCGAGCTCGGGATTTTATGAGTTTAAGCCCTCCAGAGTTTTTCGGGTCAAAGCCGGATGAAGATTCGCAAGGTTTTATTGACGAGATGTTGAGAACATTAAAAATTCTTCATGCCTCCGAAATTGAATCTGTGGAGTTGGCATCTTATAGACACCAGGATATAGCAGTCCTATGGTATAATAATTGGGTATCTTCAAGAAAGGAAAATGCACCTCCCTCGGTTTGGCAAGAATTTGTAGATGCCTTCATCCGCCACTATTTGCCACCCGAGGTTCGTCGGGCCAGAGCGGATAAATTTTTAAATTTGGAGCAAGGAAATATGAGTGCCCGAGAGTATAGCCTTCACTTTAACTCATTAGCTAGATATGCTCCGACTATGGTGGCCGACATCGGAGATAAAGTACATAGGTTTGTGAGAGGCCTAGGGTCACATTTGTTTAAAGATTGCTTGACAGCTTCATTGCAAGATGGGATGGATATTTCCTGTATCCAGGATCACACCCAGAATTTTGAACAATAGCAACAGCCGCAGAGGGGTGAGCGTGATATTGATAGGGGGCAGAGTAAGAGGGCTAGATCTATGGGCCAGATCTAGATATCCAGGCCAGTCAGCGACTAGTGCACCTCCTCGATTTGTATGTAGGAGATTTGACTACTCCATTCATTCAGGACAGGGTCAGAGTTCGAGAGCCTTAGGTTCTCAGTTTGGGAGTGATTATAGCCAGAGGATACCACCGCACCGCGACGTAGCCGATGCCGCAAGTTACATTCTCGTCACCGTCGTCCGAGGTTCGATGCTTGCTATGCTTCGTGGGCCGGCCGTTGGACATATGATGTGAGGTTATCCATCGAGAAGTGGTAGAGTTGGGGTTTAGCCCACAGGATCGGTGGCTGGTTCTTCTTCTATGCACTCGATAGCGTACTCCCCGCATTCCCGCAGGCCGAGGTAGAGGCAAGAGAGGAGCGTCCGGGCCTGTGGTACTCACCCCCGTATCTATGCTTTACCCCGGACGCCGGGATCTCGAGTCCTCCCGAATGTGGTTACTGGTATATTGACTACATTCTCTCATGATATTTATGCGTTGATAGATCCGGGTTCTATGTTATCTTATATTACTCCATATATTGCTGGTCGTATTGGGGTGAGACCCGAGCTAATTAAACATTTTGAGGTATCTACTCCAGTTGGTGATCCCGTGATAGCTAGACAAGTATACAAGAATTGTGTAATTGTGGTATGTGATCTTCATATTTAAGTTGATCTAGTTGAGCTGGAAATATTAGATTTTGATGTGATTATGGGTATGGATTGGTTGGCCTCATGGTATGCCAATGTCGATTGTCGAATGAAAGTTGTTCGATTCCAATTTCCAGGAGAGCCCGTACTTGAATGGAAAGGTAATACAACATCTCAAAGAGGTAGGTTTTCTTCCTACCTTAAGGCAAGAAAGATGATAACAAAGGGCTACATTTATCACCTAGTCCGAGTTCATGATACCGAAGCAAAGCCACCAACTTTTCAATTAGTTCGGTAGTGAATGAATTTCCGGATGTATTCCCAGATGAGCTTCTCGGTCTTCCTCCAGAAAGAGAGATTGATTTTGTTATTGATGTACTACCAGACACCAAGCCTATTTCTATTCCTCCTTACCGAATGGCTCCTGCAGAATTGAAAGAGCTAAAGGCACAACTGAAGGATTTGCTTGAGAAGGGATTTATTAGGCCCAGTTCATCGCGGTGGGGAGCACTGTTCGATTTGTGAGAAAGAAAGATGGTTCCCTACGAATGTGTATTGACTATAGGCAGTTGAATAAGGTGACAATTAAGAACAAATATCCTCTCCCGAGAATTGATGATCTGTTTGACCAATTACAGGGCGCCAAGTGGTTTTCCAAAATAGATCTGAGGTCAGGTTACCATCAAGTGAGAGTTAGAGAAAAAACAGCTTTCACAACGAGATATGGCCATTATGAATTTCGGGTAATGTCATTTGGGTTGACAAATGCTCCGGCGGTGTTTATAAATTTGATGAATAATGCATTCAGGCCACTCTTAGATTTGTTCATGATCTTATTCATTGATGACATTCTTGTATACTCTCGGACAGAATCCGAGAATGTCAACTATTTGCGTGTTGTCCTTGGAGTTCTTTGGACTCGTGAATTGTTTGCTAAATTTTTAAAATGTGAGTTTTGGCTAAATTCTGTGACTTTTCTGGGCCATATTATTTCAGTTGATGGCATTCGAGTTGATACTCAAAAAATTGAAGCTGTGAAGACTTGGCCAAGCCCCATAACACCTACAGAAGTCCATAGCTTTCTGGGATTGGTAGGTTATTATAGAAGATTTGTGAAAGGGTTTTCATCTATTTCAGCACCATTGATGAAGCTAACTCAAAAATCAGCAAAATTTCAATGGACTGACGCTTATGAAAGCAGTTTCCAAGAGTTGAAGGACAGATTAACTTTGGCCCCAGTCCTGACACTCCCAGAAGGACCAGATGGTTATGTGGTATATTGTGATGCCTCTGGTATTAGGTTAGGATGTGTGTTGATGCAGCACGGTAAAGTCATTGCCTATGCTTCAAGGCAGTTGAGGAAACATGAAAAGAACTATCCAACTCATGATCTTGAATTGGTTGTGGTTATTCATGCACTAAAGATGTGGAGACACTACTTGTATGGTGTTCATGTTGATATTTATACAGACCACAAGAGTCTCCAGTACATTTTCAAGCAGAAAGAGTTGAATCTTCGACAGAGACGGTGGTTGGAATTATTGAAAGATTATGATGTGAGTATTTTATACCATCCTGGAAAGGCGAATGTAGTGGCTGATGCACTTAGCCGCAAATCAATTGGTAGTTTATATGAGGTTCCTCCAAAGAAGAAAGAACTAATCCATTAGCTCTGCCAACTAGCTAACCTTGGAGTTCGTCTAATTGACTCGTGCGCAGTACAGGAATTGATGCTAATAATCCAACTGTTTCGCCCTTGGATATGGAAGTGAAGGAACGTCAATATGAAGATTCTCAATTGAGCCACTATAGAGATACATTTCATGAGAAAAAAAGTCTCCATTTGGAGTCTCTATAGATGGAGTTCTTAGATACCGAGGCAGGCTATGTGTTCGGAATGTTGCGGAATTACGTCGTCAGATTCTAGAAGAAGCTCATTATTCTCGGTATTCTATTCATCCAGGAGCGACAAAGATGTATTACGATCTTAGGCTCATGTATTGGTGGGATGGAATAAAGAAGGACATAGTAGAATTTGTAGCCCAATGTCCAAATTGTCAACAAGTGAAGATCGAACATCAAAAGCCAGGAGGATTATTGCAAGCAATAGAAATTCCAACTTGAAAATGGGAAGTGATCAACATGGACTTCATTTTAGGGTTACCTCATTCCCGAAGCATGTATGATTCCATATGGGTGATCGTGCACAGACCCACGAAAGCAGCTCATTTTCTTCCAGTCAGAACCACATACTCGGCAGAAGATTATGCAAGGTTGTACCTTAAGGAGATTGTGAGACTTCATGGTGTTCCGATATCTATTATCACAGACAGAGGGGCACAATTTACAATCAAATTTTGGAAGTCTTTCGAAGAAGGTTTGGGTACTCAGGTAAAGCTTAGCACAACGTTTCATCCGCAAACTGACGGGCAAGCCGAACGCACTATTCAGACTCTGGAAAATATGCTACGGGAGTGTGTAATAGATTTTGGTGGTAGTTGGGTTGACCACTTACCTTTCATTGAGTTTGCGTACAACAATAGCTACCATTCCAGCATTCAAATGGCCCCGAATGAAGCTCTATATGGAAGGAAGTGCCGATCACCAATTGGGTGGTTTGAAGTCGGGGAGACACAATTAATAGGTCCAGAATTGATTCAACAAGAAGTGGAAAAGGTCAAGGTTATCCGAGATCGACTGTTAACAGCCCAAAGTTGCAAAAAATCCTATGCGGACAACCGTCAGCGAGACTTAGAATTTCAAGTTGATGATTGGGTATTCTTAAAGGTATCGCCGATGAAAGGCGTGATGAGGTTTGGTAAGAAAGGAAAGTTGAGTCTTCGATATATTGGACCCTACAAGATTATCCGCAAGGTGGGTCAAGTAGCTTATGAATTGGACTTACCCTCAGAACTTGAATCAGTCCATCCGGTTTTTCATGTCTCAATGCTCCGAAAGTGTGTCAAAGATCCTACTAGTATCGTGCCGGTAGATGATGTTCAAGTGACAGAAAAGTTGGCTTATGAAGAAGTACCTATGGCTATACTAGATAGGCAAATGCGGAAGCTCAGAAATAAAGAAGTAGCTTCAGTCAAGGTCTTATGGAGAAATAATAATCGAGAAGAAATGTCTTGGGAAGTAGAAGAAAATATGAAGTTTAAGTACCCACACTTGTTTCGACCCCCGGAAGAGACCCAAGATGAGACACCAGCATTATGAGGTATGTATGCTTTCTTTCCATGCTTATAGTCATGTGTGGCCATAAATATATTGCTATTATGTTATGGCCTAGTGAGGCATGTCTATTGTGGGCTGTTGTGATAGGGTGATAGCGCCATATTGCAGGGGAAACTCTGGCGAAATTTTTGTAGGATTCCCGAGAACCTAACATTCGAGGACGAATGTTTTTAAAGGGGGGAAGGATGTTACACCTCAGAAAATTTGATGTCGTTGCATAGTAAATGTACTAACGTAGGGTAAGGAGCATACGATGTTTCCATAAGTAAGAAAGGTTATTTAACGATTCTAATTAAGATTTCTAAAGACATTTGAAGCAAGGGAAGGAAGTTCGTTAAAGAATGTTGAGCATAAGTGTATTTTGAGGAAGGATGTGTAAAGTATTGAGTTAATATTGACTCAATGATGCCTTAAGGAAGAGTTATAACGCCTCTTAGATTGTTAATGAAGTGTTAAACAAGTGTTAAGAAGGTTCCATAAGGATTGGAGATCAAGCGAAACGACGGAAATCAATTCAGGAAAGTGCGGTTATACGGCCGCTTATACGGTCCGTATAACATTATACGGTCCGTATAACACCTAACAAAAATGTTGTTTCTCTGGTTGTGAAGTACGGTCACTTATACGCACCGTATAATGTTATACGGACCGTATAAGTGTCCGTGGAAGTCCCGACGGGCTGAATAAGTTGCGAGTATAAATACATGTTCCCACTCTTATTTTCTCATTCTTTCCACTTCTCTATCTCTCTCAAGACTTCTAGAGGGTTATACGCATTTCATCTTCAAGAACACAAAGGAAATCAAAGGTTCATATCATAAATCCAAGTGAATCAAGTGCAAGAAACTCATTAGGGTTAATCCAAGACAAGAAATCTCATTGGAAGTGGAACTAGGGTTTTGCTCAAGTGAAGTGTTTCCACTAAATGCTCATTCCCACACTATCAAAGGTAAGTTTTATGATCATTCCATGTTATTTAAAGTATTGATAGGTTGAAAGACTTGGATTATGGAAGGAAGTAGAAAATAGGTTACAAGCATGAGAATGGTGACATTGTTAAGTAGTAGATTAATATGAATCATGATTCTTGATATGTTGTGATTATAATTATATTATGAATGATGTTAAGAACATGGGAGAAACATTAGATGAGGATGAATGTAATGTTGTATTATGATCATGATTATGGATGATCTTGAGAGGAAATTGTGAGAGTTGGATAATGATGAACTTGGCAAATTATTGATTGTGATATTATGAATGTTATTATTGATGATTGGGAGTTGATATATGATATGGAGAAAGTTTTATAAATAAAGGAGATGCTGCCCAATTTTCTCTAGCTTTAGTTCAAGCGTGCTTATGTTATCGATTATCTAATATTAGTATGAACTCTCTTGAAGGTAGAGACGTGAATATTGGAGAGGAACGTTCAAGCGATAGAGAGCTAAACGAAAAGGTATGTGCGGCTAGCCCCTTTTCCTTCTAAGGCATGAATCTTATGACATGATTTTCCCTTATTATCCATGACCTTCTTACATTCCAAAAATTGTGAGTCTATGTTCATGAAGAGCCTCATATGAGATACATTATGAGTATGATAATGATGATGATGAGCTTAAGTCTAAAGATTTCTAAAGTTCATGGCATGATGTTTCTACAAAGCTAATGATCCTAAGTATGATTCCTTAATATTGTTTATTGTGCTACACTCACCTTATATGTTAATTTCTTCAAGGTGAGGCAAAATGCTTATGAAACTCCATAACGGAATCGGGGGTTCACGACCTTACGTTACCCCGATAGATTTACAGCTTTTCTTGAGTTCTTATGCATGCCTTATGATACATATATGATGATGATATTACACCGCGCCTATATGGCAGGGCAGACACCTCTAAGGCGGGCAGCGTATACACCATGTCTAGATAGCATGGGCAGACACCACTAGTGGGCGGCATGAGATGGTTACCCCAGACGCGGGCTAATGATTGTCACACCGTACCTATATGGTCGGGCAGCTTACACATATATGCATACATGATATGATGATGTTTATGAAGTAAGTTAGCATGCGTTATTTCAGTTTTAAGTGACAGTCAGTTATAGGTTGTTCCTTACTTGATGTCTCCTTGTTTCATTGATATGTCATTATTGTTTATGCCTTACATACTCAGTACAACGTTCGTACTGACGTCCTTTTCTTCAGAAGCTGTGTTCATGCCCACAGGTAGACAGGGAGACAGTACAGATCCATCGAAGCTATCAGCAGACTTACAGGAGCACTCCATTTTTCCGGAGATGCTATTTGATTTATTATTTTGTGTACATATTTGGGCACAGCGGGGTCCTGTCCCATCCTTATGTCTAGTACTCTAATAGAGGCTCGTAGATACGTAAGTGTGGGTATTATGGTCTCATGATTCCCTCCTCATTGTATATATGTTATTTTAATAGCCGAAGGGCTCGTGTGTATCAAGGTAGATATGCTCGAAATTGAAAATGGTTCTCCTTATGACTAGAAATGTGGAGTAGTAGTTAAATGCAAAATCAGTATGATGACTAGCAGTATGAGTGGTGCTCGGTAGTCAGCTTCGGGTACCCTTCATGGCCCCCTAGTCGGGTCGTGACATGTACCATCAAGTCTACACTAGGCCATAAAATTTGAATGGCAGGGCCAGGAAATTATGGTTAAAGCTGAGAAGGATATCCAGAAGCATCCTTACAACATTATACCAGCAATTGAAGGGAGTCCTAACAGATCAAACTTCCATGTTGAGGAATACGTCCGGGGCCACCCACTCAGAAGGGGAGGTCGATAGTCCAATGCCAGCAGTCTACAGAATGATTGCCTCCACCATGCTGAGAAATGGTTTTGAACTGGGAAAAGGCCTAGGAAGGGACCTTGAAGGGATAACTGAGACCGTACCAATCCCGAAGGAGAATTACCACTTCGGTCTTGGATATACTCCTAGTGTGGGCAAGCTTGCAAAGGCTATCAAGAGAGATTTCAAAACAGGGAGCCTGTCGCAGCCAATTCCATGGTTGGACCAGTCATTTCCCAACAACACGCCGATGCCGAATGAAGAAGAAGTTGACGGGGGTCTCGAGTGGCTATTTCAAGAAAATGGATGCCATGCGATCACCTAGAAGATCCAAGAGACACCCACCGTACGCAGCCTGAAACTAGGAGAGCGCGTGAATAATTGGACGTCTACTCCTCTCTTGGCTCCTTGGTAGAGGGATAAATTTTCCTTGGAAAAAAAAAGGATCATTTGCTAAAAGTGGCGGCGTCAGCTGAGACTCGAGCGGCTGCCTTTTCTAAAACTACCCCATGATGTTCAAAAATGGAAATGGTTCAAGTTCCTGTGGTCCTCCAAGCCAGGACCACAGTTTGTAACTCATTTGCTTTCGAATTAATAAAAGCCTCGGTCCTCACAAAACCATTGTTCTTATTTGATAATAAAATGAAAGTTTTCTTACTAATCACGTAATAATGACCGATGAATAAGCCTAATTTTACTTTGCCTCACTTTTTCAATAGTAATAATAATAAAACAACAAAAAATGTCATGACGTGTCACAAAACGAATGAGGAAAATAGGCAGCAAGAGTACGAGGAGTACGACAAAGCGACGATGATGCCAGAAGGGCTGGTAGAGGAATTGGAAGAATTAGAAGAGAAAAAGAAGCCGAATATGGACGAAACCGAGGTGATCAACCTCGACAGCGAAGAGGATATCAAAGAAACACGGATCAGTGCTCACTTGGGAGCCCCACAAAGGGAAGAGCTCATAGCTCTGTTGAAGGAATATGTGGACGTCTTCGCCTGGTCGTATGCAGAGATGCCAGGGTTGAGCACTGAAATAATGGCCCACATATTGCCCATCAAGGAGGGCGTCATCCCGATCAAACAAAAGACATGAACGTTCAAGCCAGACTTGAGCATCAGGATAAAGGACGAAGTAGAGAAGCAAATCCGCCTTTTGGAATAGTAGAGGTAACATCCTACCCCACTTGGGTAGCCAACATAGTACCAATACCCAAGAAAGATGGAAAGATCCGAATTTGTGTGGACTACCGAGATCTCAACCAGGCCAGTCCAAAAGATAACTTTCCTTTCCAAAATATCCACATCCTAATAGCTAACTGCGCCAAACACGAGCTGCAGTCATTCGTGGACTGTTTCGCCGGGTACCACCAAATACTCATGAGCAAAGAAGACGCTGAGAAGACAGCCTTTATCACCCCTTGGGGAGTCTACCATTACAGGGCAATGCCGTTCGGCCTTAAAAACGCCGGTGCTACAAACATCAGAGCCATGACTACCCTGTTCCATGATATGATGCACTGAGATCAAAGTTTATATGGACCATGTCATCATACTGTGCACTTGCGCAAGTTCTTTGACAGGCTTCGCATGTTCAATCTAAGGCTGAACCTTGCTAAGTGCGCATTTGGAGTGCTCGCTCGAAAATTGTTAGGATTCATAGTCAGCCGCAGGGGCATTGAACTGGATCCTACCAAAATCAAAGAAATTCAAGAGTTGCCACCGCCCAAGACCAAGAAAGAGGTCATGAGTTTCTTGGGAAGGTTGAATTTGTTACACCTCGAAAAAATTCCATGTCGTAGCATAGTAAATGGAATAACACAGGGTAAGGAGTATACGATGTTTCTATAAGTAAGCAAGGTTATTTAATGATTCTAATTAAGATACCAAAGATGTTAGAAGTAAGAGGAGAAAGTTCCTTAAGAAAGGCAAAGTATATGTTGTGTTTTGGAAGAGTTCCGTAAAGTACCGAGCTAATGTTGATTCAATGATGTCTTAGAACAAGAGTTATAGCATCCCTTAGATTGATAATGAAGTGTTAAACAAGTGTTAAGAAGGTTCCATAAGGATTGGAGATGAAACGAGTCGACGAGAGGAAGTTTCGATAAACTGAGCATTGTACGGTCCACTATACGGACCGTATAAAAGATACTAGCCATATAATAGGCCGTATAAACTGCCCAGAATTGGAGCCTTTACTGGACCAAAGATACGGTCACACATTCGGTCCATATAAATTATACGGACTGTATGTTTGTCCGTATAACCGAGTCGGGACAGATTTTTAAGTTAATATAAGGGACCCCAACCTCATTTATTTCATTTCACTTTTCACTCCACACCTTAAGAATTCTCTAGAACCCTCTCCACACTTATCCTATAAGAATTCAAGAGAAACTAATTATCAACTTCATCAAACCAAGAGAATTAAGTGCAAGGAGCTCACTAGGGTTCATCCAAGACAAGAAATCTCATTGGAAGTGGAACTAGGGTTTTGCTCAAGTGAAGTATTTCCAGCCAAAGCTCATTCCCACACTATCAAAGGTAAGTTTTATGATCACTTCATGTTCTTTAGGATATTGAGGGGTTGAATGACTTGGATTATAAAAGGAGGTGGAAGATGGGTCATGGATATGAGAATAGTGATGTTTTTTTGAGTAGCAGCTTAGAATGAATCATGATTCTTGACATGTTGAGATTATAAATATGTTATAGATGGCATTGAGAACATGGGAGAAACATTATATAGGAATGAATGTAATAGTGTACTATGACCATGGTTATGGATGATTTGAAGTGAAATTGGGAAATTTGAATAATGTAGGTGAGTGAAGATTGTTGCTTATGAAATTATGAATGTTTTTAGTGACGCTTGGGTGTTAATATATGATATGGAGAAAGTTGCATAAGCAAACGAAATGCTGCCCAATTTTCTCTAGCCTTAGTCAAGTATGCTTAAGCTAACGATTATCTAATAGTTAGTACAATCTCTCTTAAAGGTAGAAACCTGAACATTGGAGGAAAACGTTCGAGTGATAGAGTAACTAAAGAAAAAGGTATGTAAGGCTAGTCCCTTCCTTCTAAGGCATGATTCTTATGATATAACTATCCTTATTCACCATGATTTTCTTACATTCCATGAACTACGAGTCAATGTTGATAAAGAGCTTGTTATGATAATGATGATGATGAATCTGAAGCCTAGAGATCCTAAAGCTTATGATACGATACTCTTACGAAGCTAATGACCCTCATTACGATCCCTTGATGTTGTTTATTGTGTTACACTCACCTTACTATGCTAGTTCCTTCAAGGTGAGGTATGATGAATATGATTAATCCATAATGAAACCGGGGGTCCTGACCTTACGTCACCCCGATATGGTTATAGATTATCGTTAGGTTCTAATGCATGTTTTATGACAAATGTATGATGATGATAAGTCATAATGAGTATATGATGATACGAATCCACCGAGCCTATAGGGCCGGGCATGACACCGCTAAGGCGGGCTGCTTATAATTACACCGAGCCTATATGGCCAGGCATGACACCACAAAAGCGGGCTGCTTATGATTACACCGTTCCTAGAGGGCCGGACATGACACCACTAGTGGACGGCTTATGATGGTTACCCGGACGCGGATTAACGATGATGGTATACGGGATATGTTGATATATGTGATATGTATAGCATGTGTCCTCTTTTAAAGGTTAAGCAGGTTATATCTTCATCTCATGTTTCATGAATTCTTTATTATGTCAATTTTATTCATGCCTTACATACTCAGTACAATATTCGTACTGACGTCCTTTTCTTTGGACACTTTGTTCATGCCCACAGGTAGGCAGGGAGGCAACACAGATTCATAGGAGTCGATCAGCAGATTTACGAGAGCACTCCATTATCCCAGAGGTGCCATTTGATTTATTGTTTTGTGTACATATTTGGGCATGACGGGGTCCCGTCCTGCCTTATGTCTAGTACTCTAGTAGAGGCTCGTAGATACGTATGTGTGGGTAGTATGGTCTCATGATCGCCTCATTGTATATATGCACATAGATATTATTATTTTGACAGCCGAAGGGCTTGTGTATGTGGAATTAGATGTGTTCTTGAAAATGTTAATGGTCTCCCCATGAATAGAAGTGTGAGAATAATAAACGAATGCAGGATAAGTGAGATGACTAGTATCATGAGTGGTGCTCGGTAGTCAGCTCTGAGTACCCGTCATGACCCTAGTTGGGTCGTGATAAAAGTGGTATCAGAGCAGTTCAGTCCTAGGAAGTGTCTACGAGCCGTGTCTAGCAAAGTCTTGTTTATGATGTGTAGCACGCCATACTTATAAACAAGAAGCTGCGGGGATTTTAGGAAAAATGGCCATTCTTCTTCTTATGAGATCGTGCGATAGAGCTATGTTATAAGATATACTCCTCCCTAATTGTGCGTCGTGATTTCAGAAATGTCGGTAAAGAGAAAAGCTATCGCCGCCCAGAAGGGCAAGGGTACTACAGCACGGCGAGTGGAGAGGGAGCCACCCACGAATATAGAAGAAGGTGAATCTTATAACGAGGCTCCATCTAATACCTCCCACACTTCGCCGTTCTAAAAGAACAAGAGGGGCTTCGATTCCGGCCCTCCTATGCCTCCGGTTCCTCCACGGTACCGTTTCGGGTCAATAAATGACCGAAGCTATTCGATTCATCGACACGATCGGTTGCCGCTCGAGTACGGCGGTAGGGTACGGGTTCGAAGTGACGGGGCGACTAATACTCGAACCCGGGATTTTATGAGTCCAAACCCTCCAGAGTTTTTCGGGTCAAAGCCAGATGAAGACCCGCAAGGTTTTATTGATGAAATGTTGAGAACATTAAAAATTATCCATGCCTCCAAAATTGAATCTGTGGGGCTGGCATCTTATAGACTCCGTGATGTAGCAGTCCTACGGTATAATAATTAGATATCTTCAAGAGAAGAAAGTGCACCTCCCCCGGTTTGGCAAGAATTTGTAGATACCTTCATCTGTCACTATTTGCCACCCGAGGTTTGACGGGCTAGAGCGGATAAATTCTTAAACTTGAAACAAGAAAATATGAGTGCCCGGGAGTATAGCCTTCACTTTAATTCATTGGCTAGATATGCTCCGACCATGGTGGCTGATATGGGAGATAGAGTGCATAGGTTTGTGAGAGGTCTAGGGCCGCATTTATTTAAAGATTGCTTGACAGCTTCATTACAGGAGGGGATGGATATTTCCCATATTCAGGCTCATGCCCAGAACTTAGAAGAGCAGCAACATCCGCAAAGGGGTGAGCGTGATATTGATAGAGGGCTAGATCTATGGGTGCCGGTAGCGACTATAGAGGGGGATCGAGGCAGTCATATTCTAGATATTCAGGCCAGTCAGCAACTAGTGCACCTCCTCGGTTTGCAGGCAGGAGATTTGATTGCTCCATTCATTCAGGACAGGGTCAGAGTTTGAGAGCCTCAGGTTCTCAGTTTGGGGGTGATTATAGCCAGAGGAGACCACCGGTCCCATGATGTAGTCAGTGCAGAAAGTCGCATTCAGGGCCATGTTGTGGATGGATAGGGCATATCATGCGTGACTGCCCCTCAAGGTACGATAGAGGTGGAGTCCAGCCCATAGGATCGACGGCTGGTTCTTCTTCTGTGCGCCCGATAGGGCAGACTCCCCAGATCCCAGTAGGTCAAGGTAGAGGCAGAGGGGGAGCATCCAGTTCAGGTGGTACTCAGCCCCGTATTTATGCTTTGGCTGGACGACAGGATCTTGAGTCCTCTCCGGATGTGGTTATAGGTATATTGACTATATTCTCTCATGATGTTTATGCGTTGATAGATTCGGGTTCTACGTTATCTTATATTACTCCCTATATTGTTGGTCGTATTGGGGTGAAACCCGAGCCAATTAAACCTTTTGAGGTATCTACTTCGGTTGGTGATCCCGTGATAGCTAGACAAGTATACAAGAATTGTGTAATTGTGGTATGTGAACGCCAGACCAAAGTTGATTTAGTTGAGCTGGAAATGTTAGATTTTGATGTGATTATGGGTATGGATTGGTTGGCCTCATGTTATGCCAATGTCGATTGCCGAATGAAAGTCGTTCGATTCCAATTTTCGGGAGAACCCGTGCTTAAATGGAAAGTTAATACAGCGTCTCCCAGAGGTAGGTTTATTTCCTACTTTAAGGCAAGGAAGATGATAGCCAAAGGCTATATTTATCACCTAGTCCGACTTCATGACACCGAAGCAAAACTACCGACTTTTCAATCTGTCCCGGTAGTAAATGAATTTTCGGATGTATTCCCAGATGAGCTCCCTGGTCTTTCTCCGAAAAAAGAGATTGATTTTGCTATTGATGTATTGCCAGACACCAAGCCTATTTCTACTCCTCCGTACCGAATGGCTCCTGTAGAATTGAAAGAGCTAAAGGCACGGTAGAAAGATTCGCTTGAGAAAGGGTTTATTAAGCCCAGTTTATCACCGTGGGGAGCACCAGTCCTGTTTGTGAAGAAGAAAGATAGTTCCCTACGGATGTGCATTGATTATAGGCAGTTGAATAAGGCGACGATTAAGAACAAATATCTGCTACCAAGAATTGATGATTTGTTTGATCAGTTACAGGGCGCCAAGTGGTTTTCCAAAATCGATCTAAGATCGGGTTATCACTAAGTGAGGGTTAGAGAAGAAGATATTTCCAAAATGGCTTTCCGAACAAGATATGGCCATTATGAATTTCGGGTAATGTCATTTGGGTTGACTAATCCCCCGGCGGTGTTTATAAACTTGATGAATAATGTATTCAGACCTCTTTTAGATTTGCTCATGATCGTGTTCATTGATGATATTCTGGTATATTCTCGGACAGAATCTGAGCATGCGGACCATTTATGCATTGTCCTTGGGATTCTTCGTACCCGTGAATTGTATGCTAAATTTTCAAAATGCGAGTTTTGGCTAAATTCTGTGACTTTTCTGGGCCATGTTATTTCGGCTGATGGCATTCGAGTTGATACTCAGAAAATTGAGGCCGTGAAGACTTGGCCAAGGCCCTCAACGCTCACGAAAGTCCGTAGTTTTCTGGGATTGGCAGGTTATTATAGAAGATTTGTGGAAGGATTTTCCTCGATCTCAGCACCATTGACAAAGCTAACTCAAAAGTCAGCAAAATTTCAATAGACTGATGCTTATGAAAGCAGTTTCCAAGAGTTGAAGAACAGATTAACTTCGGCCCTAGTCGTGACACTCCCAGAGGGGCTAGATGGTTATGTTGTATATTGTGATGCCTCTGGCGTTGGGTTAGGTTGCGTGTTGATGCAGCATGGTAAAGTCATTGCCTGTGCTTTGAGGCAGTTGCGAAAACATGAAAAGAACTATCCAACTCATGATCTTGAATTGGCTGCGGTTATTCATGCACTAAAGATGTGGAGACATTATTTGTATGGTGTACATGTTGATATCTATACAGATCACAAGAGTCTCCAATATATTTTCAAGCAGAAGGAGTTAAATCTACGGCAGAGGCGGTGGTTGGAACTATTGAAAGATTATGATGTAAGCATCTTATACCACCCCGGAAAGGCGAATGTAGTAGTTGATGCACTTAGCCGCAAATCAATAGATAGCCTATGTGAGGCTTCTTCGGAGAAGAAACAATTAATCCGCGAGCTACACCAACTAGCAAGCCTCGAGATTCGTCTAATTGATTCAGGCAGTGCAGGAATTAATAATAATAGTCCAACCGTTTCCTCTTTAGACATAGAGGTGAAAGAGCGTCAATATGAATATCCTCGGTTAAACCACTATAGAGATACGTTTCATGAGAAAGAGAAGTCTCCGTTTGAAATTTCTATAAATGGAGTTCTAAGGTACCGAGACAGGCTATGTGTTTCGAATGTTGCGAAATTACGTCATCGAATTCTAGAAGAAGCTCATTATTCTCGGTATTATATTTACCCAGGAGCGACAAAGATGTACCATGATCTCAAGTTAATGTATTGGTGGGTGCAATGAAGAAAGACATAGCAGAATTTGTAGCTCAATGCCCAAATTTCTAATAAGTGAAAATTGGTCATCAAAAGCCAGGAGGATTATTGCAAGCAATGGAAATTCTAACTTAGAAATGGGAAGCGATAAACATGGATTTCATTGTAGGGTTACCTCGTTCCCGAAGCAGGTATGATTCTATATGGGTGATTATGGATAGATTGACAAAATCAGCCCATTTTCTTCCAGTCAAAACTACTTATTTAGCAGAAGATTATGCAAGGTTATATCTTAAGGAGATTATGCGGCTTCATGGTGTCCCGATATCTATTATCGCAGATCGAGGAGCCCAATTCACAGCTAACTTCTAGAAGTCTTTCCAAGAAGGTTTGGGTACTCAGGTAAAGCTTAGTACGGCGTTTCATCTTCAAACTGATGGGCAAGCCAAACACACTATTCAAACATTGGAAGATATGTTACGGGCATGTGTGCTAGATTTTGGTGGTAGTTGGGATGACCACTTACCCCTTATTGAGTTTGCATACAACAACAGCTATCATTCAAATATTCAAATGGCACCGTATGAAGCTCTGCATGGAACGAAGTGGAGATCCCCAATTGGGTGGTTTGAAGTAGGAGAGGTATAGCTAATAGGCCCCGAGTTGATTCAATAAGAGGTGGAAAAGATCAAGGTTATCCGAGATCGATTAATGACAGCCCAAAGTCGCCAAAAATCCTATGGGAACAACAGTCGGCGGGACATAGAATTTCAAATTGATGATTGGGTAATTCTGAAAGTATCACCAATGAAAGGCATGATGATATTTGGTAAGAAGGGAAAGTTAAGTCCTCGGTACATTGGACCTTATAAGATTGTCTGCAAGGTGGGTTGAGTAGCTTATGAATTGGACTTACCCTCAAAACTGGAATCAGTCCATCAGATTTTCCATGCCTCAATGCTCCATCAGTGTGTCAGAGACCCTACTAGGATCATACTAGTAGATGATGTGCAAGTGACAGAAAAGTTGTCTTATGAAGAGTTACCTATTGCCATACTAGATAGGCAAGTACGGAGACTTAGAAATAAAAAGGTGGCCTCATTTAAGGTTTTGTGGAGAAATAACAACCGAAAAGAAATGACTTGGGAGGCAGAAGAAAATATGAAGTCCAAGTACCCCCAACTATTTCAACCCTCGAAAAAGATCCAAGATAAGGACTCTACATTATAAGGTATGTATGATTCCTTTTCATGTATTTGGGTCGTGTGTGGCCAAATTTTATTGCTATTGTGTTGTGGCCCTGTGTGGCATATTTATTGTGGGCTGTTGTGACAGGGTGATAGCGCCATAATACTGGGGAAACTCTGGCAAAATTTTCGTAGAATTCCCGAGAACCTAACATTCGAGGACGAATGTTTTTAAAGGGGGGAAGGATGTTACACCTCCAAAAATTTCCATGTCGTTGCATAGTAAATGGACTAACGCAGGGTAAGGAGTATACGATGTTTCTATAAGTAAGCAAGGTTATTTAATGATTCTAATTAAGATACCGAAGATGTTGGGAGTAAGAGGAGAAAGTTCCTTAAGAAAGGCAAAGTATATATTGTGTTTTGGAAGAGTTCCGTAAAGTACCGAGCTAATATTCATTCAATGATGTCTTAGAAGAAGAGTTATAATATCCCTTAGATTGATAATGAAGTGATAAACAAGTGTGAAGAAGGTTCCATAAGGATTGGAGATGAAACGAGTCGACGAGAGCAAGTTTCGGAAAACTGAGCATTGTACGGTCCACTATACGGACCGTATAAAAGATACTGCCCATATAGTAGGCCGTATAAATGGCTGAGAACTAGAGCCTTCACTGGATCAAAGATACGGTCATACATACGGTCCATATAAATTATACGGACCGTATGTTTGTCCGTATAACCGAGTCGGGACAGATTTTTAAGTTAATATAAGGGACCCCAACCTCGTTTATTTTATTTCATTTTTCACTCCACACCACAAGAATTCTCAAGAACCCTCTCCACACTTCTCCTATAAGAATTCAAGAGAAACTAATGATCAACTTCATCAAACCAATAGAATTAAGTGCAAGGAGCTCACTAGGGTTCATCCAAGACAAGAAATCTCATTGGAAGTAGAACTAGGGTTTTGCTCAAGTGAAGTGTTTCCACCCAAAGCTCATTCCCACACTATCAAAGGTAAGTTTTATGATCATTTCATATTGTTTAGGGTATTTAGGGGTTGAAATACTTGGATTATAAAAGGAAGTGGAAGATGGGTCATGGCTATGAGAATAGTGATTTTTTTTTTTAGTAGCTTAGAATGAATCATGATTCTTGATATGTTGAGATTATAAATATGTTATAGATGGAATTGAGAACATGGGAGAAACATTATATAGGAATGAATGTAATAGTGTACTATGACCATGGTTATGGATGATTTGAAGTGAAATTGGGAAATTTGGATAATGTAGGTGAGTGAAGATTGTTGCTTATGAAATTATGAATGTTATTAGTGACGCTTGGGTGTTGATATATGATATGGAGAAAGTTGTATAAACAAAGGAAATGCTGCCCAATTTTCTCTAGCCTCAGTCAAGTGTGCTTAAGCTAACGATTATCTAATAGTTAGTACAATCTCTCTTGAAAGTAGAAACGTGAACATTGGAGGAAAACGTTTGAGTGATAGAGTAACTAAACGAAAAGGAATGTAAGGCTAGTCCCTTCCTTCTAAGGCATGATTCTTATGATACAACTATCCTTATTCACCATGATTCTCTTACGTTCCATAAACTACGAGTCAATGTTGATAAAGAGCTTGCTATGATAATGATGATGATGAATCTAAAGCCTAGAGATCCTAAAGCTTATAATACGATACTCTTATGAAGCTAATGGCCCTCATTATGATCCCTCGATGTTGTTTATTGTGTTACACTCTCCTTACTATGCCAGTTCCTTCAAGGTGAGGCATGATGAATACAATTACTCCATAGTGGAACAGGGGGCCCTCGACCTTACGTCACCCCGATATGGTTATAGATCATCATTAGGTTCTAATGCATGTTTTATGACAAATGTATGATGATGATAAGTTGTAATGAGTACATGATGATACGAATCCACCGAGCCTATAGGGCCGGGCATGACACCGCTAAGGTGGGCTGCTTATGATTACACCGAGCCTGTAGGGCCGGGCATGAGACCGCTAAAGCGGGCTGCTTATGATTACACCGTTCCTAGAGGGCCGGACATGACACCACTAGTGGGCGGCGTATAATGGTTACCTGGATGCGGGTTAACGCTGATGGTATACGGGATATGTTGATATATGTGATATGTATAGCATGTGTCCTCTTTTAAAGGTTAAGCAGGTTATATCTTCATCTCATGTTTCATGAATTCTTTATTATGTCAATTTTATTCATGCCTTACATACTCAGTACAATGTTTGTACTGACATCCTTTTCTTTAGACGCTGTGTTCATGCCCACAGGTAGACAGGGAGGCGACCCAGATTCATAGGAGCCGATCAGCAGATTTACGAGAGCACTCCATTATTCCGGAGGTGCCATTTGATTTATTGTTTTGTGTACATATTTGGGCACGACGGGGTCCTGTCCCGTCCTTATGTCTAGTACTCTAGTAGAGGCTCGTAGATAAGTATGTGTGGGTAATATGGTCTCATGATCACCTCATTGTAGATATGCACATACATATTATTATTTTGATAGCCGAAGGGCTTATGTATATGGAATTAGATGTGTTCTTGAAAATGTTAATGGTCTCCCCATGATTAGAAGTGTGAGAATAATAAACGAATGCAGGATAAGTGAGATGAC
Organism: Lycium ferocissimum; assembly: GCF_029784015.1. Taxonomy (NCBI): domain Eukaryota; kingdom Viridiplantae; phylum Streptophyta; class Magnoliopsida; order Solanales; family Solanaceae; genus Lycium; species Lycium ferocissimum. The sequence continues at coordinate 11,314,161 of NC_081343.1, read as the reverse complement.
TAGTATCACGAGTGGTGCTCGGTAGTCAGTTCCGGATACCCGTCGTGGCCCTAGTCGGGTCGTGACAGAATTACATCGAGCGGTTCATAGCCCAGTCAACTGTGCTCATAGAGCCAATCCTTAAGTTACTCAAGAAAGATGCTCCCACAAATTGGACGGAGGAATGCCAAGATACATTTGACAAAATCAAAAGATATCTTTCAAATCCTCCTATTTTGGTGCCACCCCGGCAAGAGAGTGCTCTCTTCTTTGTGCCTGTCAGTATCTGAAAGTGCTTTCAGGTGTATGCTATCCCAGCATGATGAAGAAGGTAAAAAGGAACATGCTATTTACTATTTGAGCAAGAAGTGCACATCCTGTTAGGTGGGGTATACGCTTGTATAGAAGACCTGTTGCGCTCTGACTTGGATCGCTCATAAGTTAAGACACTACCTATCAGTGTTCACCACCTGCCTCATATCCCGAATGGACCTACTGCGATTCATTTTTAAGCACCAATACCCGTGGGAAAATTGGCTACATAGAAGATGCTACTAAGTGAGTTCGACATCATATACGTAGCGCAAAAGGAAATAAAAGGAAAAGCCTTGGCAGACTTGCTGGCAGAAAGCCCCACCGATGACGAGCTTGAACCTTTACGAACTTTCTTCCCAGATGAGAAAGTGATGGCTATGGAAGAAGAGGTAACAGAACCGTACTCAGGTTGGAGACTGTTCTTTGATGGGGCAGTCAATTACAAAGGATCAGGCATCGGGACGGTGTTGATGTCAAAAATGGGACAACACTTCCTGATGACCGTAAAGCTCAACTTCAGGTGCACCAACAACATGGCAGAGTATGAAGCATGTGTCCTCGATCACAGGATGACACTGGACATAAACATAACAGAGTTGTTAGTGCAATGACATAGATCAAGTAAAAGGGAATTGGGCGACCAAAAATGATAACATACTCCCGTATGTAAACCGAGTGCAAAGACTGTACGGTAGATTCAGGAATATCGATTTCAGGCATACCTCGAGAGCCCAAAATGAGTTCGCAGATGCGTTGGCTATGATAGCCTCCATGATTCAGCACCCCGAGAGTGCTCAAATCGACCCTCTGGAGATCACACTAAGAGAAGAACGGGCTCACTGCGCCTACGTTGAGGACGAGCCAGATGGCCAACAATGGTACACCGACATCAAGACATACTTAGAGAAGGGAGACTACCCCTAGAGAGTTCAGCGAATCAGAAGAAGACTATCAGGAGGTTGGCTAATTGTTTCTTTTTGAACAAAGAAGTATTGTACAAAAGGACACCTGACCTCGCGTTACATAGGTGCGTGGACGCCGAAGAGGCTACAAAGTTCTTTGAAAGAGGTGCACTCAGGGGCATATGGCCCCCATATAAATAGGTTCGTCCTCGCAAAAAAAAAAAACTAAGGAAAGGATATTACTGGATGACCATGGACCATGATTCGTTCAAATTTGTGCAGAAGTGCCATCAGTGCCAGGTACACGGAGATTTGATGAATGTTCCCCCCACTGATTTACATGCGATGAGCTCGCCATGGCCGTTCGTGGCATGGGGAATGGACGTCAAAGGACCCATCGAGACTCCAGCTTCCAATGGACATCGTTTCATCTTAGTCGCCATCGACTACTTTACCAAGTGGGTAGAAGAAACTTCACACAAGACAGTGACCAAGAAAGTCGTGGCCGACTTTGTCAAGAACAATCTGATATGCCACTTTGGTGTACCGGAATCAATCATCACAGACAACGGTGCCAATTTGAATAGCCATTTGATGAAGGACATCTGCAAATAATTTAAGGAAACCCACAGGAACTTTACATCCTACAGGCCACAGATGAACCGTGAAGGCTGCCAATAAAAACATCAAGAGAATCCTAAGAAAAAATGATTGACAACTGCAGGAATTGGCATGAGCAGCTGGCTTATGCCTTGTTGGGGTACAGAATGACAACCCCAACCTCCATCGGGGCAATCCTGTATCTCCTTATCTATGACACAGAAGCAGTCATACCTACAGAGGTAGAGATCCCTTCCCTCAGAATCATTTAAGAGGCACAGCTAAGCGATGCAGAATGGGTCAGAAACCGCTATGAGCAGCTGGCCGCGATAGATGAAAAGAGAATGGTGGCAGTATGCCATGGGCAGCTGTACATACAAAGAATGTCTCGAGCCTTCAACAAGCGAGTAAGAGCCCGACTCTTTCAAATTGGACAACTGGTACTCAAGCGAGTATTCCCTTACCAAGAGGAATACAGAGAAAAATTTGCACCAAACTGGCAAGGACCATACATGGTCAGAAAGGTTCTATTAGGAGGAGCCGTAGTCCTAGACGAAATGGATGGACAAGAGTGGCCCAAAGCCATCAACGCGGACGCGCTCAAGAGATACTACGTTTAGGATTCCATTTGCTTGTAATCGCAACATTATTCCATGTATTTGCATCCTTTACTTGGAATCATAGCTTGTAATAGAGCAAGGAAAACGAATCAGCAATGTAATGAACTACACGGCGCACGACTTCCCCACTGTGGGATACGTAGGCAGTACTTATCAGACCCTGTCACATTATTAGTAGAACCAAAAACTCAGTTACTATCACGACCCAACCCCGTAGGCCATAACTAGTGTCCGAATTGGATACTCATACGTACTTGTTACTCAGAATTAGCATACTAAACTTGCATAAATATAAATAATCACATATGATCTCAGATTAACGCATAATAGCCAACATATGTCACAAAAGCCGGCGAGGCTGTCGTAATGTACATAGCATACCAAAATACGCATATGCAGCCGACGAGGCTGCCACGGCGGGTAAGACCGCCCAAACATAAAACGTACGAGCATATTTGTACAGGAGCAACCATAACCCACATACATGTCTACAGACCTCTAAACGAAGTATGAGAATCATATGACGGGACAGGGCCCCGCCGTACCCCTGAATGAATATATACATATGCAACAGAAAAGTATATATACCAAAATATAAGCTCCGGACGAAGGAGCACTCCCAGACAGCAGAATAGGTGTCCTAGGTGGGTGGATCACCAAGCTGAGCGTCTGTACCTGCGGGCATGAAACGCAGCCCCCGAAGAAAGGGGGTCAGTACGGAATATGTACTGAGTATGCAAAGCAAGGAAAACATAGTAACAAAATCATAATCCAACAGAAGATACAGAAAGTAAGTACAATATGCAAAACGTCAAAACATTTAGTTTAAAAACATAAATCATGCATGGGCTCTTTGAACGATGGTCGCCCGCCTGTCGATGGCGCCATACCACATCATACTCCAGAAGATTTCATATCTCCGAAACCCGACATATCACATCACATCATAACGCCGTAACACATCATAACGCCATAAGAGGTACCCAGACCTCTAACGAGGAACTCGGTGAACCGTAACACATCATACTGCCGAATATCACATAGTGCGCACGAAACATAGCCGGCCCGGGACTCGGCGAAGGAAGTACTAACCATACGCACGAGCGGAGTCGTGAGTAACCATATGCATAAAATCATAGTCATAAACTCATTAAATAAATAAGGAATCCATACTCGGGAGTTAAGGCGAAAGTAATACTAAGTCCTTCCCGAAGGTCATTAAGAACGAACATAGAAAAGTCGCGGGACCCACGGACGGGTGTCAACCCCATCCGAGCCCGCTTATGGAAGTTAGGGGATGTTATGCCTTATGGAATCCTACGAAAGTTTCGGGGCGATCCGAGCTCGTCTACGGAAGTTACGAGCGTTCGTAGTTTCGGAATCTTTTAAAAGCAAAATTCTTTACAAACCTTTGAAATTCAATCAAATGAAAACATAAGGACCTTAGTTAGGCTAAATTAAGAGAGTAAATCTTTATAAGTGAATAAGATATGTATATAAGCTCGGATCTCGAGAGTGGAGTTACCCCGAGGCTCGTGTCGTAGCCTAATTAACACTAGGACATGCCAAAAGAACGAAAGATTAGGCTTCACATACCTCGTCCGCTCTCAAACTAAGTCAAGCCTCAAGTATCGGGCACTCCAAGATCTACATAACGCCAATATATCAAACATTAGCTATACGCATTTAGGCATTCAATTCCAAACAAACATCAAATTCTACAGAAATTTGGGCAGCATTTCCCCTGTAAATACACCACTCCCGAGATTTCAACTCGGCCAAATTCATCAACAACAACACCAACAACCAAGCTAGAACATCAATAATCAATTCAATGTTATATCTCGCATTTTGTACGTCGGAATATCTTAGGTTATTTGCGACAAGTTAAAGACAAGGTTATTTTTCCGACTTTGTTTTAAGACATAAGTTGCTAATGAATTTTGTTGGATGGAAATATTAAGGAATTTAGGGTTAAAAGTGAATTATGGAAGGTTGGACATTTCATGAAAATTTGGGGCCAAAAGTGAAAATTTGGAAATTTAAATTTCATGAAATTAAAGGTCATGTGGCCATGCACATGACTAGTGGGCCATAGGCCACATGTGTTCAATATATATGAATTATTAGATGACTTATTAAGTCATCTTCATCATTTGTTACTCTTGGAAATTTCATGAAACTTTGAGAGAGAGCTAGAGAGGCCATTCGGCCATGGTTAAACCAAGAGAGAGCCAAGAAGTTTGATCATGAAAAATTATTTCCTTCTAGTTTTCATATCAATTAAAGGGTCCTCTACACCATGGAGTAATTGTTGGGACATGTAAAACATTCTCTCTTGCAAAACACAAGCTAACCGAGAGATGAAGTGGGGTGGAAAGAGGTATGGTTCAATCTTATTTTTCATGTCTTATGGATGATTTGTACATGTTGTAGTATGTAGAAACGAATGAAAATCACGAAATTTGGGTATTGTTGTGGTGGACGTGGGTGTGCCATATGTTATAGGAATAATGAATTAAAGTTATTTAGTGTTTTAGTTGTTGTTGTTATGGATTATGTGATGAAGAGAGGAATGAAATTTATGAAAATTGGTATATTGAGACTAGGCCGTGTGTATGTACCATTATGTAGAAGTGAAGAACTAAATTTATTTAGTATGTTCGGGATTGTTGTGTTGTGGATTCCATGATGAAAAATGAAGTTTTAATGATCCAAGTTGAAGTTATAATTGTGTGGGCTGAATTGGAAGATAGTATGATCTTGATATGGTTTCTTGAATTTATGAAAATGAAGTTGTAAACGCATGTATTGTTGACATAATTTATGAATGTAGAAGAAAGAAAGGTGTTGGTAATGTTCTTGTTGAATTGGAATAGTTTCGGATGGAGTAGTATATCGTTTGAAGTATTTTGAATATTATGTGGATTGTTGAAAATGTTCTTGAATCGTGTTTGGAAGGTTTTGGATTGTTATTTGAATATGCGATCGTTGATATTAGTTTGGATATATGAAGTTGGATTGAATATATATGAATGTCGTCGAATTGTATAGAAAGGAGTTATTAATGTTAGAATGTGTTTGGAATTGATTATCGATGTTGTTATCATGTTGGTTGGTATTGTTGATAATGATTTGGCCGAGTTGAATTCTCGGGGATGTCCAGTTTATAGGGGAAGTGCTGCCGAAATTTTTGTAGATAAAGTATTAATTTGGAATTGAATTCTTAAGTGTTATGGCTAATGGTTGATACCTAATGGCATGATTGTAGATCGTGAGAAGTCGAGACGTAAGTTCGGATTAGCTAGAAGCGGCTAAGGTATGTAAGGCTTACCCTTTCTTTCTTTGGCATGTCCTAGACGTAACTAAGGTATGACATGGTTTGTGTTTTGAGGTAACTCCACTCTTACGTTTCGAATACGTATATGATCCTTATTTGCTTCATGATGTAATATTCTTCATATGGTCCTTGAGCCTTATGTATATTTGGAGTTCAAACTTTGCATAAAAGAATTTCGTTCCTAAAAGGTTCTATGTCTAGAAATGTCCGTAACTTTCGTAAAAAGAACCGGATTGCTTTGAAAACGTTCGTAGAAAGTTTTGTAACGTATGATGACTTTGATTTCCATAGGCGGAGCTCGGAATGATTTGACATACGACTATGGTCCCTACGATACTTTGATACACTTATGATATTTGATATGTTTAAGTGCCGTCCGAAAGATTTTTATATAACTATTGTCCCGATTTTCAAATGACGATTCGTTTATGATTACTTCATTGAGTCTCGGAAATGATTTATGTGCATGGTTTCTCACTACTCGCTCGCGCATGCCTCGGATGCATCTTTCACGAGTCCGGGCCGGCACGCATTCGTGCAACTTCTCCGCATTGTTCACCGAGTCCCTCACTAGAGGGCCGGGTCTGTATATATATATATGATATGATGATATGATGATGTGATGAGATGGGGTGGCGGCCGGGATGGCATACCGAGTCCCTTGCTAGCGGGGGCGGGACACGCTATTCACCGAGTCCCTCGCTGGGGCCGGGTACGGTATGTATATATGTATATCAGCATGCATACATGATTATGATATGATTTTACTCACCGAGTCCCTCACTAGAGGGCCGGGTACGGTATATATGTACGATGATATGACGATATGATTATGACAAGATTTTACTTACCGATATATGTATATGCATGGCAAATGTTTTCAAAAGGCAAGTCTTGTGATTTTCTGTACTCTTTATTTCAGTGTGATCCCGCTTACTACATTTCATGCTTTACATACTCAGTACATATTCCGTACTGACCCCCTTTCTTCGAAGTGCGTTTCATGCCGCGCGGTACACCGAGATGAGTTGAAGACATTAGCAGAAGATGCTCGGCGGGATTGGCGAGCTCCGGTTGCTCAGTGTATTGGAGTCAAAGCATTATGTTATAGTATTATGTTCTGTGTTAGAGACTTTACAAACAGTGTCGTGGGTATAAGATGTCGGTTATGTAAGCGGCTATGTAAGCCGATGTGTTATTATGCATTATATTATAAGTTCCACATGTTTTTATATGATACAGATTTTCTTTGGTTCGAGAGAGATAAAAAGCATGTTATTTTTTGAAAAAAAAAAAAACTTTCGTTATGTATTTATGTTACGATTTGAGAGCCAGTGTGATTATGAGTGTTATGTGAGTCAGCGGGTTCGCTCGGCCCCAAATAAGGGTCGGGTGCCCATCACACCCTAACAGAAATTGGGGTGTGACATTCAAAATGCATTCTAACATTAAACACTCATTTCTACATAATTCAACAACATTCATAATATTCCAATATACTTACTTCAGCGACTTACATTCAAACCAATATCAACGTTTATACATTCGATTGCTAATCCAAAACCATTCAAACAATATTCAAGAACGCTTTAAACAATTCACACAATTTTCCAAACAACCCAAACCACACTCCAACTCACCCGAAAACTGTCCAAACCCGAGAACAACACCACACACATTCTTCTTTTCCAAATTCATAAATTACACCAATAATCCACACTTTAACAATGTCACTTCCATAAATACAAAAATTACATAAAATTCGCATTAACTTCCAAATCAACCTATAACCAGCACAACATCACTTTCAGTCATTAAACTTGCATTTTTGAATCATAGAATCCATAACGACGACAACTAAAATACTAACAACAATTTGTTCATTCTCAACTACACAAGGGGGACCATTCTCGGCCCACACCATACACACACATATAGATGATTTTCATTCTTTTCTTCACACTACAACAATCAAAACATGCTAACTAGAATTAATTCATTACTTCTAACACAACAC
>NC_081343.1:11297387-11306288 GCF_029784015.1 Lycium ferocissimum | reverse complement strand
CGGTTTTGGGGGGACAAAGTTATCTAAGGCCGGTAAAAATTTAACACGTTTAGAACATGCCAAAGAATAGAAGGGAAGACTTTACCCTTGCGCCTTTCTCGCTTGAAAACCCCACCCCGTTTCGTAAAATTTGCAAATGGTCATTTTTCAGTTACTATTCAGAAGTTAATATTTCAATTTGGGTTTTAGTTTTTGGGCTCCCGAAATTTCGAACCTCCCCATAAATATGAACCCCCGAGATTCAACTCCTCAAAACAACCAACAATAACCAAAAAACATCAAGAACATAAAAACCCACAACTGATCAATATAACCTTTTAGTCATTTTTCCACAAAATTCATACTTCTTCCAACTTCGCGTTTTCCAACTTCAATCCAATATTTTCACTTTCTTACTCCAAGTTCATTACAATCCCATTGGGAGACATACCATAACATTTCTACAACATATATACAAGATATACAAATTATGCCAATTTTTAAAAAAAAACCAAACTTACTAAAATTCTTCCAATCTTTAACATACAAGTTTATAATACTTTTCCCCTCTTCCAAATTCATCAACAATAACCATAATTCACATTTAAACCTTACTTCCATTTTATAAAAAAAATCATATAAAATTCACATACTTCCCCTAACAACATACAATCAATTTTGATCCCACCCCTTTTAACCCTTTATTTACGCCCAAAGGTCACAACGACCTAACTAGAAAAAAACAAACTTCACTTTACCCCCCCCTTCATCCCCCTACCGACCCCCCCCAAAACCCTACACCCCGGTCCAATCCAACATTCACAACTCAAGAAAAGTCATTAAACTTCCACCAAATAAAATACACCAACTACAACTAGAATATAACATAAAAATATTAGTCTTCCCTATACAACACATGCAGCCCCGGGCCCAAACCTGCAATCTCCATTTTTTTATAAACTCTCCCCAAATTCTCATCCAATTCTATTCATTGTAACAAAATATATAGTCCTAAAAAAACATGAATTCCATACCTCTCTTCAAGGAATACGACTTTGCCGCAAACGTCGCTTCCTGCCCAAACTAATTACATCATCTTGAAGAGCACCTTGAACTTGTTAGGAATTCAAGAAGAACAGAGAATTTTGGATGGAGCAACAAGCTTGGAAAATTTTTCTTTCTTTCTCTTCTTTCTCTCCTATGACGACGACCACTTCTTGTTTTTCTTTCCTTTGCTTTGTTTTGATTTTCTTGAAATTTCTAGAAATATACATGTATATATATCCCCCTTGACTAATATGCCACATGAGTGGCACATGTACAAGTGTGTGGATTTGGGCTAGGCCATGTTGGCCGGCCACGTAAATCCGCAGGCCTCGATTTTTTTTCTTAAACGGCCAGGCCCAATTCGCTATCATTCTCGTTTTATAATTTCCGAAACAACTTCCCAAAAATTCCAAATTTGCCTTAGGCCTTCTCAAGCATCTTTGCGCCAATATTTTCCATAAACAACATAAATATGTCAATTAAGATCAAAATATTAACTCGTGACGTACAAATTTTGATTGTTTCAAATTTTCCGAATAGGCGAAAATGCCGGATGTAACAATCTTTACATGAAGGAGGGCGAATTTGCGGCGAGGAGAAGGTGGTTAGAGTTGCTGAAAGATTATGATGTTGATATTCTATGCATCACAGGAGAGCCAATGTTATGGCCGTCACACTCAGTAAGTAAATCTATGGGCGACCCTAGCGGACGTGCCATGAGAAAGAAAAGAAATGGTTCGTGAAATTCATCGGTGGCGAGTCTTGGAGTCCGTTTAGCCGAATACGGAAGATATGATTTTGTTCGGGAAGTTGCTTCCGAATCTTCTAATGCCGGAGGAAATAAGCGCTTGCCTTGATATGAAGATCACATTGCGGTGCTGCGAGACATAGCCGTAGAAAAGGCGAGACCAGGGTCGAGATTACACCGGATGGAGTATTATTACACGAACGGTGTGTGTACACGAGGTTTGCGCGAGCTACGACGACGAGGTTATGGGCGGCGCGTTATGCAGCTATTATTCAGCCAGGGGAGCTACGAAAATGTATCGCTGACCTCGGATGTCTTTATTGGTGGGATGGCATGAGACTATGTAGAATTCGTTGCTCGGTGCCCCAGGTGCCCAACGGGACAAGATCGAGCACCGAGAAGCCCGTTGGACTATTATAGAAAAATGGAGATTAGACTTGGAAGTGGGAGATAATTAATATGGATTTCATTACGGGTTTGCCTCGCACTCCACGAAATATGATTCCATTTGGGTTATCGTTGAAAGCGAGGTAGAAATAAAATCAGCCCACTTTTATACCGATCGGGACTACTTATTTGGGTAAGTTATGCCGAATTATATATTAAGGAGATAGTAAGACTTCACGGAGTTCCTGTATCTATTATCTCGACAGGTGCTGATTCTGACTAATTTCTCGGAATCATTTCGGAAGGATTGGGGACGGTGAGTCTTGCACGAGCGTTCATCTCGGTGATGGACGGGTAAGGCGTCTATCCGGAAAATTGAAAGATATGTTACGGAGCTGTGTTATTAGTTTCGAAGTGGTAAATTTGGGACGATCACTTGCCATTAGTTGAATTTGCCTATACTAATAGCTACTCCGGTATCCGGATGACGCCGTACGAGGCTTTGTATGGAGAAAATGCAGGTCACTTGGAATTGGGCTGGTTCGACGTTTGGCGAAGCTAAATTAATTGGTCTAGAGGATATCATCCGGCAAGCGGTAGACAAAGTGAAGCTTATTCGAGAAAGGTTATTCCGCCCAGTCGACGAAATCGTATGCGGATAATCGACGTCGGCACTTGGAGTTCCGAGGTTGGTGATTGGGTATTCCTGATGGTATCACCTATGAAAGGTGTCATGAGATTCGGCAAGAAAGGGAAGCTCAGTCCAAGATATATTGGGCCTTATCAGGTTATCCGAAAAATAGGCAAGGGTGCCCTATGAATTGGATACGCAGTGATTTGGAAGCGATGCATCGGTATTCTATGTTTTATGCTTCGTAAATGCATTGGTGACCCTTCCGGAATATTTCACGTAGATGATATCCGAGGTCACGGAGGAGAGTTTGTCCTATGAAGAAGCGACCTATAGCTATATTGGATCGTCGGGTAAGAAGGTTGCGGAACAAGGATGTGGCTTAGTTAAGGTGCGTTTGCGGAATAATAACGAGAGAAAAATGACACAGGAAGGCGAGGGAGCGATTGAAGAAGAAGTATCCTCACTTATTTTCGGTGCCTACCGGTAATCTAAACTCCTTATCTGACTATGTTGATTAATAGCTAAATTGTGTGTGATAGCTATAAAAGAAACTCCCTCGAATTACTTGCAAGACCCGTGGGGTTAGTTTAACATTCGAGGACGAATGTTCTAAAGGGGGAGGATGTTATATACGTATTTTGAACAACGGGACAACTTGAGTGGATTACGATAAGTTGGGGGCAAGACTATCCCGAGATGCGAAGTAGAGACTTTTATTTGTTTTAAAGGCTTAAGTTGTGTATGATTTTAGTGGCATGGAAATGTTAAGGAAACATTTGGGGTCAAATTCTATTTTTGGAAAGTATGCTATTTTTGGAAAGTGTATTATTATTATGAAAAAAAAAAATCAAGGGACCATGTGGCCGGCCACCTTGGTGTGGGCCATGACCACATGGATGGTGAATACTTGGTGTATTAAAAGATGACTTAGTCATCTTATTTCCACACTTCAACATTCTAGAAAAATCAAGAAAAATTTGAGAAGAGAAAGAGAGAGGGTTTCGGCCATAGGTGCCAAAAATCAAGACCAAAATTTAGCCAAGAAAAAAATTATTTCTTCAATCAAACCTACTAATTGAAGGGTGCTTAGTAACGTGGAGTTGTTGTTTCAAGCGATAGACTACTCGTTTTCATCCTTGGCCAACTTTAGGCAAGTTGTGAAGTTGTGAAGAAAGGTGAGTTTAATCTTGTGTTTTATGTGTTATGAATGGTTTATATGTGTTGTTGTATGCTAAAATGGATGAAATTCATGAAGGAAGTCATGTTGAAGTGAGGCCGTGTATATGGTGTTTGGCCGTGTGTATGTGTGTTATGTTAGAAGTGGTGAATTAATTCTAACTAGCATGTTTTAATTGTTGTAGCGTGAAGAAAAGAATGAAAATCATCTATAGGTGTGTGTGTGGTGTGGGCCGAATAGGTCCCCCTTTGTGTAGTTGAGAATGAACAAATCGTCGTTAGTATTTTAGTTGTCGTCGTTATGGATTCTATGATGAAAAATGTAAGTTCAATGACTCAAAATGATGTTGTAATGATTATGGGTTGATTTGGAAGTTAATGCGAATTTTATGTAATTTTTGTAGTTATGGAAGTGACATTGTAAATGTGCGGATTTATTGGTGTAATTCATGAATTTGAGAAAAAAGAAATATGGGTGTAGTGCCCTCGGGTTGGGACGATTTTCGGGTGAGTTGGAGTGTGGTTTGGGTTGTTTGGAAAATTGTGTGAATTGTTTAAAGCGTTCTTGAATATTGTTTGAATGGTTTTGGATTAGTAATCGAATGTATAAACGTTGATATTGGTTTGAATATAAGTAGTTGAAGTGAGTATATCGAAATATTATGAATGTTGTTGAAGTTATGTAGAAAGAGCTACTAATGTTAAAAATGCATTTTGAATTGATTATTGATGTTGTAGTTTGGTTGTTGGTGTTGTTGTTAATGAATGCGACGAGTTGAAATCTCGGGGTTGGTGTATTTACGGTGGGAAATGCTACCCAATTTACAGAGAATTTGATATTCGTTTGGAATGGAATGCCTAAATGCTTATGGCTAATGTTTGGTATATTTGCGTATATGTAGATCTTGGAGTACCGAGACTTGAGGCTTGACTTAGCTTGAGAGCGGACGAGGTATGTGAAGCCTAATCTTTCGTTCTTTTGGCATGTCCTAGTGTTGAGTAGGCTATGAAATGAATCTCGAGGAAACTCCACTCTTACGATCCGAGCTTGCATATGACTTTTATTTGCCTCCATAAACTTACTCTCTTAGTATGGTCAAGTTAAAGCACTTATGTTTTCATATGGTTGAATTTTAAAAGCTATGTAAAGTATTTTGCTTTTAAAAGATTCCGAAACTACGAACACTCGTAACTTTCGTTGACGAGCTCGGATCGCCCGAAACTTTCGTAGGGGATTCCATAAGGCATAACATCCCCTAACTTCCATAAGCGGGCTCGGATGGGGTTGACACCGTCCGTGGGTCCCGCGACTTTCTATGTTCGTTCTTAATGACGCCGGGAAGGACTTAGTATCACTTTCACCTTAACTCCCGGTATGGATTCCTTATTTATTTAATGAGTTTATGACTATGATTTTATGCATATGGTTACTCACGACTCCGCTCGTGCATATGGTTAGTACTTCCTTCGCCGGGTCCCGGGCCGGCTATGTTTCGTGCGCACTATGTGATATTCGGCAGTATGATGTGTTACGGTTCACCGAGTTCCTCGCTAGAGGGCCGGGTACCGCTTATGGCGTTATGATGTGTTACGGCGTTATGATGTGATGTGATATGTCGGGTTTCGGAGATATGAAATCTTATGGAGTATGATGTGGTATGGCGCCATCGACGTGTAGGCGACCGTCGTTCTAAGAGCCCATGCATGATTTATGTTTTTAAACTAAATGTTTTGATATTTTGCATATTGTACTTAGTTTGTATCTTCTCGTTCAATTATGATTCTTGTTATTATATTTTCTTTGCATACTCGGTACATATTGCATCGACCCCTTTCTTCGGGTGCTTGCGTTTCATGCTCGCGGTACGTACGCTCGGCTTGGTGATCCACCCACCTAGGACACCTATTGATGGCATGCTCGGGAGTGCTCCTTCGTCGGAGCTTATATTTTGGTATATATACTTTTCGTTGCATATGTATATATTCATTCGGGGGGGGGTACGGCGGGGCTTTTGTCCCATCATATGATTCTGTTACTCTGTTTAGAGGTCTGTAGATATATATGTGGGTTATGGTTGTTCCTGTACAGATATGTTCGTACGTTTTTTGTTTGGGCGGTCTTATAAGTGGCGGCTCCCGTCGGATGCATATGCGTATTTTGGTATGCTATGTACATTACGACGACCCTCGTCACGCTTTTGTGACATATATTGGCTATTATGCGTTAATGCGAGATCATATGTGGTTATTTATATTTATGCAAGTTTAGTATGCTAATTCTGAGTAACAGGTACGTATGAGTGTCCAATTCGGACACTAGTCATGGCCTACGGGGTTGGGTCGTGACAGTTGGTATTGTTGTTGATGATTTGGCCGAGTTGAATTCTCGGGGTTGTTGAATTTGTAGGGAAAATGCTGCCCAAATTTCTGTAGATAAAGTGCTAACTTGGAATCAGATTCCTAAGTGCTTATGACTAATGTTTGGTGTCTAACGACGTTATTGTAGATCTTGAGAAGTCGGGACTTAAGTTTGGATTAGTTTAGGAAGCGGACGAGGTATGTAAAGCCTAACCTTTCCTTCTTTTGGCATGTCTTAGTTGTAAGTAGGCTATGATACGAGCCTCGAGGTAACTCCATTCTTAAGGTCCGAGTACATGTATATGATTCTTATTTACTTCTTAATATTTGTGATCTTAGTGTAGTCGGACTATGGTCCTTACGTCTTTTGTATGATTGGATTACAAATGTTGTATAGAAGAGTTTTGTTCCAAAAGGAGTCTTATGTTGAAAAGTGTCCGTAACTTTCTTAGACGGAACCGGATTTCTTTGATATGTTCCAAATGATCCTATAACGGATAATGATTTTAACTTTCATGGGCGGGCCCGGATTGGATTGATACATATCCGTGGTCTGAGATTTTCCTTTGTATAGTCTAACGACATTTTTTTGAAAGAACTTAACATGATTACCGTTTTAACTCTCGAGCGTCGACTACTTACTTATCCGTTGAGTACGTAATGATGATTTATGTGCATATGGTTTCTCACTACTACGCTCGTGCCGACCTTAATATGTCTTTCCCGAGTCCGGGCCGGGTACGTATTCGTGCACAGTTTCATTGCATTGTTCACCGAGTCCCTCACTAGAGGGCCGGGTACGGTATATATATATATATATATATATGATGATATGATGTGATGATATGGGGATGGCGGCCGGAGAAGATATGATTATTATACCGAGTCCCTCGCTCAGAGCCGGGTACGGTATATATATATATATATGATGGCATGATGACATGATGATGATATGATTTCTACTCACCGAGTCCCTCACTAGAGGGCGGGTACGGATATATATATGATTATATGATGACATGATAATGATATGATTTTACCGAGCCACTGTAGAGGGCCGGGACACGTTATGTATATGCATGATACATGTTTCAAAAGGCAAGTTATGATTTGTCTGATTATTACACTTGTGTTTGTAATCCTCAGTTTGACCACGATCCTGTTTACTGTATTTCATGCTTTACATACTCGGTACATATTAAAATGTGACCCTCTTTATTCGAAGTGCGTTTCGTGCCAACGCGAGTACCTACGGAATGAGTAGAGGACGTTAGCGCAGGATATTCCGGCCGGATTGGCGAGCTCCATTTCCTCGGCCGCGAGTCGGATATTCATGTTGTGGCATCATGTTCTATGTTAGAGACTTTGCGACAGTCACGTATGTAATATGTCTTGTAAAGCGGCTCTGTAGTTCGATGTATTATTATGCATTACATTACGGGTTTACGATTATGATTACAGGGTTTTATTTGATTTGAGAAAGATGAAAAGCATGTGGTTCTTCGAAAAGTTTTCATTATGCATTCTTTTCATGATTTAAGAGTCTAGTAAGATTATAGGTATCACGAGAGTCGGCGGGTTCGGGACAGGACAATCCGTATGGCACCATATGAGGCTTTGATGTTGACGATTGGCCGAATTGAATTGGCGAGATATGGTGGCGAGGGCAAAGAGATAAAAGTGAAATTTATTCGGGAGTGGTTGTTAGCGACCCGAGTCGGCCAATCATATGCGGATAATCGTCGGCATTAGAGTTTCGGATTGGTGATTGGGTATTTCGAAAGTGTCACCTATGAATGGTGTTATGAGATTCGGCAAGAAGGGAAGCTCGAGTCCGAGATATATTGGGCCTTATCGGATAAATAGTAAAATAGGCAAGGTTTCATGAATTAGATCACCCGCCTTGTTTTGAAAGCGTGCATCCGGTATTCCACGTTTCTGCTTCGCAAATGTATTGGTGATCCTTCCGAATATTTCCGTAGAGGATATCCGGGTCACGAAGGAGCTATCCTATGAAGAGCAACTTTATAGCCATATTGGATGAGGAGTAAGAAGGTTGCGGAATAAAGATGTGGCTTCCGTTAAAGTGTTATGGCGAAACAATAGCAGGAAGAAATGACACGGGAAGCCGATGGAGGGAAAAGAAGAAAAAGTATCCCCACCTATTTCCGAGATGCCTACGGGTAATTTAAATTCCTTACTTGACTATGTTGATCAATGAATGAATTGTGTGATAGTTGTAAAAGAAACTCCCCGAGTGCTTATAAGACCTAGTAGGGTATTAGTTTAACATTCGAGGACGAATGTTCTAAAGGGGGGGAGGATGTTATATCCCGTATTTTGTACATTGGGACAATCCGGGTTAGCTATGATAAGTTAGGGACAAGACTATTCTGGGATGCGAAGTCGAGACTTTTGACCTTCGATTTTGTTTTAAGACATAAGTTGTTCATGAATTTGTTGGCATGGAACATTTAGGAAAATTTGGGACTAAAAGTGGAATATTGAGAAGTTGGAAATCATGAATTATTGGCCATGTTAGTAGTGTGGTTTGGAGATGGCCCCCCACATT
>NC_081343.1:11194463-11297287 GCF_029784015.1 Lycium ferocissimum | reverse complement strand
GGCATTTGGAAAGTTTCGGGTGGAGTGGCCTATTGGTTGGGTAGTTTTGAATATTGTATGGATTGCTTGGAATGTTCTTAAATCATGTGTGAATGGTTGCGGATTAGTAATCGAATATATGAGCATTGGTAGTGAATTGATCGTATGTAGTTATTTGAATATAAATGAAATGTTGCCGGATTGTGTAGAAAGGAATTATTAATGTTAGAATGCATTTGGGATTGAATATTGACATTGTTATTATGTTTGTTGGTATTGTTGATAATGATTTGGCGAGTTAAATTCTGGAGATGTCCAATTTATAGGGGAAATCTTTTGCCGAAATTTCGATAGATAAAGTGTTAATTTGGTATTGAATGCCTAAGTGCTTATGGCTAACGATCGATACCTAATGACGTTATTGTAGATTATGAGAAGTCGAGACTTAAGGTTGGATTAGCTTAGGAAGCGGCTAAGGTATGTAAGGCTTACTCTTTCCTTCTTCCGCATGTCTTAAACGTAATTAAGGTATGACATGATTTGTGCTTGGGGTAACTCCGCTCTTACGTTCCGAGTATGTATATGATTGTTATTTGCTTCATGATGTAACCTACTTCATATGGTTCTTAAGTCTTATGTATGCTTGGAATTCAAACATGGTATAAAGAATTTTGTTCCTAAAGATCCTATGTCTAAAAAAAAACGTCTGTAACTTTCGTAAACGAAACCGGATTGCTTTAATACGGTCACAAATGATCCTATGACACGTAATGATTTTAACTTTCATGTACGGGCCGGATTGGTTTAATGCATATCCGTGGGGCCCGAGGTTTACGTTTGAATAGTCCTAACGACTTATTTTTTAAAGAACTTAACATGATGTCCACTTTGACTTTCGAACGTCGGCTACCTACTTTATCGAGTCTATGATGATTTATGTGCATATGGTTTCTCACTACTCTGCTCGTGCAAGCTCAATATGTCTTTCACCGAGTCCCGGGCCGGGTACGCATTCGTGCACATTCCTCTGCATTATTCACCGAGTCCCTCATTAGAGTGCCGGGTACGCTATATATGTATATATGTATATGATGATGTGATGATGGGGATGGCGGCCAGGATGGCACACCAAGTCCCTTGCTAGCGGGGCCGGGACACGCTTCACCGAGTCCCTCACTAGAGGGCCGGGTACGGTATGTATATATATATATATATATATGATGGCATGATGACATGATTATGATATGATTTACTCACCGAGTCCCTCACTAGAGGGCCGGGTACGGTATATATGTACAATGATATGATTTTACTCACCGAGTCCCTCATTAGAGGGTCGGGTACGGTATAGATGTACAATAATATGATGATACGATTATGATATGATTTTATCTACCGATGTATGTATATGTATGACAAATGTTTTTCAAAAGGCAAGCCTTATGATTTTTCCGTACTCTTTACTTGCATGGTCCCGCTTACTATAGTTCATGCCTTACATACTCGCAGACATATTCGTACCGACCCCCTTTCTTCGGGGCCGCGTTTCATGCCGCGCAGTACACCCGGATGAGTTGAAGATATTAGCGGGGAGATGTTCCGGCGGGATTGGCGAGCTCCATTTTCTCGGAGTGCTACCGAGTCCCGAGCATTATGATATGGATTCATGTTCCGTGTTAGAGACTTTGCGAGACAGTTGTCGTGGGTATAAGATGTCGGTTATGTAAGTGGCTATGTAAGCCGACGAGTTATTACGCATTGTATTATAAGCTCTGTATGTTTCTATACGTTACAGATTTTCATTGATTCGAGAAAGGCAAAAATCATATTATTGTTCGAAAAATTTTCATTATGTATTTGTGTCATGATTTGAGAGTCAGCGTGATTGTGAGTATTATGTGAGTCAGTGGGTTCGCTCAGCCCTGAATAAGGGTCGGGTGCCCATCACGCCCTAACAGAAATTAGGATGTGACATTATTGAGTCAACATTAACTCGATACTTTATACATCCTTCCTCAAAATACACTTGTGCTCAACATTCTTTAACGAACTTACTTCTCTTGCTTCAAATGTCTTTAGAAATCTTAATTAGAATCATTAAATAACCTTTCTTATTTATCGAAACATCATATGCTCCTTACCCTGCGTTAGTCCATTTACTATGCAACGACAAGAAATTTTTCGACGTGTAACAGTACCGCACCGGCGGAGTAGATCCATGGTCTTCCCAAGAGCATATTGTAATTGGCAGTGATTGCCATGACCTAGATTTCTGCTGTGAAGGAGGCAGGTCCGACCTGGATTTGTAGCTCGACCTCTCCCGAGGAATCACTTAGGGATTTATCGAACCCCCTGACGTTCAACCTGCTCTGGCGAATCTTGCCCACATCACAGCCGAGCTATTTTAATATGGTTAAGGGGCAGATGTTGAGGCCTGACCCATTATCCACAAGTACTCTCCCTGCGGCCTTGTCACGAAATTCTAGGGTGATATGGAGGGCTCTGTTGTGAAAGGTCCCTTTGACTGGCAATTCTTCCTTGGAGAAGCAGATTTTATGTTCCCCAATGATATGGGCTAAGCCCGGCTAAATCTTCACTACTTGAACCCGCTGGTACATGTGCGTCATCCAATACCTTCATGAGGGCATACCTATGTGACGATGAGCTAGCCAACAATGAAAGCACTGAGATTTGCACCGACGTCTTCTTTAAATGCTCAATGATGGAATAATCTTTTGGCTACATGCGTCGCCAGAAATCTTTGACCTCTCCTTCGGTTATCACCCTTTTGTGAATATTTTCCTTCCTTATGGCGTTCTGGGCCAATTCTTTAGGAGTGTAGTATCTTCCTGAATGAGTCATGCCTTGGTCATAGCTGCCTGCACAGTGATTGCCTTTTTGGGGTCAGGCACAATCTGTTGTGCCACCTGGGTTATCATAGGTGCTGGAACCAAGGTCCTGAACATTGGTATAGCCTTGGGAACTCCCGGGCTGGGGAACACTACTTTGAATTTGGGACGTTCCTGGAGTGTGAGGGAAGCAACTGTCTGTTCAAAAGACTCGGTGATTTTGGGAGACAATGCTCCGCAAGCTTCCCATTCTTTGTCCCTCTCTATCATGTGGATCCCGCCATCTCTATGATTCGGTAGCGGGTTCGTGTTTACGTTGGGAGTGGCAATTTTCAAAATGATTTCTCTTTTGTGGATCAGATCCTGGATTTTATGTTTCAGGTTTATGTAATCCTCCGTGTTGTGCCCATTCCCTCCTGAATGGTAGGCGCAAGTCTGATCGGCCCTGTAAAATCTATTTCGGGTTGCGTTAGCTTTGGTGGGACTTTCTAAATTAATCCCACAGTCAGTAGTCTCTCAAGAAGTCGAGCCCTCGATTCGAGGAGCGTCATGAATTCCCTCAAGGGTCTTTTCTCGAAAGTTGGGCGCGGGACATTATATGTTAGGGATGGTGGTTGATTTCGGTAATTCTGGGATTGATAAGCCTGCGGAGTGTTATTTTGTGGTGGGCGGTAGTTTTGCTGGTGTGGTGGTTGATAAGCAGAAGCGAACACACGGACACTGGGTGGAGCCGTGCATGCTGGTACAGCAGTGGTGAAGGCTGGTTGTGTGTAATACATAGGTGCTGGGTTGTATGGAGCGGTAGAGTAATTTAGAAGGGGCAGAGTTTGGTGAGAAGATGGTGGTCCTTTTGGGTTTTGGTTCAGAATATGGGATATGCTTGCCACATCCTCTTTTGTTTTTGCGGAAGACTCCTGCAGCGGCCTGCCCAGACACTTTGTTGAAGATACTAACAATCTTTCCAGATTTGAGACCATCTTCTATGGCCTCGCCCATTTTTACCAACTCAGAGAACGGCTTCCCGGCTATGGACAATATTCTGTCATAGAAATTTAGCTCCTGTGACCAGATGAATACGGAGACTAGCTCTCCTTCGCATATCAGGGGCTATACAAGGGCCGCTTCAGCCCTCCATCTGTTGGCGAATTCCCTATAGTTCTCTGTTGACTTTTTCTTGACCTTCTCGAGGTAGTAACGATCAGGCACGGTCTCGATATTGAAACGAAATCTTTCCATGAAGGATTCCACCAAGTCTTCCCAGAGGAGCCATTGGCGCATGTCTTGTGTGGCGAACCATTCGGCTGCCTCACCGGTCAGGCTATGACTGAATAGTCACATGATTAAGGGTTCATTCTTCTTTACTATGACCAATTGGTCATAGAATGACTGGAGTAGTGCTTTGGGATTCCCTGTCCCGCTAATCATTTCAAATTTTGAGATTTTGAACCCTTCCGGTAGGCCCAAATCTAGGTGCATGCACAAGTCATCATACCTCAGGCCTGTGGCCTTTCTTGCGGACCTGTTGAATTTTTCCAACAACTCCTCCATCGTCCTCTCTATGTCTCTCTAACGTCTGTCTTGTTTAGCTTTCCAAGCCCTTTTTATTTCCTCGTAATGGTCCAACTCCTTGTGCCCTGGGAAGGATTTATTTCGGATGCTGGGAGTGAAGAAGGACACTTCGTAGGTGGGATGGTTAAATGGGATAGTGGTGGTTTGCCTAGCCGGTGGGGCGGTGCATGAGCTTGGGTTGCCGGATTGAAGAATATCGGCTGAGGGACTTGGTACGAGGGGACTGAGTGGGTGGTTCCTGGAACTTGGGCGTTCTGAACTGGTGGTGGGGTACAGTAAAAGGGGCTAGCATGGTTCGGATTGGTGGTGTTTAGTGGAGGGGGTATGGTTCTTAGTTGATACATGGGAAAGTGATCGGGCACTGGAGAGCTCAACGAGGGGAAGGGAGGAGGGGGCCTCTTTACCGGCCTCCTTACTTTGGTGGGGGCATTCTTTTCTGCATCGACCACCTCTCTTCTGGCTACCTTTTCTTGGAGAGTGGCGATGGTGGTTAACAATGTTGCGATCAGATCCTCCTGGGATACTGCCTCTTGTGGGTCCTGGGTGTCTCCGTTGCAGAGGACGAGCTCATTTCTCGCCTCTTTGGGGGTACCGGTCATTTTGTCTTTTCGATTATCGGAGAGGGATGCTAACGCGGCCTTGGATCTCGTGAAGTATGCCAACTTTCAATGTTACACTAATTGGCCCTTTCTGTAAGAGAAGTATAACTCAACGGTAATGGAAGCTAGTTTCTGGACATCAAATATAAAGGCAAAATATCATATGGGTATTTAAAGCGCAACTAGCACACAAAGTCATATATTGAAGCTTGAGTACTTTTGATCAGATATTCTAAGGGTTGGGTGTCACGATCTTTTTATGTTTGGGTGGAGCTTGGTTCGGTGGTCATGCGATTGACTTACTACCGCTAACCTGTCATAAAATATTTAAGCAAACGGGGGGACTTATAATTTAAACCATGAAGGGACTGAGTCTTATGTAGACTGCCTACGTATCCCGCCGGGGGAAATCAGGCCCTACGTAGTTCGATTACAAAAGAAGGATATACATGTCTTCCTAAATATCTTTTGGCTAATCCTAACTACAAACATCCCCAGACCAGGCCCGACTAGGGCTTCCCGCGTATCCCTCCATCGGGACATCAGGTCGGCGCGGTTCCTTTACAAATTTATGAGGGTGGGGGTAACATTTGTGCAAAAGAGAGGACACCTAATATTTACCCAAAAGTATAGCTTCTGCAAGCCGTTGTCCTTACGAACTTGCTTTCTCAATGTCGAATCTTTCTTTCCCTTAGAACCATGGTGGGAGTAGGACCAAGAACTGTCCGGTCCTGTCATATTTTTGAACTCAAGTTTGAAGGCAGGGCATCCTTCAATATCATGCCCCTGGATCTAGTATGGTACAAGCAGAAATTATCTCTATTGGGCCTTAATAGTGTGGGCTCGTAAACAGGTTCCACGGGTATAATCTTATTCAACGAGGACAAAGTTGGGAAAAGGCGAGCGTACGATTCCTCAAAAATTGTAAAATCATATTGCCAAACTTGAGTCTCAGGGGTAACTCCCTCTCCTGGTGTGATAGGGTCATGGACCAGCAAGGTATACGGCCCCCATAAAGTCCATATGATCTTGTCGTCAATCAAACTAACAATCCTTCTCCTCAAAGCCAAAAATTCGTTCAACATGTGGCCTGCTTGATTGAGGTGAAACGGGAACCTTTTGTAAGCGTACACCAAGTCAGGGACCGAAAGCCTAGCCCTAGTGGTGCAATCCATCCCAGCGGCCATCATCTTCCTGAATACTTCCTTGCAGGCGACGGGCAACGGAGCTACTCTGAATGGGGAAAATCGGGCTCTGAAAGATATGCTCCATAGAGCTTGTGGAGGAAGATTTACCCTTCTAAAGTTCTCCGAAGCCATAGTAGAGGCACCGGACATCAGCATGGGCGAGGGTGTGTAAAAGTCTGTTCCCTCCTCAGTGGGGGCATAATGATCGGATTCGTCATCCGCATCGTTTCCTTGAAATTCGGGGAACATATCAAATGGTTTCTCCCCTCCTTCATCGACCGGCTCTAATTCCTCCATGTCCTGAGGCTCTTCCTCCTCCTCCTCCTCTAGCTCTTATTCTTCTTCTTTCTATAACTCTTCTTTTTCAATGGGTTTAGGATCTTTTTCTTGGGGCTCTGTTCCTTCTTATAGGTTCAATGCAAACACCCTCGGATCTGACCTAACCCCTGGATCCCTATTTGTCCCTTCTGGGGTTCCTTCTCTGGGTATTACAGGCCTTCTCTCCAGTGGTATGTACTTTAGCACCAATTCCCTAACCTCTACAGGGACATTTTCATAGTACTGTTCTTGGGGGTACGCCTTCTGGCAGATTCCAGACCATGCCCAGTAATCCGTCTACCTCGTCAATTTTCTTTCCTATTTCCTAGAGGTGTTTTTCCATCTGCAACACCTTGTCTCGCAGCATCTCTGTTACACCTCGCAGCTTGGCACGTTGAGATTCGCTAAGTGGCAGTCGTATTATTGCGAACACAGGGTTATAGTTAAGGATGTACGAGGTTATATATGTTCATCCTATGATTATCAGGGTTAAGTCCATATAATAGGTCATGGAAGGATTGGAGGACAAGGAAATCAGAGAGTTAAGGTGAGGCCCATATGCCGGGGTTTTATAAAGGCCGTATGAAAAGTAATATGAGTAGTACGTGGGGAGTTAAGCAAGTCTTAAGAAAGAACCCTTAGGCCAAATGTGGGCATAAGCCCTCCTAAAGGATAATTTAAGGAGATGTTTTCGGATGATCTGATTTAAAAAGAACAAACCGCCATTATACGTTTGGAGTTTTGAAACACAACCAATGGAAGTTATAGATAATTGAAATAGCTTTCCAACCATAGGTTGTGGGCCCTCATACGATATTGGGATCAAACGTTATGTGCGTTTTAAGATCGGCTGTCAGGGTAGGAAATTAACCCTATACGAACGCGCCAGAAGGTGGCACGAACGCGTAGGGAAAGACCCTATAACTCAGCGCGAACGCTCCACGTGGCGGCTCGAACGCGCTGAGTAAATTTTAAGTCCGTCCAGGCAGAACCTGGACCGTTATGAAAAGGGGGCACCTCTCTTATTTTCCTCATTCAGGCCCCAAATATTCCCCAAAAATCTGGAGACTTCCCCCCAACTCCCAACACCAATTTTTTTTAGCCTAAATTAGGTATAATTCCTAAATTCTGGTCAAGACAACGTATAGTTGCGGCTCTAAAATTGTATAGTGACGTGTTGTGGTTTAAGCTCAAGGTGGAGAAGTGAAGATATAACAATATTATCAAGAGAAAGGTACGAATCTCTTTCTATTTATGTTAATACAAGCTTATTCACGAAGATAGAGTGGTTAAATAATTGTATAGTGAGTTGATTAGTTATGGAAGTTGGAAAACAGCGTGGGGGCTATTTTATGGAATACTTTGGTGCTGGAAATGATGTTATTGATGTTGGTATTGTTGTTGTTGTTGTTGTTGGTTGGTTGTTGAATTGAGAATTCGGGCTAGGCATATAAACAGGGGAGATCTTTGATTTTCGATGAGAATATAAAATAGTTTGATTTGAAAACTTGGAACAAGTGTGCGATAAAGAGTCTAACGTTAGTGTAAATCCTCTCGAATGTAGATTTACGAGCTTGGACGGATAAGCATAACTAATAGGAGGTTGAACAGGTATGTTAAGGCTCGTCCCTTTCTTTCAAAGACATGATTCGTATGTTATGATTCCATAAATGCTTCCATAGCCTCCTTGTTTTCAAGTTAGAAGTTCATGATGCAAAGGCATGACTCCTTTCCTGATAATCCATAAATGCTTTCCAAAATGTCCGTATTTTCCAAATCAGAGATTTATGACTCCGTAAGCTTTTATGATAACAACGATGGACATGTTTTTACAATGACAACGATGATGTCAAAGATGAGGAGGATTCTATTATGATTACAATGATGATGATGATTTTATGTCTAAAAGTTACAAGTTTATGATTTCAATGTTATCATGAGAATGCCGAGTTTTTTTTATGATTTTCTCCATTTATGCATTGTTGATGGTCTCATCTCATAATGTTCGTTCTTTCGAGGTGAGATATAGCGATGACGCCATTCCATAAAATGATCGGAGGTTACCGACCTTACGTCACTCCGATAAAGTAACAACCTTTATTTAGGCTCTCATGCATGATACTTATATTATATATGCTTATATATATGTATATGCATATATGGGGATTATGGGAAAGAAGGGCGGCGTTATGATTTACGGCCACCGATCGGTTGGTATATTATGATATCATCCTGGATGCGGGGTATATGATTAAATGGATCGGGCCGTTCGTTCCTCGGCACTATGTTATATTTATGGATCGAGCTACACATTCCGCAGCAATTCTATTTTATGTATACATGTATAAGAAATGTTTTTCAAAGAAAGCTAAGCATGCATGGTATCCGCCATATGAGGCAATTGGATATACAGGTTATCTCTCTTCTTGTGTTGTATTTCATGTCTCTTATCATGATGTTGTTCATGCGTTACATACTCAGTACATTACTTGTACTGACGTTCTTTCTTTCATGGACGTTGCGTTCATGCCCGCAGGTAGACCGGTAGACGCGTCTGATCCCTAGGGGCTCCACCCGTGGCATCCTGAAAGCGCTCCAGTTGTTCTGGAGCTACAGCTTATTGGTACTACTCTTGTGTATATATTTGGGCATGGTGAAATCCTGCCCCATCCTTATGGATTTATGTATCTTATTTAGAGGCTCGTAGACTGACGTATGTGGATAGATGTTTAATAACTTTATACGTCCCTAGTGTTGTATAATATTTTGGGTATAGCTTATTGACGTATGCTTGCGGGTATCGCTATTGTTAACTATATTAAGTGAGATATTCATAAATTGTCCGTGTGACCCACCTAATAGCGTGAATGGAATGCGAGATCAGAGGTGCTCGGTATATTAGTATCGGGTACCGATCATGGCCTCTAATGGGGTCATAACAAAAGTGATATCAGAGCAGTTCGTCCTAGGGCATGTCTACGAGTCGTATCCAGTAGAGTCCTGTTTATGAGTGTAAAGCGCGCCACACTTATAAAAAGGAGGCTGCGGGGCATTTAGGAATAACTGACCTTCTTTCTTATCTTAGATCGTGCATAAGAGCCATGTTATCAGGTTCTCCTACTTTCTTAATAGTGCACCATGATTTCAGCGATGCCTATGAAGAGAAAAGCTACGGCGGCCCAAAAAGGCAAGGTGGTGGCCGGAAAAAGAGCTGCACGGGAGCCATCGGCAGAAGTAGAAGAGGGTGAGTCTCATAATGAGGTTCCCTCTCAGACCTCTCATGCTTCACCCACGTCAGCGGAGCAGGAAAGAGCATCAGCTCCAGCTCCAGTACCTCCAGTTCCACCGCCAGGAGCTCCGGGCCAGCAGATGACAGAAGCTATTTAGTTGCTGACCCAATTGGTTGCCGCGCAGGCTCAGCGCCAAGGTGCGGGCCAAGGTGATAGGGTGGTGAGTGCAAGCATCTACGATTCTTGCCATGAATCCTCCGATTCCACGGGTCAAAATCAGATGAAGACCCGCAAGGCTTCATAGACGAGATATTGAGGACGCTGCGGATAATACATGCTTCAAATACAGAGTCAGTAGAGTTGGCTTCGTATAGATTGCGGGATGTGGCCGTCCAATGGTATAATGCTTGGATATCTTCGCGAGGGGCAAATGCACCTCCCCCAGTTTGGCAAGAATTCACAGATGCTTTTCTGTGACATTATTTACCACCGAAGGCTCGACGGGCCCGAGCCGATAAGTTCCTGAATCTCAAGCAAGGGAATATGAGCGCCCGGAAATATAGTCTCTGCTTTAATTCCTTGGCCAGGTATGCCCCAGCCATAGTAGCTGACATGAGAGACCGTGTGCATCGATTCGTGAGTGGGTTGGGGCCACATCTGGTTAAGGATTGCTTGACAGCCTCACTCAAGGATGGGATGGATATCGCTCGTATTCTGGCTCATGCTCAAAACGGAGGAGCGTTGGCGGTGCTCTTTCGAGAGGTGAACGTGATTCGATAGGGGGCACGATAGTGGCCGGATACTCTTGGTGATGGCGGTGGGGTATGAGAAAGAAGGGAGAGATAACAATATTCCAGGTATTTAGGTCATTCATAGCTCTATCGCACGATCGATTCACGAGCAAAAGATTTGATCGTCTTATCTATTCAGGACCGACCGGAGTCCTAAGTTTCGGGGTCCCCGGTATGTAGGCGATTCTAGCCAGACGAGACCAACCCTACCATGGTGCACTCCGTGTGGCAGGCCAATTCTGGACCGTGCCACGTGGTTACAGGCATTTGCTATGCCTGCGGTCGGGTTGGCCATTTGATACGTTCCGCTGAGGAATGATGGAGACAAGGCTCAGCCTGCCGGATCGGCAATTGGTTCATCATAATCTATGCGCCCTCATGGACAGACTTCCCAGACTCTAGTAGGCTGTGGCCAAGGCAGAGGAGGAGCACCCAGTTCAAGCGGCCCACAGAACCGTATATATGCACTAGCGGGACGGCAGGATCTTGAATCTTCCCCAGATGTTGTTACAGGTATATTATCGGTATTCTCCTATGTCGTGTATGCATTGACTGATCCAGGTTCTACTCTGTCATATATTACTCCTTATGTCTCAAATCGTAGTGCAATGAAACCGGAACCAATCAAGCCTTTTGAGGTAGCTACACCTGTAGGAGACCCAGTAGTGGCCACGCGGGTATATAGGGATTGTGTGATCGTAGTGTGCGATCGTCACACCACTGCTGATCTACATGAGTTGGAAATGCTAGATTTTGACGTTATTATGGGTATAGACTGGTTAGCCTCCTGTTACGCTTACGTTGATTGTGGAACGAAGGTAGTTCGATTCCAGTTTCCAGGGGAACCAGTGTTGGAATGGAAAGGCAATACGGCGTCTCTGAGGGGTCGGTTTATTTCTTACCTCAAAGCGAGAAAGATGATTGCCAAAGGCTATATTTATCACTTGGTCCGGGTTCACGACACAGAAGCAAAACCGCCGACTCTCTAATCCATCCCTGTGGTAAATGAGTTCGCGGATGTGTTCCCAGATGAGCTTCCAGGACTTTCACCAGAACGGGAGATTGAGTTTACTATTGATGTTTTGCCGGACACTGAGCCCATACCTATTCCTCCATATCGAATGGCCCTTGGGGAATTAAAGGAGTTAAAGGCACAACTGAAGGATTTGCTTGAAAAAGGCTTTATTAGACCCAGCTTATCACCATGGGGAGCGCCTGTGTTGTTCGTAAGGAAGAAAGATGGTTCCTTAAGGATGTGTATCGATTATAGGCAATTAAACAAGGTGACCATAAAGAATAAGTACCCCCTTCCAAGGATCGATGATTTATTCGACCAACTGCAAAGTGCCCAATGGTTCTCGAAGATAGATCTAAGATCAGGGTATCAGCAAGTGAGGGTAAAGGAAGTGGACATTCCAAAGGCAGCTTTCAGAATGAGATACGGCCATTATGAGTTCCGGGTAATGTCATTTGGACTAATCAATGCTCCAGTGGTATTCATGAACTTGATGAATAATGTATTCAGTCTTTTCCTAGATTTATTCGTGATTGTGTTCATTGATGACATTTTGGTATATTCCCGATCAGAGGTGGAGCATACGCACCATTTATTCATCGTTCTTGGAATCCTTTGAGCTCGGGAGTTATATGCCAAATTCTCAAAATGTGAATTTTGGCTGAATTCTGTCACTTTTCTGGGTCATATTATTTCTACTGATGGTATTCGAGTAGATACTTAGAAGATCGAAGCTGTAAAGGATTGGTCGAGGCCTACAACCCCCTACAGAGGTCCGTAGCTTTCTCGGGTTGGCCGGTTACTGTAGGAGGTTTGTAGATGGATTTTCTTCCATCATTGCACCACTAACGAAGCTGACTCAAAAATCGGCTAAGTTTCAGTGGATAGATGCGTGTAAGCGCAGCTTTCAGGAGCTAAAGGATAGGTTGACTTCGGCCCTGGTCCTGACCCTCCCCGATGGATCGGAGGGATATGTTATTTACTGTGATGCCTCGTGTGTGTTGGGATGGGTTATGTGTTGATGCAGCATGGCAGAGTAATAGCTTATGCATCAAGGCAGTTGCGGAAACACGAGAAGAACTACCCGACTCATGATCTATATTTAGCAGCAGTGATTCAGGCCTTGAAGATATGGAGGCATTATTTATATGGTATTCATGTTGATATCTATACAGATCACAAGAGTCTCCAATATATCTTTAAGTAGAAAGAGCTAAATTTACGACAGAGACGGTGGTTATAGCTACTAAAGGATTATGATGTTGACATCCTATATCATCCAGGGAAAGCAAATGTTGTAGCAGATGCTCTTAGCCATAAATCTATGGGCAGCTTGACGGATGTGCAGCCAGAAAGAAAGGAGATGATTCGAGAGATTTACCAGCTAGCTAGCCTTGGAGTCCGTTTGGCTAATTCTGGAGATAGTGGAGTTTTCGTTCGAGAAGTTGTTGAGTCCTCTATCATAGAAGAGGTAAAGAGATGTCAGTACGAGGACCCTGTTCTGACACAGTATAGAGATATAGCTCTTCAAAAGAGAAAACCCCATTTGAGGTTACACCTGACGGAGTACTACGGTATAGAGGCAGATTGTGCGTACCTGATGTTGCTGGGCTACGATGACAGGGTATGGGTGAGGCACATTATGCCCGTTATTTTGTTCATCCGGGGTCAACGAAGATGTATCATGACCTCAGATGCTTATATTGGTGGGATGGCATGAAAAGAGACATAACGGAGTTTGTTGCCCAATGTCCTAATTGCCAACAGGTCAAGGTGGAGCATCAGAAGCCGGGAGGGTTATTGCAAGCTATAGAGATTCCAACCTGGAAATGGGAGGCGATTAACATGGACTTCATTACAGGCTTACCTCGTTCCTGGCGTAAGTATGATTCTATATGGGTGATAGTGGATAGACTCACGAAGTCAGCCCATTTCTGCTAGTCAGAACGACATACTCAGCAGAGGATTGTGCAAAGTTATATATAAAAGAGGTAGTGCGACTTCATGGTCTGCCAGTATCCATTATCACTGATCGAGGAACACAGTTTACGGCTAATTTTTGGAGGTCCTTCCAAGAAGGTTTGGGAACGCATATGAGACTTAGTACAGCATTCCACCCAAAGACTGACCGGCAGGTGAAGCGCACTATCCAAACCCTTAAAGATATGCTGAGAGCATGCGTGCTAGACTTTGGAGGCAATTAGGATGATCACCTGCCACTTATTGAATTTGCGTACAACAATAACTATCACTCTAGTATTCAGATGGCCCCATATGAAGCTCTGTATGGGAGGAAGTGTAGATCGCCTATTGGATGGTTTGAAGTGGGAGAGACAAAATTAGTGGGACCAGATTTGATTCAACGAGCGGTAGAAAAGGTCAAGCTTATTCAAGAACGATTACTAACAGCTCAGAGTCATCAGAAATCCTATGCGGACAACCGTCGATGAAACTTGGAATTTAAAGTCAATGATTGGGTGTTCCTAAAAGTAGCACCGATAAAAGGCGTGATGAGATTCGGCAAGAAAGGGAAGCTTAGTCCTCGGTATATTGGACCTTATGAGATTGTGCACAAGGTAGGCCAAGTAGCCTATGAGTTGGATTTGCCTCCAGAATTAGAATCAGTCCACCCAGTGTTTCATGTATCCATGCTACGCAAGTGTGTTGGAGATCCCTCCAGGATTGTACCTGTAGACGATGTACAAGTCACTGAGAAGCTGTCCTATGAGGAAGTACCCGTTGCTATTCTGGATAGGCAAGTCCGAAGGCTTAGAACCAAGGACGTGGCTTCAGTCAAAGTCCTGTGGAGGAATAATAACAGGGAAGAGATAACTTGGGAAGCTGAGGAGGACGTGATATCTAGATACCCACATTTATTCCCACAACCAGAAGGCGTGCAGACAGAGCCATCAACACCCTAAGGTACGTAATGTTTCCTTAAAATAACTTCTTGGCCGCGCGTGGCCACCTCAATATAGATGTTGATACCCGATGAGGCATTGTATATTCTGGGCTATTGTGGTAGGATAGTAGTGGTGCATTTATCGGAAAAATTTGGCAAAGTTTTCGTAGAAATCCCTAAGACTTAACATTCGAGGACGAATGTTCCTAAGGGAAAAGGAATGTTACACCTCGCAGCTTGGCACGTTGAGATTCGCTAGGTGGCAGTAGTATTATTGTGAACACGAGGTTATAGTTAAGGATGTATGAGGTTATATATGTTCATCCTATGATTATCAGGGTTAAGTCCATATAATAGGTCATGGAAGGGTTGGAGGACAAGGAAATCAAAGAGTTAAGGTGGGGCCTACATGCCGGGATTTTATATAGGACATATGAAAAGTAATATGAGTAGTACATGGGGAGTTGAGCAAGTCTTAAGAAAGGCCCTTAGGCCAAATGTGGGCATGAGCCCTCCAAAAGGATAATTTAAGGAGATGTTTTCGGATAATCTGACTTGAAGAGGATAAAAAGCCGTTATATGTTTGGAGTTTGGAAACACATCAAAAATGGAAGTTGTAGGTAATTGAAATATCTTTCCAACCATAGGTCGTGGGCCCTCATACGATATCGGGATCAAACGTTATGTGCGTTTTAAGATCAGCTATCAGGGCAGGAAATTAACCCTGGGCGAACGCACCAGAAGGTGGCGCGAATGCGTAGGGCAAGACCCTGCAACTTAGCACGAACGTGCTCAGTTAATTTTAAGTCAGTCTAGGCAGAACTTGGACCATTATAAAAAGGAGCACCTCTTTTATTTTCCTCATTAGCCCCCAAATATTCCCCAAAATTTTGGAGACTTCCTCCCAACTCCCAACACCAATTATTTAGCCTAAATTAGGTATAATTCCCAAATTCCGATCCAGACAGCGTATAGTTGCGGCTACAACATCATATAGTGACCCGTTGTGGTTTAAGCTCCAGGTGGAGAAGTGAAGATATAGCAATATTATCAAGAGAAAGGTATGAATCTCTTTCTATTTATGTTAATAACGGCTTATTCACAAAGATAGAGTGGTTAAATAATTGTATAGTGAGTTGATTAGTTAGAGAAGTTGGAAAACAGCGTGTGGGATGTTTTACGAAATACTTTGGTGTTGGAAATGATGTTATTGATGTTGCTATTGTTGTTGTTTTTGGTTGTTGAATTGAGAATTCGAGATAGGCATATAAACAGGGGAGATGCTGCCCGATTTTCGACAGAATATAAAATAGTTTGATTTGAAAACATGGAACAAGTGTGCGATAAAGAATCTAACATTAGTGTAAATCCTCTCGAATGTAGATTTACGAGCTTGGACGGATAAGTGTAACTAATAGGAGGTCGAACAGGTATGTTAAGGCTTGTCCCTTCTTTCAAAGCCATGATTCCTATGTTATGATTCCATAAATGCTTCCATAGCCTCCTTGTTTTCATGTTAGAAGTTCATGAAGCAAAGGCATGACTCCTTTCCTGATAATCCATAAATGCTTTTCAAAATGTCCATATTTTCCAAATTAGAGACTCCGTAAGCTTTTATGACAACAACGATGGACGTGTTTTTACAATGACAACGATGATGTCAAAGATGAGGATGATTCTATTATGATTACAATGATGATGATGATTTTATGTCTAAAAGTTCCAAGTTTATGATTTCAATGTTATCATGAGAATGTTGAGTTTTTTTATGATTTTCTCAATTTATCCATTGTTGATGGTTTCATCTCATAATGTTCATTCCTTCGAGGTGAGATATAGCGATGGCGCCATTCCATAAAATGATCAGAGGTTACCGACCTTACGTCAGTCCGATAAAGTAACAACCTTTATTTGTTCTCTTATGCATGCTACTTATATTATATATGCTTATATATATGTGTATGTATATATGGGGATTATGGGAAAGAAGGGCGAGGCGTTATAGACGCATGGCCACCTGATCAGTTGGTATATTATGATATCATCCCGAATGCGGGATGCCCGAACGCGGGGTATATGGTTAAATGGATCGGGCCGTTTGTTCCTCGGCACTATGTTATATTTATGGATTGAGCTGCACGTTCCGCAGCAATTCTATTTTATGTATACATGTATGAGAAATGTTTTTCAAAGAAAGCTAAGCATGCATGGTATCCGCCTTATGAGGCAATTGGATATACAGGTTATCTCTCTTCTTGTGTTGTATTTCATGTCTCTTATCATGATATTGTTCATGCCTTATATACTCAGTACATTACTCGTACTGACGTCCTTTCTTTTATGGACGCTGCGTTCATGCCCGCAGGTAGACAGACGACGCGTCTGATCCCTGAGAGCTCCACCCGTGGCATCCTGAAAGCGCTCCGATTGTTCGGAGCTACGCTTATCGGGTACTACTCTTGTGTGTATATATTGGGCATGGTGACATCTCGCCCGTCCTTGTGTGGATTTATGCATCTTATTTAGAGGCTCGTAGACAGACGTATGTGGATAGATGTTTCATAACTTTATCCGTCCCTGTTGCTGTATAATATTTTAGGTATAGCTTATTGACGTATGCTTGCGGGTATAGCTATTGTTAACTGTATTAAGTGAGATATTCATAAATTGTCCGTGTGACCCACTTAATGGTGAGAATGGAATGCGAGATCAGAGGTGCTCGGTATATTTGCATCGGGTACCCATCATGGCCTCTAGTGGCGTCGTGACAATCTCAGCTGTCTCCCCGAAAGTCTGCACTGCCTGCCCTCCTTGATTCGCCATCGTAAGTCAACCTTTAGTAGAGATAAATTCAGGTAAGTTTTAAGCCTCATGATTTTTCTTTTGGGTGCATAGTTTAGATTATCGAACCAATCACACTTAAGCTTCAATACATGATCATAAATTTGGGTGGAGATAAATTTGGGTTTGATAAATTCGGGTTCAATAAGCTTCAATATATCGAACCAACCGCACTTAGCAGGTACGCATGCGAAGCACGTAGAAAATAAGAATGTAATTTACAGGTATTTATACTACTCGTGTCCTAAGGCCTTTTGACTCAAGGCTCTCTTTGTCGTTTGAAACATGTAAGTGCCATTTGTTAAGGTGAAACATTGCCCCGAAAAAATTATCATGCTTAATAAATAATAGTAATATCTTCCCCGAAGGGATTACAAAAGTGATGATAAAGCCGATATGGGGCTTATAATGATAAAGCAGTAATCAAGGAAGTCCTTTGGTGGCTGATGTCGAGGCTTGGCTAGTCCTGGCCTTCTTGACCCTTCTAAGGGTGGTCTGGATACGAAGGTGTTCCTGATATTGCTCCATTCTGACAATCACCGGGTCTGTCTCTTCCAAGATTCTAGCTAAATGCTCGTCTGTACCTTCTAGGCATCCTTTCATACGTTCCTCTTCTTAGGCCTCCTGGGGAGGTGCGGGCCCTGGTGTAGGTGTGAGAGCTAAGTGTCCCTGTAGCCTTGCGCGATACCCTAGGTCACACCCCGCTTCAAACCTGTCTAGAGCTAGAGTATCTAGGCCCCAGCTTACACAGCTGTTCCATTCTCTGAGGATTACCCCCGAATGCTTGATTTTTTGTTTTGTGTGCTCGATGATGAACTGCTCAGAGTTTCCTACTTGAGGTATCACTTACCTCCTACCGAACTGTCTCAAAACACGAGACGATAATAAGGACAGATTCTTCGGACCCCAGCTAGAGGCACAAAAGGGCAATTCGTACCTCGGACCACCACAATTTCGGATATAAAGTCAAGAAACATCCAATGGATCCGATCTTCAGTCAAGTCAGTGAAGAAATCAGTCCAAGCATTTTTTGACATAAACCCGAGAGTTGGACAGTAATTCACGAGGCGATCTATCCGGTTCTGTCGACTCCAACCCTGAACTTCTTTGGCCATGTTAAGGTGTTTGATAACCCACCCTTACAGCAACATATTGCATCCCTTGAAGTATCGAAAATGATTTTGACACTTATCTACAGCCCCAAAGATGTTGGCCAATATGATGGGTGCTAGGTCAAAATACCTTGTCTCTTGATCTTTAGTTATGTCGTGAAAGATTGCATGGGCCCGGTAGACCACCCAAGTGTCTATGGCCAACGACCCATCTAGTGGAAATACCATAGTGCCTAACAATACTATGGCGAAGGCTAAAGGCCTAGTGGTCTACCATTCTTCTCAGCTCTTGAATTCCCTCTGATATAAAGTGTACTCGATGACATCACCAAATCTCCGATATAGATCTCTGAAGGCTACGGTGGGCCCCTGTGCCCAGGGTGCCTCAGTCAAAGCCAGAAACCTCATGATTTGGCTGACGGTGGGCCTCTGTGAAAATAACAAATTGTGATCCGGCTTGTGTCGCCTCCTTAGACAGGATTCATTGCTGTCTACGACATCCCTAATTTCTTCTAGGGTAGGAATCATCTCGATGTCACCGAAATGGAACAGCACCTCTTTGTCATCCCAATATCCCGCCAATACCTCTATTAGCTCCGGGCGACCTTTATCTGTCATGATAGAGGGTAAGTGTCCTAAAGTGCAACTGATCGTTCTCTGGTGAGCATCACCCAACCATTTATACAAAGCCCTTAGCACCTCAAGAGCCTCAGTGACGATGTCAAAATGGATTCTTCATTCCATCTATAAAACAGAACACATTTAAGATTCCCCCGTCCCCGTAGATTCAACGGTTCCTCCCATAGGCACGAACATGTTTCCACATAGCAATTAAATGAGATGCGGTGTTTTTCGGGTCATAGACCATCCGAACACAGGGTAGTCATTCTTAATGAGCCTTAGGTAGGTCTGAGATACCCAAGGCCCGTCTAAGTATAAATGCTCTAGTTCAGTAGGGATTTGGCTTAGCTCTAGCCAGTTTTCACTAGAGCAGTTTTTCACGAATGATCGGGAACCCGAGCGAACGACTAGGGCTGAACCGTTAGGGCTGTTGGATGACCGCATACCAACCCCGCCTTATAACGGTTTCAAAAGAAAATTTTCATTTTATAGTGAAGGAACGACTGCATGCTCCACGAAGTCGCCTTTGGAACAAAGTGTAAAATAAATGTCAGGAATGGCGGAGTTATGATATGCATGCAATAACAGTTAATAATTACGAGAAAATAAACACATAGACAGTTAAGGCAAATATACTCATATTATATTGGAATCCTTATGGTTAGAACCTTCAGGTCCCCAGTGGAGTCGCCATCTGTAATGGTTCGCTTTTTATGTGGGTTAAGGAATAAAAGCTACTATGAACTCGTTGGTGCTCTTTCAGACATATTTTGAAAAAAGTCGCCACCTAATTTTTAGGAAATTAGGAAAATCGGGGGTGAAGGGTTTATTCAAATAAAGTGAAAAATCCTTCATAATCCAGAGTTCTAGGTAAGGGTTCTCCCCTGGGGAAGGTATTAGGCAGCCCAGTATTAAGGATCCGTACTATACGATTGACCTTCGAATTCCAATGTACGAGTATTTGCATGAACTGTCTATTTAGTGTTTATTTTTTCAACCACCTTGTTATTTTCATATCATTTTGAGAAAAAGAATGTTAATATGTTCCCTTTATATATATGGTACGTAGATTCAGATTTATGATATCCGGATAAAAATAATTTTCCCTCTTTGTATATAAGGGTGATGTATTTCGTTTGGAAAATGAGTATAAAGTTGACGTCCTTATACATGTTGTTAATAAACTTATTATGTTTTGAATGTCTAATTCTGTTCATGCTTCAACTCATACTTTATTTGGCTCGATCCGTATAATACGTTTGGAACACTTTATCCGGGAACTCATATATACGAATGTTTTTATTTTAGGAAATGCATTGTTTAAGGCAAATTATGAAATTGGTTCCATGTTTGGGCTTTGTGGCTAATAATGATTTTTGAAAGAGATCGGCCTATTTATTGGCCCAAATGAGTTTGTGTTTAAAGACTTTGGGATGTTTATATTATCTCTTTTATTTTTTTGTAAATGGGATTTGGCCCGAAGATCCTTTTGTTTTGGCCAATTCTGGCCATGTCCATTTGCTACTAAAATTAGTGGGGTTTTGGCCCCAATTTATACCAAATTGGTCGTAAAACGCTTATTCGTTTTGACCTTTAGTTTTGGAAACAAAACTTGGTTTTAGCTTTTGAAAACTAGCCCATTTTTTCTTAACACATTACAATACTCATGGCTTTTGAAATATTCTTTTCATTCCTTGTCTTAAAATTTAAAACCACATCAAATAGTTTAATTAATCCTCTCTTTATGTTATCAAAAATCGTGTAACGACCCGTTTGGTTGTTATAGTCTTTTCGGCATTTTCGCCTTTTCCTGAGTATTTATTAGCTCAATTTTGACACGAGGGGACCGTTAGCACGCTTCCAGAGGTGTCTAGACCGAATTCGGGCAACCTTTGTGAATATAGGCTTGAAGTGATAAATGGTTGGCCCAAAGTTGACTTTTGGGTAAACGAAGCTTTTTTAGAATTCCGTCAATTTCGAGAGGTCCGGAGGGTCGTTTAGAACTTGGGTGTGTATTTGGTTCGGTTCTAGGTGGACTCGGATGCATTTCGAGACTTCGGTTAGGAAATTGGAATTAAGACATCGGGGGTTGACTCGGTCAAGGAGACCTCCGTTGGAAATTTCAAGGCCACAGACGCGTCCGTAGCGTGTTTTTATGTGTGTCTATGTGTACCGTATGTGAGCAGATGGCCTCGGAAACTAGTCAGAAAATTGGATCAAATTGTGAAACATGGGAAGTTTTCTGGTGTCTGGTGCCCGCTTTGGCGGCACTAGCACCGCGGCAGCGATACCGCTGGAGTGGTAACCCTGTCGCTGTAGCGGCCAAAGCGTTTTAGGCTTGACCGCTGAAGCGGTCAGGTGACCGCTGAACCGCTGAAGCGGCGCTGTTGGGGCGGTACAAGTGCAGCTAAAGCGGTGACAGGCAGTTTGTAAAAAATAATAAAGTGTTAAAAGCCCTTAGACTCTCATTATTTCTCATTTAGAAATTAGAGCCTTGGGGAACAGTTCTTGGAGATATTTTGGAGACATTCTTGGTGGTAAATCTTGCGTGTTCCTTTACTCTTCCTTTAATCATAATCATCTTGGATTCCCCATTCCCCTTAATAATCTCTTAGTGATCGAAGTTGAAAGAGGGTTTTGACGAATTTTTCCGTAGGTTCATTAATGAGGAAATTGATGACGTTTATGATAGATTTTGATGAATCTAAGCTTATTAATCGTATATCTTTCATTCCTAGTGTTGAATTTGGGAATCAGGTAATTAGGGTTTACACCCAATTTGGGGGTTTTACTTGAAATTAGAAATTAGGCTAGTGCTTAAGTTAAATCATCAATTAGTAGTTGGGTTATGATCTCCTAGTACTTAATTTGGAAATTTTGCTTTCGAATTTTCCGTTTTGCCCTTGTGGGCCCGTTTTCCCAATTTCTAGGGCTAGAATTGACCTGATTTGAATAGTAGCAATATTAACATCATTCTTCATGATTTCTAATCCAGAATTCGATTTTCTTAGACTACTTTGGTTTTGAGGTTCAGCGGAAAAGCAAGGCAAAGAAGTGAGTTGTTGGTGTTGTGGTTCGGCTATCCAAGTAGGTTATCGCTTACCTTTGGTGAGACTTCGTATAGCGAAGCACACATTTAGATTATATTGTTGGAGACAGCATGTGAACCTTCAGGCATGAAGTCGGGATGGATATTGCCTTAGGTTGGCCCCTGTTGTGTGTTGGAGCTAGCCACCCCGTTATGTGTGATTTGATTGTTCTATTATGCCAGCTTGATGCCATGAGTCGTTGATAGATATTGTATTTGCTTTATTATCTTGATTATGATATAGTTGGCATACCCATTATTGGTATTTGTACTCGGATATATTGTTGGCGTACCCACTGTTGGTGCTTGTGATTCGGTTATATTATTGACATACTCACTGTTGGTATTTGTGATTCGGATATATTATTGGCATACCCCTTGTTGGTACTTGTAATATTGAGCATGATTATTGATGTGATCCATGCATTGCACACACTCTTATTTTCATGATACACTGTTGAGATATTGATGATATTTGATGAAACACTTGATGAGCTGGGCTCAGTTTTACTTGAGTGATGTGAGATGGCCGATGTCCGATGTTTATCCCGGGATCGTTGATTGAGTGAAATTGATACTTGATAAAACTCTTTTTGCTTGAGTGACGTGAGATGGCCAATGTCCAATAATCAACTCCGGAATCATTGTTGCATGGCTGATATCCAATATTAGTTTCGAAATCATGGTTAGTGTTGGACTCTGCGGGTCCCGCAGGGTGGTGCCGGTGAGAACCCCCCATGGGCAAAGATTTGGGGTCCTGTCTGTTTGTTGGGAAAAGATCCGGGACGGGTGGCACTTAGACTTCGCGAGTCATGCTGGGTTGTGCTACCGAGACGTCGATATTTTCATCCGGAGTACATGTGTACACCGCATTTGCATGGCATTGCATTGCATTCATACCATAATATCATTGCATTGCATTATGACTTGGTTGAGATGCTTGGTGATTGTATTGTGATGTTGGATTGGATTGGATATATTCAGACTTGGCATATTTAGGATTAGACGCTTACATAGGCGATGACGGATACTTGGAATTGGTTATATTGTTTACACTTGTTGGTTTATTTGCTTATCTACCTTATTATCTAAATTGTGTTAGCTATGCTTAGTCGGTTGATGATGCCTACCTGTACTGTTGTCTTGTACTGACCTGTACTTGCTGCATTCTTTTATGAATGTAGAGTATCAGGTCGGATCCACTTCTGTGACGCGTGGCCGATAATCGCTTCAGCTCTATTCTCGAGTTTCCAGGGTAAGCATGGCCGTCCGCCACCTTGAAGACTTTCCTAACTTATGTCCTATTTTATTCAGAGACATAAACACTTTATGTATTAGTATTCCAGATTGTATTATTTCTTTTTAGATGCTCTTGTATTATTCAGACTAGACCCTGGGGCCGTTGCTATTATTCCGCACTATTCTACTACTTCTATATATATATCGTGAGACTTACGTATCTATTCTATTCCGTTGCTTAATTTCATTCTTTTGTGTATTTATTCATGTTTTGGGTTGAGGGTTTGCTTACCGAGGTGAGAAGGTAAGTACCCGCCCGGCTTAGGCAGAATAAGTCGTGACAAATCGTTACGCTAAATCCTGATTTTTTGAAAGAAAACGGTTTTGGGGACTTAGAGTCTATCTAAAGGGCATAAGTACCGTTGTCCTAAGACTACTAGTTCGCACAATAAGGATTCCACTATGAAATGATTTTTTTAAAAGTTTACAAATACATAAAACTCAAAAATGGAATTAAGCAAATAATGTGAAGACTAGGGGCGTACCAATCCCCTAGCCAGCCATTTTCACCCATCGCTGGTCCTTCTACACGCCAAGCTATTTACGTTGTCTTTGTGGACTCAATATCTTCGAGGAAATAATTTTTCTTATTGGGCCTAAGGCCTAATAGGCATGCTGACCCGACCCTAGTGGTCAATGTGGTGAGGGAGGAAAGAAAAAAAAAAGGGAAACCGGTTAGTTTATATTCTTGAACTTATCACATTCGTAACTATACAAATATACATATATCAAATAAATCTATAAGTGTTGTAATTATCACATTCCTCTCCACCTCTGAGCTTCTATTGGTAAGAATTCAAGTAGCTATAGGGGAAAAGTCATCACCCTCCGTATTCCTAATGCCGCACAAGTTTTTAGGTGTTTTGTGAACCCCCGGCATGGCTGGTCAATAGGGAGGGGCTTAAGACCAAGCCCCAGGTACCACTTTTGCTCCCCAACCAATATAATCAGAAGAAGAAGGGAGGATAACAAAAGACTTCAAAGAAAAGAGACTAACACAAACTGTCATACAGTATGACCATCAGCAAGTAGAAGCAACAAGTATAGTGTAAGTAGAGGCAAGAGCTAAAACACGTGACCACGAGCTAGACAAAGAACAGCCACAGTACAGGGATGGGAAATAAAAAGGGACGAGTCACATTGTTAAGGTAGGCAAAGAGTTGTTGCATAATAGTCATGAAACAATAGTGGGAGGATCATAACTCATAGTCATGGGTGGACAAGAATGCAAGATCATGATACCTGACCATGGATGAAACCAACAAGTTGTGGTATGCAGACATAGGGATGAACAAGGATAAGAAAAAAAAATAGGGCATATGATCATAAATGAACACAACAGAGGCTATAATATGCAGAAGAGGCAGACAAGAATAAGAATACAAGATACATGACCATAGATGGAGCAACATAAACTATAGCAAGCAGAGAAGGTAAACCAAATAAAACCCATAACATATAGTTTTGAATAGGCAAGGTAAGGGGGAGTATATTAGTAAAGATACAGATAGGAACAAAACCAGCACATGGTCATGAGGGCAAGTCAAACAGGGTGCAATCATTCAGGTGAGATAATAAAGCAAAACCAATGCCTGATCATTAAAAGGAGTTTAGAACTATGTGCCACATACAGGTGGGATAAGTAAAATCGGAGTCAACATAGTCAGGAAATAAACTCTGAACTTCATACCATACTCAGTAAAGCAAGAACCAATGTCTAGCCATGGAAATGAATTCTATAGCATGCCACATTCAGATAGCATGAGCAAAGCAGGAACCAATAGGTAGTCATGGAAATGAATTCAAACAGCATGCCACAGGCAAGGGACAAACAGAAACAACTTTGAGATACATAGTCATGGCATGGGCAAGGCAAGATCAGGATTTGATGCCAGGGTAATGAAACATAGAAAGGGAAACAACAACTATATTCCCAAATACAGGCAGAGCCCTGAGATAGAGGTGGTAGTATGAGGAAACTTAAAAGGTTTTCCCCAGGATTTTCAGTCATTTAATCTCTTATTTTTTGGCTTGTTAATGGCAGAGAGAAACTAAGAAATGTACGAGGCAACTCACATATCCCATAGACAACAAGGAATGCCATGGCACCTCTTATTTAGAGGAAAGGGTGTTGTGATCCAAGTTTCCTTGGTTCTCCCCAATCCTCACTCTAAGGTCCCTTTTAAAAAGGCTTTCCTAAGTCATGTGACTTAGACTTTATGTCAGGACACTCCTAATTTCATTCCTGATCAATCAACCATTGGAAAAATAGTAAAGACAACTAACCCTTCAAAATCATATTTTATCTTTTACTTAATCCTAAGTTATTGCAGTTGCAAAGAAACCATTATTTGGCCTAAGTGTGTGTGGTGAACTTGTATTAAAGCTGACTCTATCCCCAGATTTCTCAAGCCCAAAACAGCCTTTAGGTGCAAATATACTCACATTAGACATGAATAATGAGACTCCAAACTTGAAGCAGGACACATGTCCACACAAAGTCACATATACCAAATAAAATTTGGATTGGAAAAGCCTTTAAAAGCAACCAGACATGACTATGCTGAATTTCAATGATAATCAGACCTCAACCAACAGTGTCACATGAGTCCAATGAGCCTAGACTATTACATAGTTGGCATTCAAGTATGATCAAGCAAAGTACAAGCTCATGGGAACATAGATTAGTTAAGCCTGAGCATGTGTAATACAATTAAACAAATGCAGACCTGAACCAACACATAACTGGCCATTTATCAACATGTAGGCCATACTTAGGTAATCACAGGTGGAATAGCACAGGACTGACCATACAAAGGCAAGATTAAACCCCATGGATTTGACAAATCGTAGGCAAAACTGATTATGTGGATAGGATTAATATACTACATTGCTGAGACTGTCCTAAAGGATAATTTTGTGGACTATATGCAGTTAAAGGCAGTATTGTATCAAACTTACATAGCACAGCATCACAAGATAACGCTTAAGGCAAAACTAGTTTGGATCAAATAACACTGCAGCACATAATGGGTCGAGGTTTTCATATAGTTAGCATTCAGAGTATGATTAAGTGAAATATGACCTAGTTGACACATAATTAGGCTGGAAGGGGCATATATAGCATATTTATGCAATTACAAGCCTAAACTAGCATATAATTAGCCATCATTAAACATCTAGCTCATACTTAGGAAATTATAGAATAGAAATGCATGTGATCCCTTACACCAGGGTAAAAATGAACTCTCATGAGCTAAACTAATCATTTAAACAGAATTATTCACACAAAAGGGATCAACAAGACTACCATTCTAAGATATAGCTAATCAATGCAGCCCCAAACACCAAATACAAATCTATACTAATACTATATACCATAGAATCAAAATGTAAAGAAAAACTGATCTAAGCTAAACAAGATTAAGACATGATGATCCTAAATTGTCATAGCATTAACCAAAAAGGGTCACATGAATTACCAGATACTTAAAGGATTAAGAAACTATAACTAACATAACCACATTAATTGAAAACTAACCATATAATAGCACAAATAACTCATAGAAATTACTAAGACTAAAACATTTAACAACAAGATATGAAATTACCTTTTGTATGCGCAGCCAAATCAAGATCCGAACTTGGAGCCTTCTTTTGTGCTTCCAAATCCCAAACTCGAACCACAAATACAAATAAAACACAGAGATGAGTAAAAATTTTTGACTAAAAAAGGATTTTTTTTTTCCTTCTGAACTTAAAATTATGCTGATAAAAGCTTTTCTCTCCAGTAAAACTCAATATAAAGCTTCTCTATTCGGTTTTTCCCCTCTCTTTTCTTTTTTTGCCTCCCTTTTTGTGTCAAACATGTGGTTCTAGAACCCCTAAAATATCCTCTGAATGAAGAAAAACAATGTGGGACTTTCAATATTTCATAAGTTCTATCTTATATCTAGCATTAAACGGTCCAGATCGAAAAATGAAAAGCAATCAATGGCTTGCTTCGCGTCTTAACAGCTAAAACCAAAAAAAAATAGAAAGATATACAAGTATTGCACGTTAGAGGCATTTTTGGAGGATTTAATCGAAGAAATATGTGAAAAAGGACGAAGCAATAAATGCTTCGTCCTATTCCCTGCCATTACCGAGTATCACAAGCCTACGCCACCTTGAAACCAGCGATGGGACAGTAGGAGAGAGGGAGAAGGGTGAGGCGGCGCTAGGGTAAGGGGAGAACCCTAGCCGCTTGAGAGGGCAATGAACCCCTTAGGGGTTTGATACTTTGAGAGGGAGTATTATATGCTAGG
The DNA here is from genome assembly GCF_029784015.1 of Lycium ferocissimum. Taxonomy (NCBI): domain Eukaryota; kingdom Viridiplantae; phylum Streptophyta; class Magnoliopsida; order Solanales; family Solanaceae; genus Lycium; species Lycium ferocissimum. The sequence goes on along the minus strand of NC_081343.1, from coordinate 11,269,580 downwards.
CTTTGGGCCGGGTCAATCTCTTTTGGACTGGGCTCGGCCGTTTGGTTAAATGAGAATAAGAAGGGGCCTTTTGTATATTGTATACACATACAAATGTATATCAAATGTATACCTATGCATAGGGAAAAAAATGGGTATATTTATAAAGTAGGCAAATACTTAAAATAGCAAATTATAATCGTAATTAATCAAATCACGATCAAATTAGGACGTAGTTAATTTAAAACATGATTGTTGAATTCATTTTTGCAAACATGGCCTTAATTGGCTTTAAAAACTAACAGATCGTTGCAATTATAACCTTGTTTCTAGCTAATTGCAAAAATGTCCTTGAATAATCTTAATCAGATTGATTATTTCAAATACAGCCTCATTTTAGCATTAATTAACCAATTAAAGCTAATTTGCGCTAATGGCCTCAATTGATTTGCCAATGGATTTGGATATCTTGATTAAAGCTACTAGGAGGCTAAATTAAAAAAATGACCCCAATCACCTTAAACCATGAATTATTTAATTCAAATGTGGTCATTTATGTAAAGTAATTAAATAATCAAAACCAGTTTGCAAAATGACCCATCTAATTAACCAAATTAATTACTAAAACAATTTATTAATCAAACAATTATGAAAACACACAAAATTAAAGGTTGGGGAGTAAAATGGTCAATTCCTTTAATTACTCAAATTCCTTGGATGAAATAGGATAAATTATTTGCTAATTAGACTTCTACCTAACTCAACAATTAAATAAATAATTATTCAAAATTGTTTTGCTTTTGATTAATTCTAATAAAATATTCCATAAATGTCGTAAAATATCAATTAATTTCTAAATAATTTATATTGTCATGAAAGTCCTTTTTATCAATTCAAAAGAGTAAAACATTGACCTCAACAATTTTATAAGAATATATTTAGACCCTTTAAGATGCACATCTCATTTTATTTATTATCCAAGGACCCCGAGTAATTAAAATAAATTACGGGAGGTCAAAAATTAGGTGTCAACAACCAGATGGTCAGTACGAGATATAAATACCCCAGTTCAGGGATGAGAGCAAAATGATGTAGTTTTCAGGAGGAGTTACCTTGAACGTATATGAACACAAATTGTTTTGAAAATTCGGTAATTGACTTATGTCAAGCCTAGTTATGGCTAGACAAGAGATCAAGGATAAGTCATCAGATTATGCAAAGTTACATATTGAAGAATGGTCCAAGTGCATGAAGCTTCAGTTTTCTAGGTACATAGTTCACAACTCTTAGGAAGTATTCCGAAAAGAATGAAGTAGCAGACTAATTCTTGTACCACTATTTCAATCACAGATAAGTAACTAAGCCCAGAATACGAGACAAACATTCAAAGCTGTGTTAAGAAGTAACACTAATTAGCATCAAGTATTAGTAAAGTTGAAGGTGGAAGTAACAAAGAATAATTGCAGACAGTCCCGAGTTTCCTAAGGCTCCACTAGGATGCACGGCATAAAGATTCAAAGTTTAATGTGAATAACAGAATTTTCTCGAGAAAACTCCTTATGGAGAACAAATGTAAGTTGAGAGAAGGGAGAATTTACTCCATGTGTAGTAATACTTTTTTTTTAAATTTCGCCCAAATTGGGGCATTTTATTTATCTGTGCAGAAAAAGAAAATTGTCCAAAGCCCATAATTGTCCAAAAATAAAAGAAAAATAGAAAAAACAAAATAAAAAATTACATCTGATCCAAATATATTTTGTTGCCCTATTTCTTTGGTGTTTCTTCTCTCTCCTTATCTGAACATCTCTCTCTACTCTCCAGCTACCGCCGGTGCAGAGATGATGATTTTTGGCTACCATCTCTTCTTCACGAGTGATAATTCTAATTTGTTCCCCAACTAGATGAGTTCATCGCCTCACCGTTTCTTCTTCTCCGTCAGGTAGGACCTTTCTTGATTTGTATTGATCTTATTGGCCCCAATCCTTCTTTGTTGTGATGATTTATGTGTTTTCTTTATCTTGCATGCGATGGATATGTATTTGTTGAGCTTTAATCTCCCGCAATTAATCCTCTCTACTATTCTTGTGTGCAAAGATGATGAGATTTCCTCTGAATTGTACAAATGAGACCCTATTTGTTCCTTCTTCGTCTTCAATATTGAGCCCAGGTACTGTTTTGCAACTTTCCTTGTGTCTGTACTCATTTTGTACTGTAATCCGATAACTCCTTTGTAACTGAGTGTGTTCCATGAATGTTCTTGCATATGTTGCTTTGTTCTTGAAAAATTAGCTGAAGAAAACAAAATTATTGCATATTGTGATTTGTCTTCATGCTTTCTGCGTTGACCATGTGCATATTTATCTGTTTGAAGCATGCACAATGTAAACTTATGATCATCCATAGCCATGTTTAGATCTGATTCTCAAATAAGGAATTTGAGATTTGTCACTATTTAGGATCCTCCTTTTGTCGACCTCTAATTCTTGAAAACTTTTGACACTGAAAAGAACCTTTATCAAGTGCTTGGTTTGCTAGTATATCTACTAGTTGATTACCCTCCCTCAAAATGTGTGTGAATCTGTTACATCTCGGAAATTCCGGATTTGTTGTTTTGTGAATAGACTAATGTGCGCTTAAGATGAACATGAAGTCCTTACAAGATTAAGAAGAGTATTAGATAGCTTAAAGTGCGTACCACGAGATTTTGAAGTCATATGGATATGCGAGACTAAGTTTGTTGAAGGAAGTGAATGTAAGTCATGTTTGAAAAGGTTATCGCGATAGTTGATTTGATATATATTTAGCGATGTTTTGAAGGGATGCTATAGGGCCTATTGTATGGTTAATGAAGTGTTATATAAGTGCTAAGAAGGTTCCACAAGGATTGGAAGTCAAACGAGTCGACGAGAATGAAATTCGAGAACTTCCAGTTGTACGGCCATTTGTACGGACCATATAAACTATACGGCCCGTATAATAGTCCGTAGAAAGCTTCCAGAGAGGGGTGATTTCCTGGTGGGATTATACGGTCCAATTATACGTACCTTATAAATTATACGGGCCGTATAATTGACCGTATATCCGGGACGGACCAGAATTTTATTTCGTTATATATGGCGCCCTTGTTCATTTATTTCATTTCCCACCTTCTCTCCAAGTCTTGAGAGCTCCCAAAACCCTTCTCCAAACATATTTCACTCAAACCAAGAGATAACAAGGATCAAGAGGCAAGAATCAAGATATCCATGTGATAGAAGTCTTGCTACGGTTAGTAGACTACAAGAAATCCTTAAGTATTGAAGCTAGGGTTTTCACATAAGTTGATAGTTGCTGCAAAGCTCATTCTTATGAGGTAAAGAGGTTAGTTTTCATGTTTATTTGATGTTATCAAGAATGTTTAGTTGTTGAACAACTTGGGTAGAAGGAGAAAGTAGAAGATGATGTCTAAATGTAGTTTGCATGATGTTTTTGAGTAGTGAGCTAACTTGAATCATGATTATTAGTATAATATGGATGTAATATTGTTATGGAAGGTAATAATGATGATGAGGAAGCATTGTATGAAAATGTGCTAAGGGTTGATGTGAAGTTGTTAGTATAAGTTGAATATGAGAATGAATTTGGAAGACTTGATGGAATGTGACTACTTGATTATGATATTATGAATGTTATTATAGTTGTTTGGTGATATGGTGGAAGTCGATGAAATAGGGGAAATTTTGCCCAATTTTCATTAGCTCATGAATTATTCTAGTTTGGATTTAAGAGTATCTTTAAGGCTTAACCAAGGTATGAATCCTTTTAAATGTAGATTTTTCCAAGCTTTGATGGTGAACGTTAAGTAGTTAAGAAGACAACGAGGTATGTAAGGCTAATCCTTCTTTCATTAAGGAATGGTCCCATTGCTAAATACCTTCATATGAGTTCTATAATGTCTTCCAAATGACTTCATTCCTGGAATCGCTAAGGCTCATGATCCTTGGTAAATCTCATGATATCATTGGTCCCATCCTGTGGTAGTTGATTCTCTACAGAAGGATATAATGAAAATGATGATGCCGACGATAATGTTTGGAACGTGTATGTACTCTTATGTATACATACTTATGTATCAAAGTATGACTACTAAGAACACCGAGCTTATATGGCCGGGTATGATACCTATCGCGCGCACACCACTGCAGTTGGGTACGAATAACACTGAGCCTTGGTAGGGCCAGGTACGTATAACACCGAACCTTATCATGGTCGGGTATGTAAGACACCGAACCTCTATGGTCGGGTACGATACTACTACAAGTACAAATGTATGAAATGGAAGGTTCCCATTAGAAAGGGGGTAAATATATATATATGATGAACGATGCTAGAGGTATAAATGGCTTCATTATTTCATGACTTCTCTATCTTATGTCATTTCATGTGCTTTCATTATGATGTTGATTATGCTTTACATACTCAGTACATTATTCGTACTGACGTCCTTTTGTTTGTGGACGTTGCGTCATGCTCGTAGGTGGACAGGGAGATAAACTTGATTCTTAGGCTGCTTATCCAGGGATTGCTTAGAGGAGCTCCATTTGATCTAGAGCTGCAGCTTGGGTACTATTCTTTTATGTATTACATGGGCATGGTAGGGTCCTGTCCTGTCCTTATAATGATGTTTCATACTCTTCTTAGAGGCTCGTAGATAGTCATGTATAGTAGATGTCTTTTGCCTTGTCGGCTTATGTTGGTATATTATTTTGTTAACCTCGTCGGCTTGCGTACATATGTATGGACATGGTTGTTGACGTTGATATATATTATATAGTGTCTTAGCCGTTGGAAATGATATTTTTAAGGCATAGAGTTTGTTGATAAGCCATGTGGCTCACCTAGATATGAATGTGAATGTACGATGAGAGGTGCCCAGTGGGTAGCTCTAGGTGTCAGTCATGGCCCTCCGGTTGGGTCGTGACAGAATCTAACCTCCATGTTATTGCTAATTTTCTGTATCTCATCAACTTTTGTTGCTATAGTCCATGGAGGTTTCCATCATTGTGCAAGAATTCTTTGGATCATTTGTGAATGAGTCTGAATCATGATGTTATCCAATTGTTTAGCCTTGCAAAATTTCAAAGACTCCATGATAGCCCTTATTTCTGCTTCAGTGTTGGTAGTGATTCCAATAGCTTCTGCTTGAGCGTATATCAGATTTCCAGCTGAATTTTTTTAAATAAGAACTATAGGAACTTCTACCAGGGTTTCCACTTGATGCTCCATCTATATTACAAATCATCCATCATTCTGGTTGGAATTCCCAAATTACCTTTGTGATCTTGAGTTGGAGTTCCTCCCCCCTCTAACATTTGAATCATATCATCCCATCTATTAGGCACCTGTGGGAGTGATAGATTCCTAATCATAACCAGTCTTTGGATTGTTGGAAAAACTTGGTATATGGCTCTTCCAATTGACATTTTCCCTCCATGCTTGATCGCGTTTCTTCTTTTCCACAACTCCCAAATAATGATAGCAGGGGTTGCCTGGAAATTTTGTTTCAATATCCTTGTAACTGGTGCTGTCCACCATTTAACAATCCTTTTTTGTAGTGGTAAATCCTCCATGTTCATACCTGCAAAAGAAGAAAAATAGAACCAAGTCCTGTTAGCCGAATAAGATGTGGCAAACAAGTGTTGAGTTGTCTCCTCCAAAGGACTCGAACAACACCAACACTTGGATGCCATGTTGTAGTGCATTTTCCTTAGAACATCATCCATATGTATTTTGTATTTCCAGCATCTCCATAGGAAAAGGGAAATCTTAAAAGGCAGTCCCTTCATCCATATGTATTTTAAGCATCCATTTTCTGCCCTCTCAATCTAATAGACTCCCCTGCTTATTTAACAAGAACTCTCCCTTATTATCCAGAATCCACCATGGCCTGTGCATACCCCTTTCTGTATTTGCTGGTTTGGCTGTATTGATAGCATGCGGCATAATATCATCTGGTAATAATTTAGCCAGCCTTTCCTCATTCCATTTCCCTTCAACCACCAATGTTGATACATTTTGTATTGACTCATCATATCCTTCCACTGAATAGTATAATGCACCCATTCCTGTTATCAAACAAAAATTGAGAATTTCCCATTCCTACTTGTTTCACGACCCAAAAATTACTTAGTCGTGCTGGCACACACCATTCCCCACCTTGGTAGGAGAACCTTTCCCAAATGTTTAATTCAACAACAATAAACTAAATAGGACAATAGAATATTAAGTCTCAAACATAAGTATAAATAAGTGTGGAAACAGTACAAATACAATCCCAAGGAATCTGGTCTGAAGGCAGTACAAGAGCCACTACTAAATCAACTAGTCTGGAATAAGTACAAGTCTCAAAATACGAAATACAGTCTCGGAATAACAAGATAAGACAAGTAATAATGAAGAGTCTCCGGGTTGCGGATCCATCAATGTGCTCAGCTTAGACACTCGACAATAAAGGCCTCGGGAAATCAGTCGCGAGGAGTGGATGTGGAACCTGTTATGCACTCTGCACTCATAAAAGAATGTAGCAAGGTAGTATCAATACAAACAATATGTACTGGTAGGTATCATAGGCCAATAACCGCTAGCTAGCATATATAAAGGAAGATACTGAAGAATAGATATGCTCATAATCAAGCATAAACACAACACAGTCCAAGAATAACAACTCAAGTACAGAACTATCATGTTCGAATCCAATAACTAAGTGAATGTAATAATGAGTGCATAAGCAATGAAATGATATGCAATGGCTTATGTAATCTCCGTACACACATGCTCCGGGCGGAACACCTCCATACCATGAAAGTCATGACCCGCAGGGGCCCGCCAAGTCCATGTACCACTCTCACCATTCCGGCAAAGACATCAGGCATCGGACACTCTCTCTATCCAGGTAAAGACCTCGGGCATCGACCTCTCATCTCTCTCATCATCATCAGCACCAAGTCTCAGCTCATATCAGTGTATCATGAAAGATGAGAATGAGTGCTATGAATATTATCAATGATCAATGATAACATATCAAAATCAATCATGCCATACATGGACACATATCTCAATATCAATAATAAGTCAAGTTCTTTCCTCTATCAAAGATAATACCCAATAAGCGAGGGATAGCAGTTTCATAATGACGATATGATGACTAAGTAACAAGTCTAATATCACACACGTGACAACAAGCCAATAGATCACAACAAGGCAACAAGCCCACAATCAAACAACAGTACCAACCTAGGTAATCCATCCCAACTTCATACCCGAAGGCGTAACATGCTTTCTCTGACAATCACTAACTCTACGTATGCTTCGCTAACTGAAGTCTAACTATAAGGTAAGTCGTAACCTACCTGGCATCCAAGCGGGAGCCACGAACAATCAAACCTTCGCCTTGCCTTTCTGGAGAACCTCCAAGTACTCAAAGTCTCTCCATTATTCAATTCTAAGTTAGAAATAAGAAACAACGATACCCATATTTCTATACTATCTTTCAAATCAAAATCAACTATGGAAAAGGGCAAAATGGGTATTTCAAAGGTGAAATCGGTGACCCAACGATCTAGAAGTTCAATTCTACTGTTCAATTGCTATATTAACTCAAGACTAGGTCTATTTCATCATTCAACTCAAAACCCCCAATTTGGGTATAAACCCTAACTTTCAATCATTTAATTCATCAATCATTAAAGGAAGATTCAAGCCTATTAGTCACTAATTTATCAAATTTTGTGCTTAGATTAGTCAAATCCATCAACAAATCTCATTTCGAAAGACTAAAACTCACTTAGTGAAGTAAACATCAAAGCCCATCTTCCCTCTTCACTTCTATAGATTTTCTAACATGGATTTATGCTTAAGGAAAGTAAATGAATGAAATCTAGGTTAGAGAACTTACCCTCAAGAGAAATCTGGTTGAAACATCCTCAAATCGCCTCTAAGATGCTTAGGAAAAATAAATGAAGGGATAGGAAATAAAGGGTTTTAACTAGGCATTAAATAGAATCTGGTCCACATCATTTGCAGCAGCGGTCACGAGTCCACTATAGCGGGCTCACTCCAGTGGCCCTCCTCTCGCTATCACGAGTCCGCCACAGTAGATCCCCGTCCACTGTGGTGACTCACCACGAACCTCACACACTCGCCATAGTGGCCAGGCCTCGCTACAGCGGACACCAGACACCAGAAAACTTCTCTTTTTTCAGTACCTCAAACCCAAAATCCGGCAATCACCCAAGACTTCCAAGATACAAACCAGACATGCACTCACATATAAAAATACGCTACGAACTCACTCGTGATCTCAAAATTCCCAACGGAGGTATATTTGACCAGGTCAACCCCCAATGGACAAAGACCAACTTTCCAACCAATAATCTAAAATTCTTCTGAGTGCCTCAAGAACCGAACTGAATATCTCAACAAGTCATAATCGATCATCCGGACCTCTTGTAATTGACGGATTTTAAAAAAAAGTTTGTTTACCCAATAGTCAACTATCGGCCAAACTTTTTTCACTTTAAGGCTCTATTTCACAAAAGTCATCATAAATCTCGCCCCGACTATCTCGAAAATCATGCCACCTATCTTCGTGGATTAAAATCGTACTAATAGGTCTCAAAAAAGGGTCAACGGGGGGTAAATGTCTCAAAAGCGCTATAACAAACAAACGGGTGGTTACAACTTGCCGCTAGATTTGGTGTTCAACCAGCTCCCTTGCTTGCAGCCACTTCGTCCATGTTTGAGAGCCATATTTCCATTTTACTATCATTGGACTTTCCTTCCTATAGTATTTATTGGTCCTGAAAGCACTCTATAAGGAAGGTTTAGTACTCTATAAGGAAGGTTTAGTCCTAAAATTGCACCACAACTTGCAAAATAATGCAAAAGATACATCATGCAAGGACCTAAGCCCCAGTCCCCCTTCTAGTCCTGGAACACATAGTTGATTCCATGAAACTTGGTGCCGACTATTTCCTCCCAGTAATACGATTAAAGTATCATAGAGACTCATCCAAATAGCCTATAATGTCAATGTCTTTAGAATTGCATGTGTCTATAGTAGGGGAGTGTATCAATAATTCATCTCCTATCATGCCTATTGAAAAGAATATCAGAATAATGAATGATGTTCGAAGTTATGTTATGCGTAAAAGTTTAAGGATGCTACGCAAATCAAGATAAGTCAACATTTATATTTAAGTTTTAGAACGAACAAGGTAAGGTTGGAAGTAATGTTAGGTCCTGGGTTCCAAATATAATTCTTTTTAGGTACCTTGTGGTACATATATCAGAAGTATTCTACTCAGGTTCGACGTATTCAAGTTGTACCTATGCAAGAGCTTTATGCTATATGCTATGATCCTATTCCTACTCTATATGATTCAGGTCGATGTCTCATCTGTGTTATGTTTCGCACTGAGTCCAGCTGATTTTCAAAAGCTTAAGTCATATGCCTATTTCACGTATCTATCGTGGCTGACGGACATCTATGTTCTAGTTTCTAAGTGATTGATGGCAATATTAATATCAAAGTAAGGAAGTAAGTTATGTTACGGGAAATCATTTTCATATGTTCAAATTATTATGATGATTAGAGTTATCCTTATGTGGCAAAGATATTGAAGAAAGAACAGTCAGGTAATTGTTGCAGATGGCCAAATGGAGCCTCATTTGTACATTTGTATTGTGTATATACTATGTGATGCCCTGAGAGGCTTTGTGTCTATTTCTATTCAGCTGATATGTTTTGGGATAATCCTATTTAGAGAGGAAACTCTGTCAAAATTTCTAAAGAATCCGTAGTTAGCTTTTTCTTGAGTTATTACTCATATTGAGTTATTACTCGTATTCGAGGACGAATGTTTCCTAGAGGAGATAATGAAATACCCACATGTTCGAATTAAGAATTGAACCACTCAATGAATGTTAGTAGACCCGAGCCCCAAAGAATTCGGGATGTACCTAAGTGTATTCATGAGAGTTCCCTATAAGAAGAGTTCTACGTCAAAAGTCAAAGTAAAAGATGCCCATAAGTTAGTTTTTCAAAATGGATATATACAAGGTCCTACTTCAAGTTAGTATATCTACCAATATATATGCAATCTTGGGATGATCTACCTATCAAATTAAATTTCTATGAGTCTGTTGCAGATGGCCAAATGGAGCCTCATTTGTTCATTTGTATTGTTATACTGTATGATGACCTGAGAGGCTTTGTATCTATTTCTGGTCAGCTGATATGCTTTTGGAATCCTATTTATAGAGAAAACTCTGTCAAAATTTCTCGAGAATCCCAGAGTTAGCTTTTTCTTGAGTTATGACTCATATTCGAGGACGAATGTTTCCTAGGGGAGATAATGAAACACCCGCTGTTCGAATTAAGAATTGAACCACTCAATAAATGTTAGTAGACTCGAGCCCTAGAGAATTCGGGATGTACCTCAGTGTATTCATGAGATTTCCCTATAAAAAGAGTTCCACGTCAAAAGTCAAATTAAAAATGCTAGTACGTTACGTTTTCAAAATGGATATGTAAAAGGTCCTAATTCAAGTTAGTGTATCTACCAGTATATGTGGAATTTTGGGATGATCTACCTATCAAATTAAAGTTCTATTAGTCTAGTTTACGGTGCTAGCTATAAATTGTTCATAGATACAACTTCAGAATAAAAGGTTATGCATGATTTACCACGGGACTGTGGGGCTGCTGAAAGATAGAATTTGGATATCGCACCAACTAGCTTCACCTACTAGCTTGAGAAAGATGGAGGCCGTAAAGGCCAAGTTGATTTCTTTCTTATCATTTTCACCGTTCCTCCTCAAAAATAGCCTCAGGCCGACCCTCTCTCCTCCCAAGCTTCCCAATGCTAATTTACTCTCCTTCAAGCTTCAAGATAAGTTGATTCTATGTTTAAGCTCGGGTTCTTCTTCCCTGCTAATCATGTGGTGCTTGTATTGATTCATCTCTAATTATAGTTGTTCAAAAGTTACTTTAGCGTGAAGTAAAGCAACGAAATCAAAACTATTTAGCAAACTAGGTAAGATTTCTCGTCCATGATCATCCGTGAGCTCGTATGAGCATTTAAATTATGTTTTTAGTAAGAACTCATAGGAAGTTGATGGGAAGCCGTGAGTTTAAGTTATAGTAGTTATCTAAAGTTATTAAGGAGTTGTTTTCATGTGCTATGAAGTTTGGGGGATGTTAGCTGGTATAAATTTGCTTGTATATGTGTGTGTGGAGTACACCATTGAATTATAGCCTCGGGAGCTCATTGCTCTTTGATTTCTTGCCGATATTGCTTTTATAGCTAATGTATATTATTGGGTTGTTGATATGTTTATATTATCCCCCCATCTTCAACAAATTAAGCATATATTGGAAGGATTGACTCGTCGAGTCACTTGAAGTACTGAATCAAGAAGGTATGTAAGACTAAATCTTTTTTTTCGCCTCTACAACATGACCTCCAGTCTTATGTTTCTCTTGTATGAGTTATGAGGTCTAAGATTAAAAAATCATGTCTAAACTCCGTGGAAGTTTTTTGAATAAAAAAGATCTATGCCATGTGCCTACGAGTCTGTACTTCATTCAGATGTTTCTGCTCCTAGGATTGAGCTTTGAAATTACCATTAAGATGAATCATATCTATATATCTATTTTGGGTCTTAAAAGAGAATAATATCATTCATGTGTTATGCTCCCAAGTGTTGAGCCTCCTATATATCAGTATGCTCATACTATGTCAAGACCTTATATAGATTATGCTCCTATTGTGTAGCGTCTTTCATAAGATGTTAAACTCCTATTGTTGTTGAGTCTTCCTAGATGTTGTGCTACCTAATGTTGTTGAGCTCTCCAGAATCACTCTAGAGTGATCACAGTATCTTCTTGAGAAGTTATCTATATATATATATAAGTGGAAACCTTCTTCTAAAGTACTATGCTCTTTACAAGCTTGTATGCTTACAAAATCTCGTAAAAGATAACACAAGTTTACAATAGTGTAAATTGTTCTCCCAGCTTTGATATCTTACAGATTGGACCTCAGTAGTCTATTCTAGAGTGTGATTCATATAGGCCACCTTTGACCGATTACAAAAGATAGTCCCAAAAGCTTAATAAGAATACTATTTTATAGATTCCAAAAGTCTTGAGTTTAAGAATCCTAGAGCAGTAAGCATAAGGTGTTAAGTCTTTCATAGACTCGTATGCTACCTTCGTTTTGAGATTCCATATATTTTTATGTTCGGATTGTGTTGAGCCTTCAGTTGTAATCATAGGTGATCTATAGCCTTTTATTTGAGATGTTAAGGTTATATATATTAAATGAATCATTTGTCCAAAAGCATATCTAATATATTGAATTATGTGCACTACTTTTCACAAGCTAACAAAGTGATAATCCAAATGTTAATCATATGTTTATAAGTAATCTATTGTAGCTGGAACCGTGCCTAGCACGAGACTCTTTCGGCTCACCAGATCATTTGTTACAGCTGATACCTTGCATAGCACGAGGCCCTTGTGGCTTAGCAGTTCATTTGCTATGCGCCCTATATGGTTCACTTGTTCTAAAAGAAGTAAAGAATGAATCTAATGTATAGCGATCCAAGTATATAAAAGTATACGCTCCAAGTGCTACAATGAATGATCCTAGAAAATTACTATATATAGTAACCCAAAGACATAATCAGAAAGATTCAAAATATGTTCAAAATAACTTAAGTACAGTAAGACATGACGCTTGATTCTATAGGTTATTTCCTATCTTCTGGATGTATTCATTTGATTATGCTTTAATTTTCTCTTATCTACGCTTAAATATATTCATATGTTATTATATCAGCCTAACATATACGTACAATTCTTTTTGTACTCACATCTCTTTTGCAGGGGGAATTGTATTCATATTGCAGGTTTAGATGCACAGGTTGGCAGACTTCCTCATTAGGAATTCGCTGGTGTGCAATTGTTGAGTGTGAGCTCCATTCCTAGGTCAGGGCCCTGTCCTGATAGTATGACAGTTGTACAGTTCTAATTATCATAGAGGCTTCAAAGACATGCATTGATAGTCTCACTTGTGTACACTTTTATTTTAGCCACATGTTTTCAGGCTCGATGGCTTATATATATATATATATATAAGCCGGTGGCATATTTCATTTGTTAATAGAGTATGTTGCATCACTTTATCCAGGTTCATAAGCACTTACACAGTTCACATATAGATAGTTCATTGGCATCGAGTTCCGGTCCGCCTCACCTAGGTTTGGTATGTGACAGATCCATCGCATCCAATTTGGATGCTATGGGTGATGCATCGCATGCCCCATCACATCAAACTAGGTGGTGTGCTGCATGCTCCATGACATCTAACTTAGATGCTATGGGCAAAGCATCACATGCTCTATTACATACAACCGGGTGATGCGCTGTCGCATGCTCCATCGTATCCAACTCTGATGCTATGGGTGATGTGCCACATGGTCCATGGCGTATAATACTTAGAATTGCGTGACTTCGAATTGTGTGACTTCAATAAAATGTACGTAACATCATATATAAAGCTCAGATTGTCGAACGGGTTGAAGTATTGAAAATTATTCACGAACACGTCGTCTGGTACATACGTTCCACCATACCTTAACCTAGAACCTTCAAACTTGTTTCTTTAAATTCCTTATCGACTCTACACCATAACACACCTAAATTGGACAGTCACTCTTAAATACAATCATACTCTCCGGGTTCAGGTCGTATCAAATCTTAGTCTGAAGGTAGGAGGTGTTACAACCCCCCCCCCCCCATGGAATCTTGTGTGTACAATGTTTGGCATGTATGGACATTGAATTACACTTTACCTACTTGATTGCATTGATTATTTGATTACCTGATTATATGATCCTACTTGGCTTATCTCTTATCTGGATAGTTGGACTGTAATTATGTTAAGGTAGACCTGCTAATACTAAAACATGACTTTTCTTAATTAACCTCATCACTACTTTAGCATTGTCGGTCTATTAGATTTACTAAGTAAGTGCTTTCCATACTCATGCTATACATGCCGCACTATGTTTGGTGCAGACTTAGACCCGAGCATAAGTAGAGCACACAGAGGTTGTTTGAGTCTGAAGCTGTGATTTTGGATATATAGTGGTGAGCTGTCTGGCTGATCTGCAACGCTAGTCTCCTTCTGTCCTTTTTTATTCAGTCTTCTTTAAATTTAATAGATTGTATTTTTGGTCCTTCTAAACTTGTATCAGTATTATTGTGGCTCTTGTGCACGTGGCACCAGGTTTTAGGTGGTATTTTGTTATTTCTGCACTTTTGATAAGTAAAAGAATTGATTTTAGTTATTATCATGTTATTACCTTACTTTGCTACTTATTTAACTAAATAAATTATTGCAAATCGATTACTGTTGGTTCGCCTACCAAGTGAGGGTAGCTGCCATCACAACTTTCAATTTTGGGTCATAACAATTTAGTATCACAGCACTAGGTTCACCGATCTCATGGGTGCAAGAGCAATGACTAGTGGACTCTTGCAGATCTTTATGATGATATCCATACTTTTAGGTGAGAGGCTATAGGATATCTAGGAAATTTCTATTATTTCATTCCTTATAATATGTATGTGATTCGGTCTAAGGCCTGAAGTTTTTTATTTTATTCTCTCACCGATGGTGAGGACATGTTCCCGGATTCGCACACCAGTTGTTGTAGATGATGTCGCACGGTATGGTGCGAGCTGCTGTGACATAGTAATGAAGTGCCAGTCTAAAGGATAGGCGCTAGGTACAGACTACAACTATGACTTAATGGCCCAGGTTGAAACGGGTTTTGATTCAGACTCTTCAGCTTGGTAATATCTCTTGGAAATACGAATAATTGTATGAAACAACATAATCACCATGTCTTCAGTTTCTTGAAAGTTGAGAAAGTGCATTTAAGGCATATCGGATGATAGGAAGAGAGTTGACGGTTTGAGTTGGTAGGGTTAACAAAATAACCAAGTAATAAGAGTTGTCGCTTCGAAGACTGCACTTGAGAAGGTTTGACATAGAAATGATGGTTTACCCGAGGTGTGATAGGAGTAGGAATGTGTCGATGTCACCAGATTTAATATGATAGTCTTATGACGCGAGTGTCAATGACGAGTCAACAATTCAATAATGGAATGGTACATATGCTTATTTCTTGAGGACAAGTGTAAGCTTAGGAGGATCAATCAATCAGATGAGAGGATAGTGACATGGTAAGGTTGTGAGGAGGAGTTGAGAAAGGACAGATACATGAAAGGTGATCCTTGGTGATGAGGTCTGAGGTGGTAAAACTTGTATCGGGTTCGTATAAAGAGTGTCTTTCCATCCTATGGAATGGAGGTGTATTAATGAAAACTCTAATAGTTTGGAGTTTGATGACACGTCGATCACATTGGTAAAATGTTCATCTAATTGAACCCACGAGGTGTGCAAGTATAATATTGCATGAGATTATGAAATGTTAAGTTCAGTGTCGGCCGGATGGCTTGGTGGTGGAACAAGAACAAGTGGATTGGGAGGTCTTTAAGGAAATGGCTATTGGCTTTAGGTCAAGTGAGTGAAGTTACCTGTGGTGATTGGATCTTATAGGAATCTATGGTTGTAATCCTTCAGTAAAGGGCATGTTTATAGGTTCGCTTGATATTTCGAGGATGGTGATAAAAAGAGATCATTTTAGGCAAAGAAGTTGTTGATTATGTGAAACATGCTTAGTAAATATTATGTGCAAGGGTGAAGAATGACACTAGCATGGCTTCCTTAATGGTTATGGTGTCAAATATTAAGAATCCCTTAGGTTGCCATGGAACGAGACTAGTATGTTCATGAAGTGGATGTTAAAGGAGTAGGAATTAATCGGTATATTAGACTACACCTTAGGTTACCGGGGGAACAATTATTAACTAAGGAAAATGATCTAGCAATGGACATGAGCTAAGATTAATTACTTACGGAGGTATCAGATATTATACCTAATCTTGGAGAATGGATGTGGACGTTAAATCGGTTTCTTAGGACTCAACAAATTTGTACAACCACTATCGATATGACTCTATGGAATAGGAGAACTGAAGGGGAAATAATTTCATGATTTACTAGAGGAGTTCTAGTCTGTCGAACTAAGAGAAGAGGTGTTTCTTCATAGGCGAGCAGAGCTTAAGAATCGTCAAGCAAGTGTCAATCAATAAAGGCATTTAAAGTGGTGGATTAGTGGTGTATGTTAACAAATTCCAGTTGTGAAGTGTGTCTCAGATATTGAATTGGGGATCAGGAATATCAATTGGAACCAAGTGAAGTGAATTCACAATAGAACATTCAACTATCTAAGTTGGGTTGGTAAACTCATAAGCCAAGAAAAAAGAAAGATTCTTCAGTTAAAGGAATTTGTCAAGTAATATTTCTATGAAGATATATGAGAACAGTAGTAGGACTATGCGTACAGTAATTAAGGTTTTCCCTACAAATTATGGACCAGTACCTTGGTGGTTTGGGATATTATATTGGTAATGGTAATTAACTTTATTGGAGTAACCAAGGTTGGTTGGTACTTTTAACGGGAAGGCTTGGGCAAGGAATGCAATTGTGGTGCGCTCGATTTAGACGAGTATTCACTTTTAAGGTTCGATTGAGGCAAGGGAAACTTTAAGTCACTTGAGTTAGTAGCTTACTACTACCTCCATGATCGACTTAGCTATTTTTGGAAGATCTATGATATTTTGATATCCCTCTTGAATGTGTTTGAATGATTTTCAGTTGATAACGGTAAAATTGATGTTGAATGGAATATGAAATTTGAAGAATCAGAAAAAAGGTCTTGTTACTCTCAATTTGGAATGATTAAGGTTAATCTTCGGAAAAAGGGCTTATCGAAGCAATATGATTACTTGAGTCAGGTAGGCACTATAGTGGAGTTATTCTGCATTATTCATAAACGGTGTAAATTGTTGAGTATGCTTGGAGAAGAAGTCTACGAACGATTTGACTATGTGTATGACAGGTGTCACGACAGTTTTTCCAATTGGTAATTGGTGACGTGCAGATTTCAGATAACTGGCATGACAAGATTGATGGAAAGGTGAGTTGCATTGTTCCAAGGTGGGTGATTTCATAGCATCCTTGCATGAATTGGCTAGAGTTGGTTGATAAAAGGAAATCTCTATAGTTTGAAAGATGAACTAATATTTTTTAGATGAGACTGTGCCTATGATACTAGACTATGTTGAGTATTACGAATATGATCGACTTGAAAAAACATGCGCGGAAGGGCACATGGATTGAAAGATTTGATACTTTTGGATTTGCTAAAGGTGTAACAAGGTGTCACGCTCGAAGATTTTGTAGTTGTAAAAGGTGGAGTACGAGGCCACAAGTCTTGCGTCGAAGTGTTCGGAGTGATGAACGAGTTAAGTTAAAGCACAAAAAGGAGAATTCAATGTATTTCCATAAAGTTCTATAAAATTTTCTTAACGAGTGTGAATTCAGAAATATGAAGATTTAAAGTTATAAGCTATAGTTCCTTGGTATTACGTTGATGAATTGGGTAGATTTCAGCCTTTAAGGTCAGGAATGACAGCACGGATTGATTATTCATGATTAAAGGATAAAATGAGTCACCACAGACTTATGGAAGGCTAACTATTTATTTTGTAAAGATTTGAAATTAGTTGGGGCTACTATTGGTGACATTCGAGGAAATGTGCAACTTACAGAGGGTCGGATTTGCTCATTTTGGGCCAGGTGGCTTATGGATATATTGCTAGAAAGATTCATGGTTATTCTATTAGCCCATTTTCAGCCAGATTCGCTATATTGATGGTTCAGGATAGAGGTATGACAGGTTTACTACGCCTTACTGAAGTTTGCAAGTGGACTTAACAATATTTTGTTGAAGACAGCTATACAGACAGTTTAAACATTTACGCAAGTACTTGGTGACATATTGATAAGGCAAGAATAGCTATGGGAAGCATTTGGGGAGATCAGTTGATTTCTATAAGTTTGGCATGACAAAATAATTAGTAGAAAGATGTGCATATGTAATAACCTGTTTTGTCGTTATAGCACTTTTGACCCATTTACCCTCATTGACCTTTTCCCGAGCATTATTAGTATGATTTTAACCCGCGGGGATGGGTGATACAGTTCTCGAGGTGATCGGGCTAGTTATATCATGACTTCTGTGAAATTGAGACTTAATGTAACGATCTGATTTGTTGTAATAGTGATAATGGCCTTTTTACCCATGTTGACCTTTCCTTAGGTCATCGGGCAGGTTTTAGAGTGACTTTTGGAGGTTTAAGCCTCGAAGTGGAATTCATTTAACCAAAAGTTGACTTTTGAGTAAACGGACCTTTTTGAAATTTCGTCGATTCCGAGAGGTCCGGACAGTCATTTATGACTTGGTAGTGTGTTCGGTTTGGTTCCCCATGCTATTAGGAGCATTTTGGAACTTGGGTTGGGAACTTGGCTTAGGGCCATTGGGGTTGACTTGGTCAAATAGACATCCGTTGGGAAATTCGAGGCCACGGGTGAATTCGTAGCTCATTTTTATGTGTGCGTGTATGTTTATTTGGTATCTGTGGGGCCTCGAGTGATAGTCAGATTTTAGGATGAGATTGGTCAAAACCAGAATTTTCTGGTTCTTGTGTAGGCGCTGCAGCGGTACCATTACCGCTGTAGCGGTCATGCCATAGCGCCTGGGAGACGGCTATAGTGGACTCGGGAGTTTGGGTGATTAGCCGCCGTAGAGGGTTCCTTGCCGCTATAGCGGCATTCTGATTGTTGGTGAAGGCCGCCATGGCGTTCCATCTATACGGCATAGCGCCTGCACTGTAGTGGCTCTATGACCACTGCAGCGGTAGTCGGGCAGAATCATTTCTCTTTTCTCAAGTTAAGACCCTTAAACCCTATCACTTCTTCTCATCACCTTTCTAAGCACTCTTTGGGGGAATAGAGCTAATTGTGGACAGATTCTTCTTAGAGGTAAGATCTATGACCCTAGCCTTCATCATTTGCCTTCTTAGATTCCTATTCCATGCTTAGAATCACTATAATCTAGATAGAGAAGATGAGTCTTACGTTAAAATTCTTGAAATAGGTTTAGACTTCTAAAATGGAAATTGGTGATGAAATTGACTAGCATAACTATAAAGTTTGATGAATTCCTTGTAGTTAAGCTTATATCTTCCATTATTAATGGTTAATTTGAGGATTGAAGAATTAGAGTTCATACCCAACTTTGGGGGTTTTGCTTTAAATCCGAATTAAGCTTAATGTTGACTTGTTTTAGTAAACGATTAGTGAGTTTTATCACCTAGAGCTTGAATTACATGTTCCATCTTTCAATTTCTCGTTTTACCCTTATGTGTAACAACTCGTTTTGTCGTTACCGTGATTATTCTGTTTTTGCCCTCGTTGACCCGTTCCTGAGTCTCGTTAGAACTATTTTGACCCGAGGAGATAGTTGGCATAACTTTCTAGGCATCGTTTTGGGCTTTAGAATGTTTTCTAGAAAAATTGGGCTTTAAGCGAAAATGAGTTGACTCAAAGTTGACTTTTAAGTAAACAGACCTTTTTCGAAAATCCGTCGATTCCGAGAGGTCCGGATGATTGTTTAGAACTTGTGTGCATATTCATTTCCATTCCCAATGCAGTCGGGTGAATTTTGGGACCTAGGTTGGCAAGGTTAGTTTTGAGGTATTGGGGGTTGACTCGGTCAACGAGACCTCTGATGGGAATTCCGAGGCTACGAGTGCATTCGTAGCGCATGCCTACTTTTTCAGTATATTTCTTATATATATGGTTTTCTAACTGTTGTCGGCCTATGATTCCTACTTAGTACGTGTTGTTGTGCTGATTCTACCTTGCTGCATTCTTTCTGAGTGCAGAATTTTTGACCAAATAGACTTCTGCGCCCCGTGACTGAGTCCCGAGGCCTTCTGACGAGTATTCCAGGGTGAGCATTAGATGGATTCGCTATCCGGATGCCTCTTCTTAGTTACTAGTCTTATTTTGATATTATGAGACACTACTCCATTCTCAGACATGTATTCATATTCAGACTTATATTATTTGTAGTAGTGGCTCTTGTACGGCCTTAGACAGATTCCTTGGGATTGTTGTATTATTTCCGCACTTATTCACCATCCTTATTATTATTATTATTATCTATGTTTGAGACTTATACTCATTGCCTTAATGAATTTATTATGGTTGAATGAATGTTTTGGGAAAGGGTTCGCCTACTGAGGTGGAAAATGTAGGTTCCCGCACGATTCCCCAAGTTGGGGCATGACACTTAAAGTGAAAAACATTTGATCAATAGTTCACTTTTGGGTAAACGAACCATTTTTGAAATTTCGTCAATTCTGAGAGGCCTAGAGGGTCCCAAGGCACTTCGGAGCATTTCGAGTTATGGGTTGGAAAGTTAGTATTTGGCCATTGGGTGTTGACTAAGTCAAACAGACCTCCGTTGGGAATTTCGAGACCGTGAGTGAGTCCGTAGTATGTTTTTATGTGTGAATGCATGTCTTGTTTGTATCTGGGAGGTCTCGGGTGATTGTCAAATTTCGAGATTCTGTTTGTGAAAAACCAAAAAATTCTGGTGTCTGGTGTCCGCTATAGCAGCACCAGATCTGCCATAGCTAGGTATGGGTCTGCTATAGTGCAGTATAGGAAAGTAAGAGGGGCGCCATAGCGGACAAGAATCCGCTATGGCGGATGCGTGATAGCAAGGATTGGTGTCGCTGGCGAGAGCTCGCTGTAGCAGACTCGCGACCGCTGCAATGAGGTCATGTGTTCCGGAATCTAATAAATGCTAGGTAAAAACCCTTTACTCTCTACAACTTCATTTATTACTTCCTGTTACACCCCAACAAGGAGCATGACGGGCACTGACCTGTAGGCCGGATACCACCTGGCGTAACAGTTACCATGATTATCATATAGCCGTTATTCGATATAGTATAACTCAAACATGACTCAAAAGATACCTGCACGCAAAAAAGACCAAATTAAAGAAATATGCAATGTTCCAACACACACACACACACAGAGATATATATACAGAAGCGAGCCGAAAAGGCCGCTACAAACATCGTAAGCATCATAAAGCCAGCAAGGCTACCAGGAGAACATCAAACAAAAACAAAAACGAAGAGGCCTGACATAACATCTACATACACCACTATGTCTTGAGCCTCTAAGAGTGCACACACAAAAGCATAAAGGTCGGGACAGGGCTCCGACGTACCCATAACATATGAACATATATCATGATAACATAAGTATACCAACAAATAGCAAGTCCGGAGTAGTGGCACTTGCTGACACCTGCTGAAGATGGAAATCCTCTTTTTGTGGTGGAGGTCCTCTGCTACACCTGTCAGGACCTGCAACACGAAATGCAGCGTCCCGAGGGATGGGATGTCAGTACGAATAGGAGTACTGAGTATGTAAGGCGGGAAACAATAACATAAGTAAGACATAGATATAAAAGAATAGAAGTCACCTGAGCCATCTGAGGACGTGCAATATGCAATGCATGAGTTGAAAAATCATATGCAAGTATATACATGTAGTACATCATCATCATCATCATATCGTCCTCAAGCCGTGTTCGGGAGCATCATCATCGTAACATGCCCACTGCAGTGGTGTGCATATCTACGTGCCTGCCCGGCCGACTATAGCGCGGCGTGGTGTAGTAAAATAATGAATACACACACACACACACACACACACACAATTCATGAGGAACTAATAGAAATGACATCTGGGCCTTTTAGAGTGACGTAAGGTCGATAACCTCCGAATAACATTATGGAAACTCATATCAACAACAACAAACCATTTAGTGAAGGTAATTTATCATAACCAGAATCAATCAGATAATTAAGGCATTAAAATTTGAAATACAAAGCATAGGAATGGAGTGAATTGTTATGGAACGCTCGTGTTCATTTTCCAGTTGGATTCATGCCAAAGAAAGAGGGAAACGAACACCTTACATACCTTAATTTGTTGAGCCGCTACTTGAAGGAATTCCTTATTCCGAAACCGACTCGTCCGTTTCCCCTACATGACGATATACGACCTTAGTTAGGCCGTAAGTGTTCATATACCAATGCATAAGTGGTGTATCTTTCAGACTATTTGGGGTTAAGGAAATTCGGGCATCATTTCTTCTGTTTATACTACGTTGCCATGATCACAACAAAAAAACCAACATCAAAGGCATTTGATCTAATTCAATAATATTATAATTCCATTAACAACATCCCATAAGAGGGTTACGCAGTCTTTCGCTCAATTAGACTTAATACACAACAATCTAACAAATATTACTTCAAATTAACTTAATTTATTGGTAATAGAGAAGGAATCTTTACCTCAATTGTCCTAGTTGATTCTTAGTACCAATTTGGATCGGAGGTTTCCACCCTACCACAGTGATACCAAGATGGAATCAAAGCCTATGAGGTTATACGCACTTCCCAAGCTTAATTGACGCTAGATTTCAACAATTATCGAAAAGATTGATGTATGAACTTAAGGAAAATATAAGTATCTATTGTGAAGCTTCTGTGTTACATCCCGCATTTTTAACGCAACATCTCGTACCTTAGCGTTAGGATACATCGTAGTAAATTTATATGAGTTTAAGGGATTAAGATCTTCATTAGGTTATAAAGGGTTTATGATAGTGTTAATGTAAGACCTTGTAAGTTTGACAACCATGATACAATTAGGTATTATTTTGATATTGTATGTATATCTTCTTTTAAGTAAAACCTTTTAGTAAAAATTTAGTATGATTTCGGATAGTTACAATTTTTACTACTTTTTGGATATGCTTTATATTATATACATGCTATGAGAAAGTTTATAAATGATGTTTCTGTTTATTATAAGAAATAGAAATTAACTTTTTCATAAGTTATCTTTTCCCGTTTCGAAAATTTATAGTGCAAAAATTTATACTGTTGAGATTATGTTGGAAAATTAGAATATAATGAAATATGTTTTTTTCCAGATATCTCAATATTTATGAAATATTAGTATATGTCCTATTTTATAATATTTTTATTATTTATTAATTATATAAGTTGAAATTTAGTAATTGGATAATTGAGTAAATATTTTTGATATAATATCAAGTATTGCATTTTGGGATAAGTGTTAAGTTAATTATAAGACTTCCACGTGGAATGTGTAGGAACAACATATGATTAGTCACCTAGATGTATTAGGTGGCATCATCATTTTCAATAATGGTTCACAATTCTTTTGGGCTAAGTATAGAATTTTATGCACACCTACTATTTATACTAATTGACCAAAAAAAAAAAAAAAGTGAATTTCTAGCCACTAATGAATCTTATCATCACCGTACCACATTTCTGTATAGGAACTTCATTTAATATATAATTTCTCTTCACCTAGTTGCTATATATATATATACATATATATGTATACGGATGAATCTCTATCATCATGCATATTATATAGATTTAAGTACAATAACAAATCCGCACAAGATCAAGCGGACCAAAGGTTACTTCGTAGTGACGTAAGGTGTCAGGAAGCTTTGAAGGCGATTCTAGGTGTCAAGAAGCTTTGAAGGCGACTCTAGTATGATTTCTCATCTACCAGCTTCTACAAGCTCATATGAGCATCTAAGGTAAGATACATCGCTTCTTCGTGTTCTTGAGTTAGTTTAGTCTTTACTCAACTTGTTAGATAAAGAAATTGTGGAAAGAAAGCTAGAAAGCATGTTGGAACTCTTGTTGGTTTATGGACTGATTTGAGGAGTGATCTTGAGTTGTAGTGGCTGGAATTCTTAGTATTTAACTTGTAGGTGTTGTTGTGGTGGAGGTACTCCATAGATATGATAAGAAAGAATGTTTTATATAAGTGTATATTGAGTTATTTAGTGTATACTCTTGTATTAATTATGAGTTGAATTCAAAGGAAAGTGAAAGGAGATTGTTGTTGACATTGTGGATTTTGTTGGTTGAGTTGTGGATATTATGAAATAGGGGAATTGCTCTCCAATTCCTTGAAGAGACTAGTTATCATTCGATATACATCGTATACTAGTGTTCTCTAAGTTGATGGGCGTATTATCATTGTTATATGTTGAAGTGCTAATTGAGGCGAGTTCATTAGTGAGTGCGTATTGACTACAAGAGGTATGTTAAGGCTAACCTTTTCTTCATTCTTTTGGCATGGTCTATATGGACACAAAATGTAACCAAACGTTCCTCATAATGACTCTATTCCTAGAAGTGTTAAGAGTTTATGTCTTTGTTTCCCATATGATCATATTGATCATATCTCCCGAAGGGGCATATATATAAGGTTTCATATTTTGTATACATTTTCATAAGGATTCTAAGTCCCGATGGGGGCGTATGATAAGAAAATATTCTTAACAAGGTAGGATGGTAAGGACTAGAAAGTCACTCTGAAGGGAGTTCCGAGTTTCATAAGTCTTTTCATGCATCATCTGTACATATATATTTATAAACTTATGCATCATGATATTATGGGGCATGGGAAGGTCTATGGCGTTATATACACAAACCACATGATTAGCTGGTATATGATGATTATGATGCACGAAGGGGCTGATATGATATGATACTTGACGGAGCGAATGGGTGAAGGCATATGTATACATACATATATGATATTCATGCATTGCATTACATTTTCATCACGTTCATTGTATTCAGAAAGGTTGTATGCCCTATGGACGGACTATGATACGTATAGGTGCACAGTCATTCATATGGGGTTGTGCATACGAGAGTTGTAGAGGCACATATACACTGGATTCTCATCAGTACAGTAATGTTATAGATACATAAAGATGCATACGATCGTGCCTAAGAGGTTATAGTATCGCACAGGTTTCAGTCCTCAGTGGTAAGTCAAAGGTTCACAGGTTGATTCTTATCCCTCTTATTCTACAGTATGATATTGTTATTATTATGTTTCATTCTGCCTTACATACTCGGTACATTATTTCGTACTGACGTCCCTTTGCCTGGGGACGCTGCGTTCATGCCCGCAGGTTCAGACAGGTTGACAGGAGGATTGCACCGATGAGGTTTGCCGAGTATCAGCTTGGATTGGTGAGCTCCACTTCTTTCTGGAGCATTGCCGAGTCAGTATGTCGTATATGTATTTCAGGTTATGGGTACGTCGGGGCCACGTCCCTACTTCAATATATATATATATATATATATATATATATATATATATATATATATATATATATATATATTACAGTTATGTATTCCTAGAGGCTTTGTAGACAGAGTCATGCACATAATCAGTCATATCATGTCAGTCGTAATGTTGGCCTTGTAGGCCCTTGTACCTATACATATGTATGCCTTTGGCTTGTTGGTTATAGAAATATACGTTGGCTTAGAGGGCCCAGTGTTTGTTATATATTATATCATCATGTTCACAGGTTGGCCTTGTTTGTCTTTCGAGACATAGATGATACGAGTCATAGTTTGGTTCGCTCGACCCTAAGTAGGTGTCGGGTGCCAATCACGGCTCACCAAGGTTTGGGTGTGACATTTTGGACCTTGGAAAATGATGAAAATAACAAGGGAGGGGCTATTTATGCTTGTGAAAGTCGGTTGCCACCGCTCAACTCGACGTGCACATTGACGGATAGTCAACATGTTGACAATTCGTCTATGTGCAACCATCGAGTTGCCATCAGAGACCACCCTCTGAGAGGTGGATTGATGGTGGGAGGTTGACGGTCGTCCTTCATGTTGACGGTTCGTCAACATGGCCATCGAGTTGCACCATTTTCCAGGCTTGGTTCCTGTCGATTCGCTCAACCCCAATCTTTCCGATACTTGCTAAAAATGAACTTAAACCTTTGTTTACATGGAATCACATCTCTAACAAGAGTTTTAATCCCTTGAAAAGTGTTTTTCATGGCTTGTACCTCCCGTAAACTCAAAGACACAATCGTTTTACGAGCATATACTATAAGGTACGAGACATACTAGCTTTTCAGAAGGCGAGATGTAACATTATCCTTCTTTAAGAACATTTGTCCTTGAATGTGTAGATAACGTGAAGTGTACTTGTTTATGCTAATTTCTGTGAAAATTTCGATAGGGTTTCCCTTGTAAATTAGGTACTACCAATGCCTACATACAGTAAACCCAATCTACATGACATGTAGGATATCGTATTAGACAACATATAATCATACAATAACATAATAGCATTTCCCATTACATTTCCTCTCGAAAAGTTTAAATATGACTTTTACCTTGCAAGTCTATTGTTGGTAGAGCGAAATCCTCTAAAGTTCCTTCTGGGATAGCATCATCTACAATATAGAGCAAGTGTTACGTTTGAATCTTACTGTACTTGTTTAAGTCCATGTCATTAAGAGAGGTTGAAGGATGTTTAGTTATTAAGTACCTGTAACAGGGAACAAGTGAGGGTATTTGGATTTTATTTCCCCCTCGGCTTCCTATGTCATCTCTTCCCTATCCTTGCTTCTCCACAAAATCTTTACCTAAGCCATATATTTGGTTCTAAGTCTGCAGACCTATCTGTCGAGGATGGCAATTGGTTTTTTCTTGGAGGATAGGTTCTCTGTGACTTGTATATTATTAATAGGTACGATTCTAGAGGGATCTCCAATACACTTCCTTAATGTAGATACATGAAATGAAAAACCGAATGGACTGCTGGTAGTTCTGATGGCAGCTCCAATTCATAAGCTACCTGGCTTACTCATCGGAGGATCTTATAATGTCTGATGTACTGGGTATTGAGCTTCCCTTTCTTACCAAACCTCATGACGTCCTTCATAGGCCTATATCTTCCGAAACACCCAATCGCATACCTGAAATTCCATTTCTCGCCATCATACATCTATATAAGATTTCTGACGACTCTGAGTTATACATAACCATTCCTGAATAAGCTTTATCTTTTCAATAGCCTGATGAACAAGATCTGGCCCAAATAAACTTACTTCTCCGACTTCAAACCAATCGGCAGGAGATCTGCACTTCCTGTCATAAAGAGCCTCATACGGAGCCATTTTGATACTAGCATGATGGCTATTATTATAGGCAACTCTCTAATAGTCAAGTGATCATCCCAGCTTTCTTGGAAATCCAGTACATAAGCCCGTAGCATATCTTCTAAAGTTTGAATATTTCGCTCAGCTTGTCTGTCTGTCTGCCGATGGAAGGCAGTGCTAAGATTTACTTGAGTACCAAGACTTTTCTGAAAATATTTCCAAAAAATTTTCGTAAACGGAGCGCCTTTGTCGGAAATAATAGACATAAGGATACCTTAAAGGCGCACAATCTCTTTAATGTACAGCTTGGCATAATCTACAGAAGTATAAGTAGTCTTTACTGGTAAGAAATGGGCTGATTTAGTTAGTCTATCGACGATCACCCAAATAGAATCAAACTTGCAATAAGAACGGGGAAATCCCGTAATGAAATCTGTATTAATCACTTCCCATTTCTAAGCTGGGATCTCCATTTCCTGTAATAAGCCGCTAGGTTTCTGGTGTTCAATCTTCACCTATTGGCAATTGGGGCATTGAGCTACGAAGCTCGCAATATCTTTCTTCATATCGTTCCACCAATAGAAGCCTTTGAGGCCATGATACATCTTTTTGGAGCCAGGATGTATAGAATATCAGGAATAATAGAATTCTTACATAATTCTGTCCCCAAGTCCGGCTACATTTGGAACACACAAACGGCCTCGATGTTTAAGAACCCCATCTGACTGGAGTATAAAGGCTAAAATCCGATTTTGTTGAACTCCTTCCTTGAGATTGACTAGAACTGAATCCTCATACTGCTGAGCCTTTACTTCCAAGGCAAAAGTCGATTGTGACATATTCTGTAGGGCAACCCCAGTATCTTCTAAATCTAATAAGCGAACTCCTAGGTTTGCTAGGAGGTGAAGTTCTTTAGTCATTTCCATATCTTCAGCTGCTACATGCAATAGACTACCCATCGACTTGCGACTTAACGCATCAGCAATAACATTGGCTTTGCCAGGATTATATAAAATCTCGACATCGTAATATTTCAGCAATTCGAGCCATCTTCGTTGCCTTAAGTTCAACTCCTTCTGCTTGAATATATATTGAAGGCTTTTGTGATCTGTATAAATATAAATATGAACTCCATATAAGTAATGTCGCCATATCTTCAGAGCGTAAATTAGCGCCGCCAACTCAAGATCATGAGTTGGGTAGTTCTGCTCATGTTTCCGCAATTGTCTGGAGGCATAAGCGATCACCTTACCATTTTGCATTAGTACACATCCCAAACCTGTGCGTGAAGCATCACAATATACAGTATAACCCTCAGTGCCTTCTGGAAGGGTGAGAACAAGAGCGGATGTCAACTTGTCTTTCAGCTTTTGGAAACTCTACTCACAAGCTTCTAACAATTGAAACTTGGTTGCTTTCTGAGTTAATTTAGTCAGTGGGGCTGCAATAGAAAAAAATCCTTCTACAAATCTCCGATAATATCTCGCAAGGCCTAAGAAACTTCAAACTTCTGAGGCTATTGTTGTCCTGGGCCAATTCTTAACTGCTTCGATCTTTCGATTATCAACTTTAATACCCTCATCAGACACAATATGGCCTAGAAAAGCTACTGAAGTTAGCTAGAATTCATATTTGGAGAACTTTGCGTACAACCTTCGATCTCGCAATGTTTACAACACCTTCCGAAGGTCATCAGCATATTCTGCTTCAGAACGAGAATATACCAAAATATCGTCAATAATACAATAACAAAGATATCCAAGAAGGGCCGAAATACAGTATTCATTAGCACCACAAATATCGCGTAGCATTTGTCAATCCGAAGGACATAACTAAGAATTCAAAATGCCCATATCTCATTAGGAAAGACATCTTTGGAATATCTTCCCCTTCTACACGTAGCTGATGATATCCTGACCTTAAGTCAATCTTCAAGAAACATTTGGCACCCTGTAGCTAATCAAATAAATCATCAATTCTGGGAAATGGATATTTATTATTGATAGTCACCTTATTTAGTTGTCGGGAGTCAATACACATTCTTCGTGAGCCATCCTTCTTGTGCACAAATAATATCGGCGCTCCCACGAAGAAGTGTTGGGCCTAATGAAGTCCTTATCTAGCAAGTCCTGCAATTACACCTTCAGTTCTCACAATTCGGCAGGGGACATACAATAGGGAGGAATAGAGATGGGCTGAGTGCCCGAATACACATCAATCACAAATTTGATTTTCCTTTCGGGAGGAAAACTTGGGAATTCATCGGGGAATAGATCCTGAAATTCATTAACTACTAGAATAGACCGTAGAGTTAGTGGTTCGGCTTCAGTATTCCTAACTCGAACCATGCGATAAACATAGCCTTTGGAGATCATCTTCCGCGCCTTAAGGAAGGAAACAAACCTACCCTTTGGTGCTGGAGTATTGCCCTTCTATTTAAGAACTGGTTCACCAGGGAACTGAAATTTCATAGTTTTGGACCAAAATGCAACATCGGCATAGCTAGTAGCCAATTAGGCCATTCCTATAATGGCATGAAAGTCCACCATTTCTAATTCCACTAAATTAGCAAGAGTTTCGCGACCACATATAGTAATCACACACTTATGATAAATTCTTCTTGCAATAACAGGCTCCCAGACGGGGATAGAAACTGAGAAAGGCTTAGATAATGATTCTGGCTTAATACCAAACTTACCAGCAACATATGGAGTAATATAAGATAACGTGGAGCCTGGATCAATCAATGCATAAACATCATGAGAACAGATGGATAAGATACCTACCACAATATCTGGGGATGACTCAAGATCCTGCCGCCCTGTGAGTGCATAAATACGGTTCTGACTACTTCCTGAACAAGATGTTTGACTCTGCCCCTCTTCTACCTGCTGGGGCTGAAGAAGAACCTTTCTCGAGAGGGCGAATAGAAGATGAAGAGCCTGCAACCGAACCTGTCAGCTGAGCTGGGCCACCTCTATCGCGAGACAGACAGTCCCCCATAACATCATCAGGCTGCCCACAAGTGTAACACACACCCATACCTTGGCGGCACTAGCCAAAGGGGCCCTTACCGTATTTTTCACAATGGGGCAATGAAGTCCTTGCTCAACTAGACTATCCCCTATAAGAAGGAGCTAGCGCCCTCAAACTCTGACCCAGTCCAGAATAAGTGGATCGGTCACAACACTGCCCCTAGAACTGAGAAGGTGCACTAACTCCTGAAGGGGCTGATCGGCTGAAAAAATGAGGCCTCTAACCTCTCTGATAATCACCAGAATAACCCGCTGACCTTGCCCGCTTATGATAACCTCTGTCTGGATCTTGTTCGGCCCGCTGCTGATGCTTACGATCCTCCAAATTTTGAGCATATGCCTGAATACGAGCAATATCCATACCGTCCTAAAGTTAGGCCATCATACATTCATTTATCAAGTGGGGCCCAAGCCCTATTACAAAATGATAAACCCTATCTTTCATTTCAGCAACAACCACAGGGGCATATCTAGCCAAAGAATTAAACTTCAAAATATATTATCGAGCACACATATTATTCTGGCGAATCAATAAAAACTCATCAACTCTGGCCCTGCAAATCTCGACCGACAAATAGTGAGCGAAGGCCCTGGTGAACTCGGACCATACTGCTGGAGGTGTATTATGCCCTCTCGGCTGTAGCCAGGATTCATACCATACTGCTGCCACATCCCACAATCTATAAGATGCTAACTCTATTGATTCTGTATCAGAGGCATGCATTACCCTCAAAGCACGGCCCATTCGATTTATAAAGTACTGGGGATCGTCCTTCGGGTTTGACCCCGTGAAGATCGGAGGATCCAAATTAAGAAAATCACGAATGTGACAATTCACAAGTCTATCCGAAAGGCTAGCCTGCCGCTGAGTCTGACGGCTACCAATCTGGTGAATAACCGTACTGCATCTCGTTAGTCCTGATCTGGAGCAGCAGAAGGAGGAGCTGGAGGCTGAGGAGCCATGTCACGACCCAATCGGAGGGCTGTGACGGGCACCTGGAACTAACCTACCGCACATCTTCTAACATACATCTCATAATCATATCTAAGTGGGACACATGGCTAACTCACAATTTTCATAATCTGTAAGAGACACGAATTCAATCGATATATGCACGTCAATATAATCACCATCAATTATGCCCATATGAACAAGCCAACAAGGCTGTCAAAAATGATATACAAAATATGAACTGATGAGGTTATAGATCATCTAACTATATATATCTATCTACGAGCCTCTACATGGAGTGCATAACATCATAAAACGGGACCGGACCCCACCATGCCCATATATGTACACAAAAGAATAATACCAGCTAAATCGCAACTCCAAAACAAATGGAGCTCTCCCGTACAATCGTTGATGAAGCAGCCTAGGGGTCTGGTCCGTCTCCCTATCTACTTACTGGCATGAACGCGACGTCCACAAATAAAAGGACATCAGTACGAATAATGTACCGAGTATGTAAGGCATGAGTAACAAAATGATAAAGGTATGAAGATAACGTAATAAAAAGAGATCAATCTGTACCGTTGAATGCCTCTTAAGGCGGATATCATGCATGCTTGGCTTTTAAAAAAAAATATTCCATACATACATATATATAGTATCCTGCTCGGCCATTTAGACTTGGTGTTATCATCATCATCCTGCGTTCGGGGCATCCCGCGTCTCGGGTAACATCATAACGTACCCACTGTAGTAGTGTGCACATCTACTTGCTGTACCCGGCCGACTATAGCGCGGTTCGGTGTAAGAAAATAGCTACATATATATAAAGCTTGCATGAAAACCCAAATAAAATGTTACGACTCTATCGGAATGACTTAAGGTGGATAAAACTCTGATTTCCATTATGGAATCATCCTCATCGCTACATCTCACCTTGAAGGAACAATTACATAAGATGAGATCAAAATCAATGAATAAAATCAATAATCATATGAGAAAGATCAATAATGATAGGAAAATTATCAACAATATCATAAGAACCTCAAGAATCATAAGCTTTATCATTTCTAGAAATGGAGTCACCATAGAGGACATTTGTATGTATGCTCGTATCGAAGTGACCATGCCATAAGAAAGAAAGGGTTAGCCTTAACATACCTTTTCGTCTCCCTAACTACTTAGCGTTTCTCCTCCCAAGCTCGCAAATCTACATTCAAGAGGATTCATACTAGAGTTAAGTCTTGAAAACACTCATAAGTTCAAACTAGAGTAACTAGTGAGCTAGAGGAATTTGGGCAGCACTTCCCCTATTTTATATACTTCCACCTATTCCAAAATAACTCCTAAACAACAATAACACTACCAAAAATGCCATAGTCAAGGAATTATATTCAAATTGATCTTAAATCAATCAAAAATCTCCTTTCAAATTCAACCCATAACCATTGACTTCAACTTAATACTTGTGACATCTCTACTATGATTCTTTCCTCTTCAAGACTTGCTACACCTTTAATCCAACTCAATCATAAGAAATAAGATGAATAACATACCTCTTACTAGAAGAACTTCACCTCAATCAACCTCTTGCAAGACCAAATTCACCACAATCTCAAATAGAAGAAAAAACAATCATCTTCCATGAGTTAGCTTGGGGTGTTGGAGTTTGATCTTCTCTTTTGTTGGTGTGGAAGGTTTTGGAATGTTAGAGAGCCTTCAATAACTCTCTAATAATATGGGGAGATAAGTGTGGGAAGTGAATTTGAAAAATGGGGTCTTTTGGGTTTAAAAAGGATTTAAAATCGCCTCTCCGCCTCGACTTGCGATGGAGATGCAGCCCAACAAGTTGGAACTTGAGGCCGCATCTCCCTTCCTCTCCTTGGGGTAGTTCTGGGCAGTGAGGTGCCCCAAAATTGGGAGTTTGTGGCCAATATTCTGCACAACAAACTTAGTTTGCGTCCGCATACTGCCCCAAAATTCCAATTTTCACGAAAATGCGTTCTTTTCGATTCGTTTGACCTCCAATCCTTATGGTACCTTCTTGACTCTTATGTCAACCTTCATTAACCATCTAAGGAGCCCTATAACTCCCTATCAAGCTAATTCTAAGCAATGTATTGCTCTAATGATGTAAAATTTTCCCAAAATATGACTCAAATTCCAACCTTCAACGAACTTACTTTCGCTGATTCATTTAACTCCGAAAACTTAAGGTATGTACTTAGAATTGTTAGATACCCTCCTTAACCTTGTAAGTGTTTCATGTCCACTTTGGGCTTACGTTATTTTACTTATAATGCAAATGATGCAAAATTTTCCAAGGTGTAATATCCTTCCCCCCTTAAGAACATTCGTCCTCGAGTGTTAAGACTCTTAGGGATCCTACAAAAATTTCGGCTGAGTTCCCCTGTATCTATACCACTATCATCCTGTCACAGCAACCTAAAATATACAATGCCTCACAGGGCCACAACAATGATAATAATAATGCCCCACACGACCAAGAAATCACAAAAAAGAAAGCATTACGCACCTGAAGACAACGGTGTCTCTATCTGATCCTTCTCTGGCAGTGGAAACAAGTGTGGATACTTGGACCTCATATCTTCTTCAGCTTCCCAAGTCATTTCTTCCTTATTCCTGTTCCTCCAAAGGACCTTCACTGAAGCTACATCTTTAGTCCTCAATCTCCGAACCTGCCTATCTAGAATAGCAACGGGAACTTCTTTATAAGATAATTGCTCGGTAACTTGAACATCATCTGCGGAGACAACTCAAGAAGGATCCCCAATACACTTGAGAAACATTGATACATGGAAAACCCGATGGACTGACTCAAAATCTGAAGGTAGATCTGCCTCATAGGCCACGTGGTCCCCTCTGCGAACAATCCTGTAAGGATCAATATACTGAGGACTAAGCTTACCCTTTCTGCCAAATCTCATGAGGCCCTTCATAGGTGACACCTTCGCCCGTATAAAGCCCCATATGGGGCTATCCGGATACTGGAATGATAAATGTTGTTGTAAGCGAACTCAATAAGCGTCAAGTGATCTTCCCAACTACCTCTAAAGTTTAACACACATGCCCGTAGCATATCCTCAAGAGTCTGAATGGTACGCTCAGCTTGGCCATCAGTCTGGGGGTGAAATACTGTTCTAAGACTTACCTGAGTCCCCAAACCCTTTTAGAAAGACTACCACAAGTTAACTGTAAACTACGCACCCCTGTCGGAGATAATGGATACCGGAACACAATGGAGTCGAACTATTTCCTTGATATAAAGATTTGCACATTCTTCAACTGAGTATGTGGTCCTGGCAGGCAGAAAATGAGCTGATTTTGTTGCCACACCCCGAACCATGGCCTGGACGTAACACGACACTCGGTGCCATACTGCATATGATCGAGTGAACCACATGGCTTGCTGAATCATCATGAGGCATAACATGAGCGGAATATGACATAAAAACATGATGAGCCTAAACATGTGATATCATAAATGTCAAATAAATACTTATTTAAAAACATGAATACGGATTGTCATAGATAATGAGCCAAAGATGGCTATACGACTCTGAACATCTGACATAACATAATTGTCTACTCTATGAAACCTCTAACATGAGTCTGAACTGCTAAACGTACTTACTGGGAAAAGGCCCCCAGCATACCTTAAATGCATAACTATCATAAAAGTAAATAATGACTAACCCCCGAAGAAGATGGGGCTTACCAAAAGCTGATACGTGGATGATCCTATAGAGTAAATCTATCGTCCTATAAGTGCGTACCTGCATTGTGAAATGCAAGCCCCCGGGCAATAGATAGGGGATGTCAGCACATTGAATGTACTGGTATGTAAAGCAACTGAATGAAATAAACGTGGCACATGAAATAACATGATAAGAGCGAAAACTGAAACTGAAGTTTGGTCATGAACATGAATACATATATACATGTTATATATATATATATATATATATATATATATATATATATATATATATATATATATATATTACATGAGTAAAACATTTGAAGTAGGGGGAGAGCGTAAATATAACCGACAACGTGAATCACCATGTGGATACGTGGAGTCTGGTACCTGACCCCGCCAGCAGAGCTCTCATACCTTGCCAGGGGTATAAGATATAAATATGGCATGAAAGGATCCAATCAATATTAAGGAATCGTCCTAAATATGGGCGGAGCGATCCGTGTCCTACGGTTGCTAACATAATTTCAGGCTATTTGAGCCTTCTCGGTAATCTGTGTAACTCCTAAAAATATGAACATGAAAATAAGTGGCATCTGAGCCCATGGTTTTCCATAAAACACAACTTGCATTATACATGGATATAGTTACATATTATACTTGCATGAAAACGTGTAAACATGTAAAGTGTTTCATGAAAATAAGCATAGTAATTAATAGCTTGCATGTAAGAACCCATGAAATGCAAAGTATGAGTTTTCATGGATTACGGACAGATTTTCAATAACCAAAATGGAATATCAAGAATACAATAATGAACTATTCATAGAAAC
The DNA here is from genome assembly GCF_029784015.1 of Lycium ferocissimum. NCBI lineage: Eukaryota > Viridiplantae > Streptophyta > Magnoliopsida > Solanales > Solanaceae > Lycium > Lycium ferocissimum. The sequence continues at coordinate 11,233,898 of NC_081343.1, read as the reverse complement.
ATGGTATATCATAGTACATAGACTTAGGGTTATCATGAACATATCTAGAACCCTAGTTTTCGTATAATCTCAAACTTTCATGGAAGAACGTGGCGTGATGAAGACCTATGATGTTCCCACATGTAGATAGAAACTCTACATACCTTAATCACTCAAAAACTTGAAGAAAAGGTCCGAACTTTTTTGAAGAAGAAACCAAAGCTTTGAACTTAAAACCATAAGAAGAGTTTTCACTGATTTTTGTAGCTACTGTTCGTGGCTCAACGGGCACTGTTCCGGGCCTCTAAATCCAATCTTCACCGTTCATATTTTAGATTTATATGTTATGAATACTCATTAAAATTTGGCCTCGATCCAACGGTTAAATTATCAGGAAACACCAATTGAATATGGCTGGTCGGAGTGAAAGTCAACAGAAAAATACTAGGATTTTCTCTAACTCTTTACAACTCTTGATTTTTATAGGGTACCGGGGTGGATGGATTTATTCTAGTGTTTAGAAATGATGTAACCTTGTAGAATTCAAAGGTTCTTGATTGAAAGATCTACCTTAGAGGTAACCTCAAGAAACAAGATTGTCAAACCAAACTCTTGAAGGTTTTCTTGATTGCAAGAATGATTTTCTTGCTATTCTTGAAGGATTAGAGTGCCTAGATTCTTTAGGGATTGAGGTAGAAAGAGTATGAATAGAATCTTAGGGTTTATAATTGTGTTAGGGAGGTTTTTACTTCATATAATAATAACATAAGGAGTCCCAATTGGAGTAGAAAAAGGCCAAAAACGTAACCCAAATATGAAAATTCTGCTCTGACCAGTGTTAGTAAAACAAGCATAACTCTTAGCACAGAGCTCCAGTCGGGCACCACAAGATACCGTTAGAAAGATATTTCAAAGGGCTACAACTTTTATGTTTTAAGTTTCTCAAATTCTCAACGAATCAAGGGGTTACAAGTGCCCGAAGTAGGCTTGTTGACCATTTTTGCAAAACGCACAAACTTTCAAATTCTCCGCTAAACTCTAACGATACAAGTCTAACCTTTGTTATAAGATACGGGATGTAACAAACTTGATTAGTTTTCAAAACACTTTCTACACCTCCCATATTGGTTTTATTATATCATCATCTTACGAGTCAAACCTTAGCCTGAAGGTACGAGGTGTTACAATATCTCCCCCTTGGGATCATTTGTCCTCGAATAATAGGTCATGGTTGGAATTTAGGCTGGACATGGCATGAATAATTGAACGTGATGAAACATGACATGAAACATAAGAGCTTGACATAATTACATGAGAACATGGTAATGGATCATGAGAACTATATACATGATTACATAGAAACATGTACATGGGAACATGAAACTGAATAGTGCATACATGAACGGGAATCATGAGACATTTGTCCTTAATGATGAATAGTGGTTATGGATTACTACTGACTCTGGAAATTTACAAAAAATTAAGGAAAAATTCCATTGTAATTCGGACTATCACAATGTATCTCAAACACTTTCTAGCTAACCAGAGTATTAACGCAAGCGTCATAGCTTATCTTGATACGCATGACATGACATAATGTGGTAACTAAAATATAGACGTGACTAACATGGATACTGAGCTGGCATGAACATATGAGTATTGGGCTGAATGAATACATGAATACTATACATGGGATTTGGAAAAAAAATTAAAGGCGCGAGTGACAGGAGTACTGGAAAATAGTCATGATCATGACATGATTATTGGATGTGTGGAGCATGACATAGGACATGAATACATGAAGACTAGCTGACTTGGATACATGAGTGCTAAACTGACATGAGATACGAATATGTGAAAACATGGATATCATAACATGAGATCTAAATGTCGAAAACATGATTGTTACAACTTGAGGTTTGAATACTGAGTGCGGATAGGATCTGAACACTTAGAGACTTGATCATAGACGTTCGTATGTCACCACGGTAGATATATGAGATAAGAGTATGACTTAGGCCTTGAATAAAAGCGCAACTCAGTGTGAATGAGACCGACATGAGTCATAAACCAGAAATAGGATCCCAAAGTATAGCGTGAACTCGAGCATGGGCATGACATTAGTACGCCAAATCTGAATAGAATACTTCTGAGGTAAGTACCATATGGTGCATAAAGGATCTTCTTTGAACCTAGAACATGCCTTACTTTGAGACTTATCTTGTTTGCAAATACCTTAGATTATCTTACTTTTTATTCATTACTTATTATCGTGAGCGGATCATAAAGGATTGAGAGAAAAGGAATCATAGATATGGCATATGAAACACTTTGTTTTAGAGCATAAACATGACATGGGTACATCGAACATGAAGGACGTAACATGAAACATGCATACATAAAAACGTGATTAATATAGCATAAAATGTAAATATCATAACATAGGGCATGGGGACATGAGCAACTTGACATTTATATGAGTACATCGAAGCTGCATACTATTGCATTTGGACATGAGTTCATAAGCATTGAAGTAAGACTAGGGCATAAATCTGACTTGCATGGAGTACAATTTGTAGGCTTCACTCTTGAGTCTGGGACATAGGTCACAAATAAGGTATCACCTTTGGAACTTAGATATACTTACAGAATATTATCACTACGAGTCGACACCTCTATCATAAAATACGGCTCATGAAATAATGGATTATAGGCACAAATACTTCCTTTATCAAGCACCTAAGACATGAGTATAAAGTCGCTCTGGACATGAGCAGGGCATGAATCCTTTGTGTCAAGTTATGAGATGGTTTAAAACATTAGCCAGAGAAACATAAGCACGAATTACATTGAATCGTGGGTAGGTCATCCATCTTGATCTACTTTCATGATTACCTTTCACAATCATTGTTACGATAACGCTACAAGTGGGATGCATGAAAAGATGCATTGGGGTACGAGTACGTGGCAACGTGGATAGCATAATCATTAGGGTTTACCTTAGGCATTCTCCTCTTATTCAAGGGATAGGTGTAGATCGCATAGGACTTTTTGCCTTTAAACGTTGACATTACCTTCTCCCTCATCCTTATCAAAATCATCATTATATTTGGAAAGCACTTATATGCTAGAACGTGGACATGAGTATAAAAGCACGACAGATACTTGAGACATGAATGCGGTCTTTAACTTTGAACATGAGTACAACCTGATGTGCAAAACATGAAAGGACATTTCCCTCTACTTTCGTATGAAGTCTTAACTTTTATATCTAAAATGTGGAGTGTAAAGCTCTAACATTGGCATGATATGGGTAGGAAAGGCATGAGTAGAGTACGTCTAGGCATTCATACTATACAGTGCATGGATTTCTCTGGAATTGGGAATGTTACTCCCTTAAACTCCCTATTCGCTCTAAAACTTGATCTCATAACATGTTTACCTAATACTTGATCTCAACGGCGTGACAAAAGATGAATTCCACATGCTTTATCTTAACTACACGGAGCTGTTATCCTCTGACCTAACCTCATCGACGCCTATCAACTTACAAAGCACAAAATCTATATCGACACCTTATCATATGATCTCCCCCTTAGTTCAAAGCAGACGTCTAAAGCCTGTGGATCCCTTAAGTTAGCGATAAGTGGTCATCTAATCGTTCCGCTGGTTTTCTCTAAATTTCATCCTGCCTCTAAGACTATCTCCATTAAACTTGTCTCATTATTTCCTTACCTACCTCATCTATTACCCATCATAATAATATTCTTATGGAAACTTACACCCTGCCCTCTAATTCGGCCTAAACCACATAAACAAGTTAGAACTATGCCAAGAGACTCGACATTATCTGATAACATCTTCTAGTCGAACACTACCCTCTTTCAGTCACTTATCCAGTCACACTCTACGTCTTTGAAGGAAAGATTAAGATACTCTACTCTGACTTACTTACCATTCCCTTTTAAACACCTGTTAGCATCAAAAAACTGTTCTGAACGCTAAAGTGAAATGTAGATTATTCCTAACTTTCCTCATCATATGACCCTATTCTGCGGTGGTATACTATCTCTTCTGTCCTATATACATGGATCACACTTAGTGAAAATCTCGTCAGTCTTAAATGATAGATTGAAATACTTAACCCCGAACTTTTTATACACTTTAAAATCATAGCATACTATGCACATCAGGGGGTAAACACTTAAACACCTAATCTTAGAGAAAACTATCGCATCTTATCATCTTATAGTAGTATCTACTCCTTGTAGTAACTTACTAACGTCATACTCTCTAGGTCTAATCTAAATAAACTTAACTAATTTAAAACTATCCTCAGAAATTCAATATCGTCTGGTTACGATTTTCTTATCGAACTCAATCTCTTCTTAGTCACGTGCATGCAACATATGGCAAAATATATATATCCTTGAAGAAGAAAAAATAGAGACATTCTACTTTTACAGGTGGTTGGCTCTTAGGCTATTTCCTATTCAAAACTACCGTGGACAATTTATGTCTGTTACAGCTAACTTCATAACATGTTACCCTGTAGGGTCTTAAATCTGAACTATCATCCTTATACTGTAGCTCCATGGTAAGATAACCCAAATAAACTTATTTTGTAAGGTTTAAAACCTACATATACTATCATACCGAAACTTGTCTTAAAATGGTACTATCACCTGATAAACACACCATGCGCTATTTGGCGAGTCTTGGTCTTGAATTTCCATCTCATCGCTTACGCATTCGATACGTTCGGAATTCGATGGAAAGGGAATGTTACTTACTGCTCTAAGCTTCATGGAACGAGTTAGAATAATTCCTGATAACTCCATCTGAAAGTAACATGTTGATGATTAGCTTTACATTTTCCTCATCCATTGAGATGGGGCATATTTGGTAGAATGGGGGAACAATGCATGAGTTCAAGTGATTTCTGAAAACATAGCTCTATTGCACGATCTAGAGTTGAAAGAAGTGAGACAATCCTAAATGTCTTGGTGATCAACTATTTATATGTGTTACGCACACACACATATAAAAGTGACCCCACTGGACATGGTTTCACAGACTCCCTAAGACACTTGAACCTAGCGCTCTGATACCAAGCTTTGTCATGCCTCGAATCATGGCATGGACGTAACACGGCACTCGGTGCCTTACTGCATGTGATCGAGCGAACCACTTGGCTTGCTGAATCATCATGAGGCATAACATGAGTGGAATATGACATAAAAACATGATGAGCCTAAACATAGGATATCATACATGTCAAATAAAATATTTGTTTAAAACCATGAATATGGATTGTCATAGATAATGAGCAAAAGATGTGTATACGACTCTGAACATCTGACATAACATAACTGTCTAGTCTATGAAACCTCTAACATGAGTCTTAACTGCTAAACATACTTACTAGGATAAGGCCCCCAGCATACCTTAAATGCATAACTATCATAAAAGTAAATAATGACTAAACCCCGAAGAAGATGGGGCTTACCAAAAGCTGATACGTGGATGATCCTATAGAGTAGATCTGTCGTCCAGTAAGTCCGTACCTGCATTGTGAAATGTAGGCCCCCTGGCAATAGACAGGGGATGTCAGTACATTGAATGTACGTGTATGTAAAGCAACTGAATGAAATAAATGTGGCGAAACTCTCTCTCTCTCTCTCTCTCTCTCTCTCTCTCTCTATATATATATATATATATATATATATATATATATATATATATATATAAACATTTTAAGTAGGGAGAGCATAAATATAACCGAAAACATGAATCACCACGTGGATACGTGGAGTCTGGTACTTGAACCGGCCAGTAGAGCTCTCATACCTTGCCAGGGGTGTAAGATATAAATATTGCATGAAAGGATCCAATTAATATTAAGGAATCATCCTAAACATGGGCGGAACGATCCTTATCCTACGGTGGCTCACGTAGATCCAGGAAATTTGAACCTTCTCGGTAATCTGTGCAACTCTCAAAAACTTGAACATGAAAATAGGTGGCATCTGAGCCCATGGTTTTTCATAAAACGCGACTTGCATTATACATGGATATAGTTACATAATATACTTGCATGAAAACGTGTAAACATATAAAGAATTTCATGAAAATAAACATAGTAATTAATAACTTGCATGTACGAACTCATGGAATGCAAAGTATGGGTTTTCATGGATTACGGACAGATTCTCAATAACCAAAATGAAATATCAAGAAATACAATAACGAAATATTCATAGAAACATGGTATATCATAGTATATAGACTTAGGCTTATCATGAACATATCTAGAACTCTAGTTTTCGTATAATCTCATACTTTCATGGAAGAACGTGGCGTGGGGAAGAACAATGATGTTCTCACACGTAGATAGAAACTCTACATACCTTAATCACTCCAGAACTTGAAGAAAAGGTCTGAACTTTTTTGAAGAAGAAACCAAAGCTTTGAACTTGAAACCTTAAGAAGAGTTTTCGCTGATTTTTGTAGCTACTTTTGTGGCTCGAAGTGCACTGTTATGACATTTAAATCGAATCTTCACCGTTCATATTTTAGACATATATGTTATGAATACTTAGTTAAAATTTTGGCTCGATCCAACGGTTAGATTAACTGAAAACACCAATTGAATATGGTTGGTTGGAGTGAAAGTCAACGACTTAAAAATACTAGGATTTTCTCTAACTCTTTATAACTCTTGATTTTTATAGGGTACTAGGGTGGATGGATTTATTCGAGTGTTTAGAAATGATGTAACCTTGTAGAATTCAAAGGTTCTTGATTGAAATATTTACCTTAGAGGAAACCTCAAGAAACAAGATTGTCAAACCAAACTCTTGAAGGTTTCTTGATTTTTCTTGATTGCAAGAATGATTTTCTTACGGTTCTTGAAGTATTGGAGTGCCAAGATTCTTTAGGGATTGAGGTAGAAAGAGTATGAATAGAATCTTAGGGTTTATAATTATTTTAGGGACACTTTTACTTCATATAATAATAACATAGGGAGTCCCAATTGGAGTAGGAAAAGGCTAAAAACATGACCCAAAATATGAAAATTTTGCTCTGACCAGCGTTAGTAAAACAGGAATAAATCTTAGTACAGAGTTCCGTTCGGGCTCTACAAGATACCGTTGGAAAGTATTTCAAAGGGCTACTACTTTCATTTTTTAAGTTTTCTCAAATTTTCAACTAATCAAGGGATTATGGGTGCCTGAATTAGGCCTGTCGACTATTTTTGGAAAACGCAAAAACTTTCAAATTCTCCGCTAAACTCCAACGATACAAGTCTAACCTTTGTTCTAAGACACGGGATGTAATAAAATTGATTAGTTTTAAAAACACTTTCTGCACCTCTCATCTTGGTTTCATTATATCATCATCTTACGAGTCAATCCTTATCCCGAAGGTACGAGGTGTTACATTTGTAAGTCTATCCACAATTACCCATATGGAATCATACTTACGCTGAGAACGAGGCAATCCTGTAACGAAATCCATAGTAATTACTTTCCATTTACAAGTCGGAATCTCAATAGCTTGTAATAATCCGCCGGGCATTTGATGGTCGATCTTTACCCACTGACAATTAGGACATTGGGCTACAAACCCTGCTATATCTTTCTTCATTCCATCCCACCAATAAATTGTATTAATATCATGGTACAACTTTGTCGCTCCCGGATGAACAGAATAACGGGAACAATAGGTTTCCCCCAAATCTGGCGATGTAACCCTGCAACACTAGGAACACATAATCTGCCTCGATATCTGAGAACTCCATCTGCAGAAATCTCAAATGGTGACTTTTTCTTCTAAGGGAATGCATCTCTATATTGAACTAACATGGGATCCTTATACTGGCGCTCTTTCACCTCAACTACTAAAGATGAAATAGTTGAATCCTGAATGAACATCACATAAGTTACCCATAGATCTACGTCTAAGGGCATCGACTACGACGTTCGCCTTCCCCAGATGATATAAGATGCTAACATCATAATCTTTCAATAGCTCCAACCATCGCCTTTGCCACAAATTCAACTCCTTCTGCTTGAAGTTATACTGGAGGCTCTTGTGGTCTGTATAGATATCAACATGAATGCCATACAACTAGTGCGTCCACATCTTCAATGCATGAATCACCGCAGCCAACTCTAGATCATGGTTTGGATAGTTCTGCTCGTGTTTCCGCAACTGTCTTGAAGGATAGGCAATAAATTTACCGTTCTGCATCAATATACAACCTAGTCCAACAGCTGAAGCATCACAATAAATAACATAGCCCTCCGATCCTTCTGGAAGTGTCAGAACCGGGGCCGAAGTCAATCTATTCTTCAACTCCTGAAAAATGCGCTCACAAGCATCCGTCCATTAAAATTTAGTTGATTTCTGAGTCAGCTTCGTTAGTGGTGAAGAGGTAGAAGAAAAACGTTCTACAAATATTCTGTAATAACCTGCCAAGCCCAGAAAACTACGAACATCAGTAAGTGTTGTACATCTCGGCCAAGTCTTCACGGCTTCAATCTTTTGGGTATCCACTCGAATACCCTCAGCTAAAATAATGTACCCTAGAAAAGTCACAGATTTCAGCCAGAACTCACATTTAGAGAACTTCGCTTATAACTCCCAGGCCTGAAAAACTCTAAGGACAGCACGTAAATTATTTGCATGCTCTGCCTCGGATCGAGAATATACCAGGATGTTATCGATAAACACAGTCACAAACAAATCTGAGAAAGGCCTAAATACGTTGTTCATCAAATCCATAAATATCGCTGGTGCATTAGTCAATCTGAACGACATTACCTGGAACTCAAAATGACCATATCTGGTTCTGAAGGTCAACTTCGAAATATCCTTCTCTCTAACTATCACCTGGTGGTACCCTGATCTCAAATCTATCTTTGAGAACCATTTGGCACCCTGCAACTGATCAAATAAATCATCAATTCTTGGAAGTGGATACTTATTCTTTATTGTCACGTTATTCAGTAGCCTATAGTCGATACACATCCCTAAGGAGCCATCTTGTCACACCCTTAATCCGATAGGGTGTGATGGGCACCCGACCCTTACCTAGGGCCGAACGAACCCGCTGACTCTCGTGACACTCATAATCATACTAGGTGGGGGCCCTTAAGTCGTATAATGAAAACATAACGAAACTTTACAAAACATGCTTTTGATTTTTCCTAAACTCAAATACAATCTGAAATCATAAGAAAACTGTAACATAACGCATAATAATGCATCGGCTTATAGAGCCGCTTACAAACTGACACACTATATACATGACACTGTCTGCAAAGTCTCTAACATAGGACATGAAACCATATCATAAGGCTCTAACTGAGCAGCACTCCGGAGAAAGTGGAGCTCGCCAATCCCGCCGGAACATCTCTCGCTCATATCATCAACTCATCCGGGTGTACTCGCGGCATGAAACGCAGCCCCCCGAAGAAAGGGGTCGACGGAATATGTACCGAGTATGTAAAGCATGAAATACAATAAGCGGGATCATACTGAGGTAAAGAGTACAGAGAAATCGGAAGACTTGCCTTTCAAAACATTTATCATGCATAGACATATATCGGTAAGTAAAATCAAATCATAACCGTGTCATCATATCACCGTACATATATACCGTACCCGGCCCTCTAGTGAGGGACTCGGTGAGTAAAATCATATCATAATCATAATCATGTATGCATGCAGATATACATATATATATACATACCGTACCCGGCCCTCTAGTAAGGGACTCGGTGAATAGCGTATCCCGGCCCCGCTAGCAAGGGACTCGGTATGCCATCCTGGCTGTCATCCCCATCTCATCACACCATCATATCATCATACATATATATATATAGCGTACCCGGCCCTCTAGTGAGGGACTCGGTGAACAATGCAGAGAAGTTTCACGAATGCGTACCCGGCCCGGGACTCGGTGAAAGATGCATTGAGGCATGCACGAGCAACATAGTGAGAAACCATATGCATATAAAACCATAATCACGTACTCGATGAAGTAGTCCAAACGGAATGTCACTTGAAAATCGACCATAGTTATATCAAATATCTTTCGGACGTTATTCGGAAACATAGCATATATCATAACGTATTAGCAAAACCATAGGGGTCGTGGTCATATGCCAAACCAATCCGAGTCCGCCTAGGAAGGTTACAAACATTATTCACTGGAGTACTTTCTATGAACAAATCGAAGCGATCCGAGCCTTTCTGCGAAAGTTACAGAAGTTCGTAGTTTCGGAATTGTTTAGGAAACAAACTCTCTTTTGAAAACGAACTTTTATACAATCTTTGAAATCCATTCATGCGAAAAACATAAAGATCATAACCTGAGTACATTAGGAATGTGAATGACAAGAAACACATAGAATCATAATCATGCTCGGATCACAAGAGTAGAATTTCCTCGGGGTACGTGTCATAACTTACTTTTCACTAAGACATGCCAAAGAAAGAAGGGTAAGCCTTACATACCTTAGCCGCTTCCTAGCTAATCCGAACTTACGTCTCGACTTCTCACGATCTACAATCATGCCATTAGGTATCAACCATTAGCCATAACACTTAAGAATTCAATTCCAAATTAATACTTTATCTACAAAAATTTCGGCAGCACTTCCCCTATAAATTGGACAGCCCCGAGAATTCAACTCGGCCAAATTATTATCAACAATACCAACCAACATGATAACAACATCGATAATCAATTCCAAACACATTCTAACATTAATAACTCCTTTCTATATAATTCGACGACATTCCATTTATATTCCAATAAACTACATACGTTCAAGTCAACATCGACATTCACATATTCGAATACCAATCCGAGATCATTTCATCAAGATTCAAGAATATTTCAAGTATTCCGCACAATATTCAAATCAGCCCATCCAACATACAAGGCAACCCGAAACCTTCCAAGCCCAAGTAAACATCGACGACACATTTCTTTTCTTCTAAACTCATAAGCTACACCAACAATTGAACCATTGACAGCATTATTATCATAATTACAAGAAAATATATTTGATTCACCTTGGCCTCCAAAAACAGCCCACACACGGCCTTGGCAATTTTTCCCAACATCAACCTACACAATTCCTATGCACACCTACACATCACAACATGTTCAAACCATTCACAACAACATCGACCAAACACCAAATAGCATTAGTTCTTCATTCCTACCCTACACAATATATATACACACGGCCATAACAATGACTCCATATTTCCATGAGCTTCATTTGTTTCTACATATCAGAACATGCACAAACATCTATAAAACATATAAAGAAGATTAAACCTCACCTCTTTCCACCCACTTCACCTCTCGGCTAGCTCATGATTTGCAAGAAAGAATGTTTTGCTTGTCCCAACAATTACTCCATGGTGTAGAGGACCTTTTAATTAGTAGGAAGGCTTGAAGAAAATTAATTTTCATGACCAACTTCTTGGAGCACCAAGTTCAGCCATGGTGGCCGAACCTCTCCCCTTGTTCTCTCTCAAAGTTTCTTGAATTTTCTTGAAATGGAAATGATAAATGCTTGCCTTATTTGATCATCCCTCTATATATATTAATATGGCACATGACCATGCACATGGCCGGTCATGTGCTCTCTTTTTCTCCTTTTTTTTCTTTTATTTTTTTTCCAATTTTTCTCCAATTTTCTAGAAATTTCCAAGAGATGGAAATAATGAAGATGACTTAATAAGTCATCCAATACTACACATATTCTTCATACATGTGTACTATGGCCCACAAGTCATGTGCATGGCCACATGGTTATTTTTTTTCATGAATTTAAATTCCAACACTTCACTTTTGGCCCCAAATTTTCATGAAATGTCTAACTTTCCATCCAACCAAATTCATAAGCACTTATGCGTTAAAACAAGGTCGGAAAATAGTCTTATTCTTAACTCGTCGCAACCAACTTAAAAAAATATTTCGTCGTACAAAATGCGAGATATAACACATCTTTCTTTCTTACAAACAACATAGGTGCTCCCAGGGCGACGAGCTAGGCCTAATAAAGCCTTTCTCGAGCAAATCCTTGTTGACACCTAATTTTTGACCTCTCATAATTTACTTTAATTACTTAGAGTCCTTGGAAAGTAAATAAAATGAGATATGCACCTTAAAGGGTTTAAATGATCTTTATAGGTAGTTCATACCAATATTTTACTCCTTTAAATTGGTGAAAGGTTTCATGGCATCACAAATCTATTTAGAAATTAATTGGCACTTTTATGACATTTATGAGATGCTTGTTAGATTTAATCAATGAAACAAGGGAATTTTGTTTTAAAATAATAATCATTATTTAATTGTTAAATTGTCAAAATCAGAATTAGTAAACACTTTATTCCCTTTAATCCATGGAGTTTGAGTAATTTAAATAATTAACCATTTCACTCTTTAATTGTTAATTTTGCATAATTTTGTAATTTTTCAAAACAATTATTTATAATTATCTATAAATGTTTTAATGAGTCAATTAAGTGGTCCGTATTGCAAATTAATGTTTAAATTATTTAATTATTTTTTGTTATTACCACAATTAATTTGACCAATTCATGGTTTAAGGAAATTGGGGTCATTTTTTGTAAAATTAGCCTCTTAATAGCCTTAATTGAAATAACCAAATTCATTGGCTTAAATTAATTAAGGTCATTAATGCAATTTAATTATTAGGATATTGACAATTTTAAGCCCATTAACACAATTGGACAAATTTTTAACTATTTTAATAGGATAATTATGTCCTAATTTTATTTATAATTAAAATATCATCAATTTTAATCTTTATTTGATTATAAAATTATCTTTATATATATATATATATACATGAGGTATACATATATATGTATACACTAGGTATACATATATATGTGTAAAAAAAAAAAAAAGGGCTAGCCTTTTAATTCCTTAAGATCTGGACCGGATCCAGCCCAAACCAGGCCGAGACCCGGCCCAATTGGTTAACACAGATAAGGGGTATATATCCCTTTTTTTCTCATTTCATTTCCCAAACACCCCTTTACCCACTTCCCTTTCTCTCTCTTCCTCTTCCGTGTAACCCTAGCGCCGCCTCCTGTTTCCCTCTTCTCTCTCCGCCAAAAATGGCAAAAATACAGGGTGTAGCAGATAAGCACAACTTTTGCATGTCTATTGTAGTGAAAACATTTAATGTTTCACTTGATTTCACGAAAAATTTAATCCAAACATGGTAACAAATCATCCCTTTGCTTTATTTTTTTATTTGTTCAGTAATTTATGTGTTTTGTTGTTGTACCTTGCTTGAATATCATCGGTTGAACAAAGATGGGTCAGATCAAGTCAAGCAAGACTCAGATCTGACCATTCATTGTTGATTCAAGATAATCTTAGCCGTTTAAAGGATTAAAAAGGCTAACTTTGGAGAAAATATGTTTATCCCACATCGTTCGTTTAAAGCTTTGGACAATTTTTGGGGTTCTATCTATAAATAGAACCCCAACCTCCTTTACAAAGAGAGGAGTTTCGGGGGGAAAAAGAGTTTTCAGAGGTAAAAAAATATTGAAAATTTAAAATAAGGCTAGAAACTTTGAATTTCAAGCCTCTTAAGTATAAAAATTTATTTTCCTTTTTGTTTTCGAGTGCGTGTGGCTGAGTTTGGTCTTGGAAGCACAAAGGGCTTTCAAATTCGATTTTGATCAAGGCTGCACTTTTAAAAGGTAACATTCTATCCTTTTTACTTATTTTGTTATTTTTTAGTAGTCGGTATATGTGATAGTAGCCTGTTTTGGTGGTTAGTTTGTTGCTGGATTACTTTTTGGTTCAACTAAGTGACAATGTGCTTCTTGGGTAATGTTTAAGGTTCATTAGCTTGTTTGGATGTGGAGATTACTTCCCTTATTTTCAAAGTACATGTTTAACATTACTAAATAGTTGTTGATATGGACTGAATATATAAGTTTTAGATAATGTGTTGATGTTGTGCCATAGATATGGATGAGCAGGTTGTTGTTGTGTTTTGTTGGATGATTGAAATTTCCTATTTGGCTACTTCAAACCTTATATATGACTGTTGACACCTAATTTTCGCCTCATAAAATGGATATTTGAATTTTCAAGTTTTCGGAGTCCAAGACGGAGTAAGGATGCCATTAAAAAATTAAATTAATTAATTAAAAATCCTGAGAAAATTGCAAATTTGACGTTTAATTATTATTTTTCATAAAAATTAATAATTATAAGAAATTACGAGTTATTTACTTTTACAAACATGATTTGAAAAGAAAATGCCTATCCCGCTCCGTTTAACTCGGGAAATTTGTTAATTAAGACGGCGTATGAATTACAGCTCATTTTGACCACGTTTTTTCACATTTTTAAATAATGCCCGGAACTATATCATTATTAGGCTTGTTTTGGAACTAATTTTTTAAATTTGAGAATTTAAAATCTTAATTAGCCTAAATAATTATTTTTACTTAGTAATATGCGTATTTATAATATATAGTTTTAATTGATTTAAATTAGGAAGGGGGGCCTCATATGCTATTTTAAAAAATAGGGGTTGAAAGCTTTTAAAAAAAAAAGGGGGGGGGGGGGATTTTTTTAAAAAGGGATATTCACACCCTCCATCTTTCATTTGGTTACCCGACCCTTTTCTTGTTCGTCTGAGGCGATTTAGTTTTCTTCATTAGGGTTTCGCTACTGTGATGTTTTCATGGTGATTTGCGGCCATTTACGGCCAAATTCTTGAGGGCTTTTATGCCCAATCACGAATACTTGTGATTTTCAGGTTTAATTTCCTTTAAATTTCATTTTTTCACCCCAAATTGAATCGTGTTTAGGATGTTACTCGGGTTCGCTTGTGCTTATGGTTGCCATGGGTAGGGCCTAGAGCCCTTAGCCATCTTGTGCACCATAAGCATTCTATGAGGGAATCTAGGGGAAACTTCCTATATGGTTCATGGTTGAGTACAAAATTTGGGGATTTTATCCTAACTTAGTACCATTGTAACGTTGGTTGTACTATTTTTTGGCTGAATGTGTGACTCACTGTACTATCCTAGTATTTAGGGATTTATTGGATATTTTGTGTGTAATTTCTAGTACTATCCGTTGGAAATTATCTGATTTTTGTTAAAATTGTTGAATATAGGATAAGGTAGTACATTTCTGTTAGATATAATCTAGTCCTTTCTTGAATTTGATTTTTTTTTTTTTGGTGAGACATTCCCTTTTTTGCCCTAAAGCCCAAATTGTTTGCTACAAATAGAAGGCAATTGTGCCATTTTTAATGTCGGACCTTTTTGGCTAAATATTCTAAGTATTCAGAAAATATAGAATTCTCCTACTACTCCTACACTGAAAAAACCAAAATATACTATATATATACTACCTAAATACTCCAAATAGACCACTACTTTAAGAATACTATAAGATATATCTACTTAAACTATTGTAATATACACATATTATACAAAGATTTAAGAAAAAAGAGTCTGTTTTAAAAGATTTTCAAGTGTTGGTGCTTGAAAATTGATTCAATCCCTCCATTTTGATCTTTTGGTTGCCCCAAATAAAGGTAAATCATATTCTAATCCTTGTTCTTATTTCCAGTCATGATATGCTTTGTTTAAACATGTTTACTATTTGATATGCCATGAATGCTTAGTTTAGTACTCAATATTGTTATTTATGTGCTTGTTTTTTTATTTTAAGTTATAAAATGAGCTAAGTGCTAGATTATGTTATGCCAAATAAATATTATAACTTATAGGAAAAAATAACTGATTATGGGGGGTGGGGGGTCTAAGGTTTCTTAAGTTTGTTTTGAAGGTAGCAGGTTAGCTATTTAGGACAAGAAGTTTACTTGGCCATAATCTATAGTTGAAACTGTAATCTTATGTTTTTTTTTAGCTTTGTGTTTTGAAGCTGTTGTGGTTTTAGAGACTATTTTGATAGGATAAGAATACTTAGCTATTGATTTTGAGTAAGATATAGTTGTTCTGAAATCTGGGAATTACTCCTATGGTTTATTTCAGTTTTTACATTCTATTTTTTCCCCATGTAGTTGAACGTGATTTTGTTAGTAGCTTAAGTTCATTTTAAATTAGTTGGTCTATTTGATATGTTGAAAATGATTTTAGTTAGCAAGTTTTGTCCCTTAAACTGGTTCATGGAGTTTATCTGTAGTCTGGAATAATGTTTCATGAAGGTTGAATATCTTGAGTTTGCTTTTTTTTTTTTTTTTTTTTTTTGGTTGGATGATCATATCTTGTTACTCTCTTTACTGTCTAAATTACTAACATATGATATATATAACTAGGCTAAGTGTTCAATAACTTGATTTGTGATTAATACATTTACAGTTTCTTGTGAAAAAATGACTTCAAAGGTTTTAAGTCGCTACTAGAATGTAGTTTGTTAACCTAAATCTCTGAAAATCTGTTTATGTGTGCATTTTGATTTAGAATTGAAATCTAAATGGCCTTTATGACTTATTAGCCTATCCAAGTAGTTTAATAAGTTTGAAAACTGATTTGAAATGAAGCTTGTGGGATTTTGAAATCATGAAGTTGTTTATGTGAGGTCAGTTAATGAATTGGAACCTATTTCTGTGTCAAATTTACTTCTATGTGATTTTTGCTAAATTTTGTAATACAACTTAGAATAAGCAGTTGAATTTGAAATATTGAATCACTATTCCCTCCTATTTGTCCCTACTTGAAACTGCTTAGAACCTACAGAACTGTCTCACTTAGTTAACTTTAGATGATATCTTGTGAGTTTTGGAATAGCCTGAGTCTAAAAAAAATGCATTTTTGAAACCTCAAAGGTCTGTACACTGCTTGGATGATTTTTGACACTAGTCTAAGTTTGGACCTTAGGAGTAACCTTGCTTATTTTCATCCCTGAATCTCTTAAAATCAACTGAACTTGATTGAGAACCTAGTCAAATATGTGGAGTCTCTTTTAGGCTAAGTAGATCATGTCCTATTTGAATAATAATTTGGCATAAAACCTACTTTTTATACTATGTCTGAATGCTAGTTCTTGTGGCTTGTTTTGGATTTAAGAATGTTTGGCTCTCTGCTTGGTCTTAGATTGAATTTGGAAATCTTGATGTATCTCTTATTTCTCTTCACCCCTGAATCTTTGTGAAAACTGTGTATCAACTTCCTAAAACTGAAACTTTGGAAAGCTTGATTTGATTGAGTGTTGTTTTTTTTACTTTAGTGCATATTAATCCTTTATAAGGTGCAAGGACTTAGCTTCGGGACTTGTTTTTAGTAGCTAAAACTATTTGGCATGACATTTAGCTTCAAAAGAATTTAAGACTTTAAAAAAAGAGTTTTGTGAAAATCCTGTTTGTCTTGCTTGCTGAGTTACTCTGACTTTAAGTTTGAATATTATTCATGTTTGGTTTGCTATAGGTTCTTATTTAACTTGGATGCTTAAATACTAATTTGAAAAGTTATAGTATAGGAAGATATATTGGACCTAGGATCTTCTTGGAATTGGCTTTAAATCTTGAGAATGGAGTTGGCTCACTTGCTTACCCTTCCAGTTTGACAAATTGAAGTTTGAATCCTATCTATCATTGAAAATATGGTTGAGGTTGTATTAGTGAAGATACTGCTAGCCTGTCTTGATTTTTTGGATGATGTTCTGATCATTTGACACTATTAATTTACAAGGAAGAAGAACTGGAAGTAACTTTGATTAGGAGTTAAGTGCTATATTTGTTCATCTGCTACCTTGCCTTTTTTTACCTTTCAAAGTGATTTTAAGGCTTATTTTCATGCCCTATATGTGACAAACTTCTCCTGAAAAATCATCAAGAATTCTGTTTAACCTGGGATATTGATGAGTTAAGAAAAGATAAGAAATGAAGTGGTGAGTTCAATAATTATAAGTTTCTTATGCATTTGTCCTTTTCCCCTTTCCCATTACTTGGTGATTCTACTTAAATATTCCTGTTTCCTAGAAGCCACTTAAGACCTAGGATGATTGTCATGAGACCTATACCCCCTCCCCCCCTTTTCTTGATTATGCAAATCAAATTGAGTATTTTACTATGGATTTTTTCCTGTTATGACTATATGTGACCTCTACTTGTGCCTTAGATCATTTGAGTAGTCCTAGAAACAAATCTGAGATTAGGACACCACTTAAGACCTTTGCAAGTGTCCTATATGATCTACTACATGTTGGAATACCGTGTGACTTACTAGACCATTTCTGTAGTATGTCATGAGTTCTTATATTAAGCCTTTTGAACTATTTGTGCATTCTAGGAACTAACTTGTGGCTAAATCATCATTTGAGACCCTCCTTTGTGCCACATTATAATCTAGCATGGCCAAAGATAACTTCTGAAATCTGTTAAGTTCAAACTTGGAAAAATTCAAAGTTTGGAGCTTTGATAAGCCTCAAACTAGCATTGTTTTTGTCATTTTGATTCTACAATAGATTAGTATTGATTGAAAGTGGCATACCATACCTAGACTAACATATCTATGTATTTGCTCACCTTAAAAGACAAAATTTAGCTCAACCTGTAGGGAGCTTAGAAATACTTGTTTTAATTTGCTTGGTTTTTCACTCTACTTTACTAATTAGCTAGCTATCCTAAAACCAAAGTCAATATAATTTTTTGTGTCCTAGCTACTGTGCACAGTGCTATTCTTGTTTGTACTCTTTGTTATCCTGTCATTTCTGTATTGCTTTCACTCTAAATTTGTTGGTAGTTTATTTCTAATTTGGATGATGTAAAGCCTCAGGGAGTTTGTTTGGTCTTTCTTTGGTAATTAAGTGTTGATATAGGCTTGAAGTGAACTGTTTGGAACCCTTTAAAATTCTTAAACTAATTGTGTGTTGGCACTGGTGTTAAGACCTGTTTGTGATGTTAAAAATTAACTAGCAGCGTAAGATCTTGGCCTAGCAGTGTACATTTTATAGGATTTGAATCGACTAAGTCAGAGGGGGTATATATCAGGTATATGGAGGGTATGCCCTTTAAAGGGATTTTGCTCTTTATATATTAGGTATACTGATAGTATATCATGTATATTAGAGTCTTGACACTTAGTAATTTAAGAAGAAACTAAGTAGTATATCAGTGGTATATTGTGCATACCACAACTTTGACACTTAAAGAGAATTTAAGAGTAAGTTTGGGCCCACTGCTTGGGCCCGTCATTTTTTATTTGTGTATCTGAGCTGCTATCATTGTTTTGGGCCTTCTTTTGCGATGTTAGGGACAATTTTTTTTTTTTTTTTTTTTTTTGTTTGTTATTACATGGGCTTGGCCCAAATCTGATGTAACTCATTTTTTGGGCATTGTAATAATTATCATTATAGTTTTTAATCTTGTACTTAATTTGTGAGTATATACTAATGTCATGTATGTCCTTTACCTCTCTGTCCATCCAAAACCCGTTGGTGGGCCCCAACGGGGCCCACTAACATGTCTAGAACGAGTCAAACCAATTTGGAGCAAAAAATGGAGCATACGTTTGGATCCGAGAATTTCCCAAATGCGTGATATATTCTTATTGGACTCGGTCGCCCCAATGCCTTTATCTCTTTATTTATGCATTTAAATTCGGTACTTGCGTATTTATTTATATATTGGAACCCTTAAGGTTATCCCACATTTAATGTCGCACAAACTTGATTTTAATACCACAAAAACTGATTTTGGAAACTTTGATATGTAGCTTCAAATTATTCGATTTAGCATAATTGGGACCAAAATTGATCAATTTAGTAAATAATGGGACTGATTTGAATAATTTTTAGACCTGTGGACTGGTATGAATTTATGGATTATGCGGGTTGCTTATGGGCAGATTTGGACCAATATTCAAACTTGAGGGACTAATTTTAATTGGTTAGACTTAGGTTAAAGAAAAAATGTAATATAATTTGGCTCAAACTTATAGAAGGTAGAAATAAAAAAAAGGGACTATATATATATATATATATATATATATATATATATATCTCCCAAAATTTTCGTGTTTTTTTTTAAATTTTTTTTATCTTAATCTGGACTTTGTCCGGTCACGAAGAGACAATGTCTGCTATATCGTGGGAATTACAAGGTATAAGAGAAGATATAGAAAGACTTACAACTAGTATAGAGTACCAGAAGAAAGTTTGTAAAATAAAGATTCCGTTAGGGTAATAAATAAAGCTAGAAAAATAGATACATTAAAAAATCTAGAATACTTAGACTTAAGAATATACCCAAAAAAGAAATATAAAGCATTAAAAGATCATAGTATTATAAAGTGTAATTTAAAGTAACGGAGACCATAAATTACACGTTGAAGACAAACGATTGAACACATTAGTAGATTTAGTAAAAAATTTTAGTGAAAAAATACAAGAAAATAATAAAGACATTATTAGAATATTAGAGGTGGTAGAAGCATCCCAGACTAAGTAAAAGAAATTTTTTGAAAAATTAGAACAAAATCTCGATTACTTAAAAACACAAGAATTAGAATTAGAAAAGAAAGTCCAGACTCTAGTTAACAAATTTAATCTAGAAAAATTACCTACAAAGACGGAAATAGAAAAGTTAGTTAAAGTAATTTCATTAATATTAGAAATAATAAAGAAAATAGAAATAATAGTACCAAGGTTAGAATTAATAAGTGAGCGCGTCCGGTTGTTAAGTGAACAACAAAAAGAGAAAAATAAAGAGACCTCTAAAAATAAAGAAGTTGAAGAATTAATAGACCAATTAAAAAAGGTAATAATTTCTTATCAAGAATTTGTCCCAGTCTATCGTTAATTCCACTAATTCTACGACATCTTCCACTTTAATTTTAAACTTAGTATTACTATTATTCGTCATTTTTCCTAAAAATCCTATGCACAATATAAAAGAGACGAAGTAGTACAAAATCCTAATTTAAAATGGTCAACAGGACATAGAATACAACATATAATGGATATACTACAAGAAAAATGCACGCATATACAAATACAAAAACAATTAAAACAAAATGAGATGAATTTTTGTAAAAGCGTGGTATACACTACTCAGAGTTATGATAAGGACAATTATAAAAAGAAAAAATATAAGAAATACAGAAGCCAATATAATAGAAACTACCCTCAATACAATAGAAAGAAATACTATCTTAGAAAATTATCAGCCAAAAATCCTATTTAGACAGAAATAGACATATAAGAAAGAGATGAACAGTATAACAAGATTCGTGACTGAACAAAGTCCAGATTAAGATAAAAAAAATAAAAAAAAAATTAGTGTTCATTCTACTGTTCATTTTTTTACTGTTCATAAAAAAAAACACGAAAATTTTAGGAGATAGACAGAAAATTAATTATAACTACATGATAAGAAGAAATATAGGAGTGAAGAAATACCGAGTAGGATTGTTAAAAAAATTTATTTGTCTATTTCTGTCTAAATAGGGTTTTCTGGCTGATGATTTTCTAAGATAGTAGTTCTTTCTATTGTATTGAGGGTAGCCTCTACTACAAAGAAATGCTTTAATTAAATTAGAGCAGTTAAGTATAAGTAGCTGGTTTCATATTAAAAAAAATTTAAATGATTATTTTTATTATTGTACAATTAGTGGAAACGCTTTTGACCAAGAACTAGGAAAGAAATTATTTAATAAACTACCAGGAGCTCTTACTACCTAGTGTGAAGTAGTTTTTTGGGGTTCCCCGAAAGGGACACCTCTCTCCTTTTTCAAACCATGTAAGTTTATTTACTATGTTTTCTGTACTAATCTCCCTTTTATGTAAATTATTTTGTGATTGTATGAATATTATGTTTAAGTAATTACTTCCTTGTCATCATGAATTTGTTATTCTTAGCATATGGTTATTCTCTTAACTTCTTAATAACCTTGATGGATTAACCTGTAAATTCCTAGGTTTTAATGTCCAAATGATAAAGGACGATGTTGGCCGTGGTTATCGAGGTGTGGTTAAAGAAGACTGTTATTAAGAACAAAAGGTTAAGAGAAAGAGATGAATAGTATAACAAGATTCGTGACTAGACAAAGTCCAGATTAAGATAAAAAAAAAAAAAAATTACTGTTCATTTTTTTACTGTTCATTAAAAAAAACACGAAAATTTTGGGAGATAGACAGAAAATTAATTATAACGATACCAATACTTAGAGACATTTGTAGGAGAATCAGCTAAAGCTCTATCAGAAGCATATAAGGAAGATTTTCCGATGAAATTTCAATACTTAATATCCATGGGAGCAAATCGATACAATTTTACTAATAAAATACATACTTTAATTACAGGAGAAGATCCAAATATTGGATTAGTAAATTTTAGACCAATATCTGCATTAGACAAAAATGCCTTAGAAAGAATACATTTTGAAACCAATAATTTAGTATTTTTCCCGCCATCTAATTTAACTTTTAAGGTATTACCAGAATATGTAATAGATATTCTGTCAACGCCAATATTAGAGGGGGGTAGTAAATTTTTTCAATAAGTTCTTTCAATAAGAAAAGTGCAAAGGACAAATCAGGAAATTAATATTTTATAATAGGAGTTTATATTACACAGGTTTTTGACTGGGCAAGGGATTGGAGCATTTGATGAAAGAGGAGGGGAATATGGAAGTTTTCTAGAGAGAGGTGGTTGATGCTCTTGTTGGTGATATCTTTGCTTCTCCACAAATGCTGCTATTTATAGGCGTCTGGCGGACTTTAACTCCGGATTTCAAAATGTTGAAGAATCTTTTGAGTTCAGCCGGGTGCTCTTTGTGCCCCATCGTCACGTGAACTTTTTAATCTAGCTATTGTCTGGGTAATAGTTCTTTGGTATGCTCCAACAGCTAAAATTTCGGCTAATAGTAGTTAGCAGCTGTCTAATTATATCCAAAAATCTTCTCGCTCTAAGTATTTATACATAGTTTCAGCATCTGTATCATTATAAGTTTTTATATAGTCTGCTACTATACTCAGAATATATTAAATTAAGTAGTACCAAAGAAAACCAGTTAAGACTACAAGAATTAATAGATATAATATTAGGATTAGAATATAAGTTACTAGGATATATAAAATCTAGAAAGATCTCAAAGAACCAAAAGCAATTTAGACCATATTAATTGTATGAGAACACTACCCTTTGTTAGACAAATAGCTATTAAATATATATATATATATATATATATATATAAACACTATATATTCAACCTATTTTCCTATATTTTAACGATTTTTTTCAAAGCCGTTTTTGGGTGGACTTACTTAGGGTCCTACTTAAGCTAAGAGCCTTCGGGTATTAGCCTAAGTGTTCTAGTCCGACACCCCAAATGCTCAGTTTTGGGCAAACTTTTACCACTTTTGATTCCTGAAAATGTACTATTTTGCATAAATGACTAATATTAGCGGAAATATTAAATAGAAACTATATATATATATATATATATATATATATATATGAACATACTATTAGAACTCATAGGTAAACCACAATTGAGCGAATCCTTAATGTCGGGGTGCCTAACACCTTCCCCGGGGGATCACCAAAATCCTTACCCATACTTTGGTTAGATTAGGATTCTTTTAAGACTTAACTGCTTTAAATGAACCCTTTCCGAACTGGTTTTCCTAATTTTCTAAAATTACATGGCGACTCTAAAATAAGTCCCTCTAGAGCACCATCCACGTAGAAGTATATTTTTTCCTTTTTCCCGGTACGATTGACAACCGTACTTCCCTAGAACACTTTCCTTTTTAAATGAGGCAAGTAAAAATGTGAATCGGAAAAAATATGACACGCTACAACGAAAAGTCCTAATATGTAATTTAGTGAACCTTTAAATCAGTATTGATCCTATTTGAATGCAGTAGAATGCTAAAGTGTTGTGATGATTTGTTTTAAATTATTTAAGGCAGTTGCTCTTTCTTGGATGAGACTATGTCAAACTTGATTCTTCAATCTACTTTCATAGGTCTGTATGCTTTGTCTATGTTAACTGGGTAGCATGAATTATAATTAGAATAAGCAAATAAAGGATCATGATTAAACTAAGGTAAGGTTTAAGGAATCTAGGCATATGTGTTTAAGGCATTAGAGTAAAGTCAAGAAGGGCCAGTTTGTATCTGAGTGGGTCTGACTCTATATGGATCTGTTTGAATGTGTTTGGATTAGCCTAAAGTAACTTTGAATAGTTGTATGCTATATATTAAAGGTAGTTTGAAGCAACAACATTCTAGAATATGATATAGAAGGCAAAAAAAATGAAATTTTGAAATTAAGGTTCATTCATGTGGTAACAGGTTCTTAAATGGCTCATTAGGAACTAATGTAGGTTTATGAAGTTATAAATCATCTAAAATGAATCAGAGTACCTAGATACAACTAGGATGATTGTGTGTCATGTTTGTTTCATTTGAGTAGAGTTCACTCCTGACATTCATGCTATCAGCCCCTCTCTTTTTCATATCTAATTCATGTTTGAGTTTTTAAAAGAAGTCTAAAGGGATTGAAAAAGATAATTGAGTCCTGATGTGCTCTTAACTATTGAAAATGAATAATCAACTGGAAAAAAGGAGTTGTTTCAGTCTAAAGGTTGGTGTTAAGTCTGAACTTAAGTTTTTTAAGTGATTAAAATGTTCAAACCTTCTCAAAGTGTTAATGTCCAAAAAGAATTCAAAATGGCTTTGCATAGTTGGGACCCAAGATTGAGTTGATTAAAAGCTGTTAACTTATGTGGTCAATCAGATGTTTAGATGAAATTCAGTTTAAGGGCAGTGTCAAACTACTCTTGTCCATAAGTTCTTAGTGATTGTCATTAGGTATGGGGATAAGATAAGGGAGCTGGGGTTGCCTTGGGAGAGTAAAAGGTGAGCTTAGGCATGAACTGGAGGTGGTGACCAGTGGGGCCTTTGATCCCTTTTTACTGAAAGTAAGACTCAGGAGAGGGATGGGGAGGTGATGACCTCACCCTATCCTGTTTCTCTTTCAGGACCCTGAGGCTTCCTTGTCTCCTAAATATTGTTGTCATGACTGTGGCATTCACAGAGATCTTGGGATTGGTCAAGAATAGTTTATCATGCCTTGGGGGGATCCTTAAGGTTTCATGCTATTTAAAATGCTATTTAAAACTAAGTTAAAACAAAGGGTAAGAGTCTATCCCATTTTTATCATAATTAGGGGGAATAAAAACTGTTATTAATTCAGTACTAAGGAGTAAGTTACTCACCAGTGTCTGAATCCATGTTCTCAGAGTTTAACCTGCTTGCTTTTTTGTTTGCTTCATGATGAATATGTTTAAAACTTGTGTGATACATTTATGTGTGGACTTGTCTATGTGATGTGCTATACTTAGTTTGACCTTAGGAAAAAGGCATTTAATTAACTTAAGATTGGTAAGAACCCTTTGTTCTTAAACTTGAACTGTGGCACTTAGACTTTGGTGGGCATTGTAGTGTAACTTGGATTAAAAAGGTAAAGCTGTGCTCTGTCTAGTAAGGTTTGATTCTATACTGTTGGTGGGTTTAAAATTCTATCATGTTAGGAACAATGGAATGAGATAACTGGATATTTAGTCTATGTTTTAAAAGATGAATAGTGATAAGCTGAAATTGGTTTGATGTTGTTGTTTAGGGGATATGGTGAGTATTCTTAAAAGCAGGTTGAACCACTTGGCCTAGGATGGTCTTTTTAAGACACCTCAAAGAGAGGGCAGGGAAGAGCCAAGCCTAGCTTGGCTCATAGTACCAACCCCTCCAAATGAGAGGTGTCATGACCAACCTATGGACCATGGGGGGCATTTCTATCTTGAAGGTATATTGGCCTTCCTTAAATCTCACCATTTTGCCAAAAGGTTGGAAATAGAAAGAGTTGGGAAAATTAGCTTGTTTAAAGGTTTAAAGGTAATTTAGGGAGTTAAGGAAAAGAGACTGGTCATTCTAAGAGGATGATTTTGCCTTCTTTTAAAGAGAAATGAACTAGTTTAAGGCTGTTGACAATAAGTGCCCTGTTTGGAAGTTAAAAATCCTGAGTTGCTAAGAATTGTGTTAAGATTTATGCCATTCTTTTTTCTGTGAACTTGATGACATACATAGCTGACCCTTTCTCCTTTTTTATTTCAAGTGGAAACTTACATGATATCTTGTTGTGAACGTGCTCTTACTACTATTGCACTAAAACAAAGGTTCTTTCTTGTGGTCTTTTCCTGGGAATATAACGTTGTACAGTCTTAGTTTCATTTGATGTTGTTTGGTTCAGAGTTCTTGGTGCTCCAATCCTGTTTTGATGATTATAAGTCATAAAAAATTTCCTCTTTGTCTACATCCTTCTACTGTGCTTCTGTGATCACATTAAACAGTTCTCATTTCCTGCTATAAGGTTTGTTAACATATGAGGTTGATGAATCCCTTATTTTATGTGCATAAGAGTTAAAGTTAGACTTTAATTAGCTTTGTTTTTGTCCTTGAACACTGTTCTAAGGGACAGGGTTTAGTTAAGTGAAATAGAATAATCTTGAGGCCTAAAGTTGAACACATAAAGTGTGGATATACCCAAAATATGTATAGATTAATGAAAAGGAAGAGGAATATGCACACGGTATACACTTGGTATACACATCATATGTATATCATAAGTATACTATGTGTATACAAGAAAATAGGCTAGTTATAGGCAACATGTATACATGAATAAAATAGACGGCTTGTTGTATCGCTTATTCGACTAAGTATCCTAAAACTGTTGTGTTATTTTTATATGCATCATCGCATTACAATACCTGTCTCTGTTTCTTTGCCGTGATTTTTGAGTTTACTTTTAATGTTGCTTGCATTTAAATTACTTCCCATGTGAATATGCTTGTGCACAACTTTGGGACTCTGATTGTATACTATGGCAACGCTATTTTTTGAGAGTTTGAGGTGGTTTGGGGGATAGGCCTAACCACTCCCCGATATCCAGCCATGCCTAGGGTTCGTGAAACCCCTTGGAACTTGTGCGGTGTTGGGAATAAGGGTGGTGACAACCTTTTCCCTTTGGTATGGTATGAGTTGGAGTTTCAGTGAAGTCAATAGTGTGTGATCAAGTCCTTTAGTTGTGCACTTGTGATCAAACTGGGTGTATATGTATATATGCGTATAAATATGCTAGTAATAGGTTCAGCAAACATAGACTAATTCGATTCCTTTTCTTTTTTTCTCCTTCTCCTACTGCACGGCCATTGGGGCCAGAGTCCAACTAGCCTGTTGGGCCAAAGGCCCAATAGGAATATTCTTTCAAAAATTGTTAAGTCCAAGAAGAGAAAGGGAAGCTAATATTATTGATTGCCCAGTCATGGGTGAGAATGGCATGAAGGCCTAGCCATGGATAAAAATGGTCTATTAGGGGTTTGGTACACCCCTAACATATCCCTCTTTTTTCCTTAAATTTCATTACGTCAGCTCCTTTTGATTAAAGTGTTGTATTTGTATGATTGTAAAACAAAACTCACATTATTATTGGAATCATTTATGTTTGGACTAGGCATCTTAGGTGCACGGTGCATATGCCGTTTACTTCGACCTCAGGCCCTAACGTGATTTTCAAAACCCGAATTAGTATAAACGCTTTCTAAAAGAATAAAAACGGCTAAAAATAGTAAAGGAATAAAGAGGATTAGTTTCATCTTTACTGAAAAAACATATGTTGTTATCATTTTTCCTAAGACAGGCTTAAATATTTTAAACTAGAAAATGTTTTTCATAGTTATACGTTCAGTTTTGAAAAATTTGTTTTTCAGTCCAGGCAGAAAATTAAATGATATGCTTTCAAAAAATGAGTTCCTTATTTTGGACTATAAATCAGACGGGAAATGATCTCTAAATATATGTATATGTAGTGTATTTGTGTATCAAAACACACATGTTTTCTGGAAATAATTCAAGCAAAAGATGTAGTTTTTGAGAGCTAAGGCACAACCCAAAGATTGTATTTTTAGGCCGAACTTAACCAATTTTTTTTCTAGAAAAGAGATAAGCGAAAATACGTTTTGGGCTGAGCCCAGTAACTAAAGAAAGAAGTGAGATTTTTTGGCCAAAAACCCAAACAGACCATAAACATTTTTTTCAAAAAAAGGGAACATAAGTTTGGGCCAAAGCCCATGTCAAAACATTATTCTTAGGTTTCAAACAATCTAGTTTTAAAGATAAATTTCAAAAACCCAAAAGTTAGTTGGATATATAATTAGACCCTCGCAAATTAAATCCGTATTAACTATTTGTAAATATAAATTTTAGATAAGGATGTTCCAAAAACGTATTAAAACGGATTAATCCGGACCATGTGTGAGTCAAGCATGAACAAATTTATTCATCCCACACTTTAAAAGGCTTTATCTCTACAAAAAAAATTACTATTATCCTTTTATATGAAAGGAACTAGTTTTATTCGGATATTATGAATCCGAACCTGAATACCCTATATGTAAAGGGAATATATTCAATTCTTTTCAAAAGATGATATGCAAAAATGACAGACTTTTTTTCGTGAAATAAACACCAAAATAAACAAGTCATGCAAGTACTCACACATTGAAATTCTAAGGTCAACCGTATAGTACGGATCCTTAATATTAGGGTGCCTAAAAACTTCTCTAGGGGATCACCAGAACCCTTACCTAGCAATTTGGATTAAGAAGGATTTTTCACGGTGTATGAATAAACCCTTCAAAATTGGTTTTCCTAATTTTCTAAAAATTAGGTGGCGACTCTTTTAAAACAAAGTCTGAAAGAGCACCAACAAGTTCGAAGTAGCCTTTTCGGGCGCTAACCCCGCCCGCGAAAATGCGAACCATAACAGATGGCGACTCTGCTAGGGAACTTAAAGGTTGTAACCATAAAGATTCCAATATAATGTGGATATATTTTCTTTAACTAGTCATGTGTTTAATTTCCCGAAATTACCAACTGTTATTGCATGTATATCATGACTCCGCCACTCGTGGCATTTATTTTAGACTTTGTTCCAAAGGCATCTTCACGAAGCACGCGGTTGTACCTTCACTATAAAAGAAAAATATTTCTTTTGGAACTGTTGTGAGGCGGGGTTGGTTCGTGGTCGTCAAACAGCCCTAACGGTTCAACCCCAACTGTCCGCTCGGGTTCCCGGTCTTTTGTGAAAAACCCACTCTAGTAAAACTAGGATAGAGCTAAGCCAAATCCCTACAGAACTAGAGCATTCATACCTAGATGAGCTTTGGGTATCTCAGACCTACCTAAGGTTCATTGAGAGAGACCACCCTGTGTTCAGACGGTCGGTGTAATGACCCTTCGAGTCGTTATGGGAAATGTTGGATCACCCCACAAAATAGAACCTTTCCAAGGGTAGAACGAGCTAATGAAAACTCGGTTGTATAAGTCTAAGAACTGAAAATTTGACTTATTTTTTATTGTTGTTTGATTTTGTTGAGTCAATCGTGGGGATGGGGGGTGACGTAGGAAATTAGAACTCCGTTGGGAATTCTGAGGCCATAGGTTGATTCATATGATGTTTTTATGTATATGTGCATGTTTAGTTTGTGTTTTTGAGGCCTCGGATGAAATGTTGGGTGATAGAGTGGAAAACTGGGCAAAAAGTCGAGCTTACTGCCCAAATGGCACCGCTGCTGTGGGGCTGGTACGGCTACGGCCGCACCGCTATAGCGGTGAGCCCCTCGCCGCTAGGAGTTAAGGTTAGTTCGGGTGTCCGCTGTGGCGGGCAATGGCCCGCTATAGCGATGTCGCCATAGCAGGATACGGCTCGCCATAGAAGAGGTTGGGGTTCCTTTGGTCCGCTATAGCGGGCATTTGGCAGCTATAGCAAGACTGCTGCAGCGGTGGTTTGACCACCGCAGCGGTCGACGGGGGCAGAATACCGTGTTTTAAACACTTAGTTCCACATTCTTTATTCATAAAACTCCAACACAGTTCCCCACAAGCACCTAGGGCAAAATTCCAAGCTAGGACAAGAATATTCTTGTGAGGTAAGTCTCATCCATCCCTTTCAATCATTCTATATCATCTTCATGATTATTATCCCTTTTATGGGTCTTCAATGGTGAAATTATAATAGTAACCCTAGAATAAACCCTCTATAATTGATGGGTTAGGATTGTTATCACTTATTTATCATTTAATGGCTTGGGTTAACTCCTGTTAATCATAAATTGACCCTTTAGAGCCATGAACTAAGTGAATTGAGACTTAGGTTTTCATAAAATGGTAGCTTGACCATGGAAATTGCTTGTAAGTGATGTGTTGATCATATATTGTTGTAAATTGATGGTTAGTGGTTACTAAGGCCATTTTAAGGTTATTTTACACCAAGAAATTATTTCACCCATTGGAATGGGGCTAAAGGGAAGGGTGTCTTACTTTGATTTTGTGACTAGAGTATGTGTGACTCAATGAGCATTCTAATTTCTAGACTTTGAGCAATCTGAGGCTTTAAGGAAGGAAAAGCTATAGCGGAGTGATTCGCATTGTTCCAGCTCTATGTTGAGGTAGGTTATGGTCTACTTGAGTTAGACTTTAATTAGTTGATTGTATGTGTTGTGAATTCTATAGGAGAAAGCATGTCTAGTCTTCATGCATGATATTGTGTGGTTGAACTTCTATATGCAATTGATTGAGTAACTGTGTAGGCTTCGTGCCACTATTCATGTGTGTGGAATCTACAGTTGATGTTGTTGTGATGAGAATTTAATATGACCTTCTCGGTGAAATTATAATACAAAATGATGATTTAAGCATTGAAAATAAGAGGGCAAGAAATACTGTTATGTATAAAAAGGCACAAATGTGACCTAGATTATGGGCTCGTGGTCCGAGGTTCATTTCGAAAATAAGAGATACATTGATGTGCGCTGCGTAGGAGGTTCTTTTCGGAGCGGGGTTTATGCTCGGGTTCGATGAGTATCCGGAACGAGTGGTACATGGACACCATGGGTCCCCTGCAGGTCACGACTACTAAGCAATGACATCAATTAGCATATGTGTACAGTGAGTATGGTTATTGTGTTAGACTTATTCCCGTTTATGATTTTCGTTGATTTGAGTCTTGATATTTTGGATGACTTGTTTGGTGATTATCCTTGGTTGACTTGTTGTGGTTTATTTATTTCATGTCTGTTGGCTGGCTTGTTTATTCTATTGATTTTATGAGATATGCATGATACTAATCTTAGTCGGCCTATGATATCTACCGGTACATAGTGTTTGTACTGATACTACCTCGCTGCATTCTTTTGAGTACAGATTGTGATACCGAGACTGCTACACGTCCTCACTTCTAGCGTTGAGGCCGTTGCTGATAGATTTAGGGTGAGCTTCTATCCATGCCAGGCTGCCCGAAGATCTTCTTTTATGATGTCTACTTCCATTCCAGACATTTTGGTTATTTGTTAGATAGATTTCATTCCTTAGACATGTTTTAGAATAGAGTCCTTGTACGATGACTTTCGGATTTTGGGGATTTGTAATAGTTAGGACTCCTGCATTCACTTTATTGTTTTATGGCATGACTTATTTTTATTATCTTGCGCATGAATGAGTAATAACATATTGAATTGGTTAATATAAAAATGGACTTGAATGAGTAGATGACTTGTGTGTTGGTGCGCCCACTAGGAGTTAATGTGGGTGCCAGTCATGGCGTGTTGGGTCGTGACAGAGTTGGTATCAGAGCTTTAGGTTCGTTAATCTCGTCGTACAAGGACATGTCAAGTAGAGTCTTGCGGATCGGTACGGAGGCGTCTATACTTATCTTCGAGAGGCTATCGGACACTAGGAAAATTCCCTTTTCTTTCTTTCTTTCTTTCTTTCTTTCGTGCTACTTAATTCCAATTGGTATCTGATGATTCTAATTGGTATCTAACTATCCTTCATTCTCTCGCAGATGGCGAGAACACGCGCGGCGGCCCGAGAGGAAGAGGAGGAGGAAGGCGAGAGCCCGGTATAAGCGGCGGCCCAGGCGAGGGCGAGTCCCGGTAGTTGATCCCGTGCCTCCGGTGGTTCTAATAAGGCCGCGGCGATGCGGCCGTACCAGCCCGGCCGGCGGCGTGCCAATTCCGCCGGGGACTGCCGGTGGCTCTCTGTTATACTAGATGCTATAGGCGCGGTGCTAATTGGTTGCATGGGTTCGCACGGGCGGGAGCTATACCGGCCGTTCCGGCGAGGTAGAGATGCGGGGATAGCAAGCCTCGACGGTTCGGATAGAGTTCAGGCTCCAAGGGTTCAGCATGCCGCAGAAGTGGCACCTCGCTTGGATGAAGTTTCGGGTTTTGAGGCTTGTCCGAGGCCAGTTACAGGGTCGGTGATGACTAGTGAGGGACATGATTTGTTTTGGAGGTTCACTAAAATGAAGCCTCCAGTTTTATATGGTACTGAGTCAGAGGATGCGTATGAGTTCATCATAGACTGTTACGAGAGGCTTCATAAGATGGGGTTGTGGACAAGTACGGTGTAGAGTTTGTGACCTTCTAGTTCTTGGGTGATGCCAAGTTATGGTGGAGGGCATATGTGGAGTGCAAGCCAGCTGGGTCACCTCCGTTGACTTGGGTTCAATTCTATTCAGTGTTCTTGGATAAGTATGTCCCGCATACTCTGAGGGACCGAAGGAAGAATGAGTTTGCTAATATTGATCAGGAAAACTCATTTGTTGCTGTGTACGAGTCCTGTTTCCATTTCTTGTCCCGATATGCTCTTCAGTTGCTGCCTACTGAGGGGGAGAAAATCAGGCATTTTGTGAAGGGGTTAAACACTGGCCTTCAGCTATCGGCTTTTCAGCTTGTAGCCACTGGGGCTTCATTTCAGGAGGTAGTAGAGCACGTTCGTATTGTTGAGGGGATTAGACAGGAAAACCATGCAAAGCAGATAGAGAAGAAAGCCCGAAGGGGTGGGAATTTTAGCAACTCCTTCTTGAGGGGGCAAAGCTTGCAAGTATATTCAGGGCATTCGGTGCAGTCCACGATGCAGGTATCTGCTGGGGGCCCATCAGGGGCAAATCTTTAGGCTTCCGATCAGCATAGAGGTTATCTTTGCTTCATCAGCTTCTGTTCAACGACCTACGCTGGACCGTGCATGTTACAAGTGTTGTGAGATAGGGCATATTAAGAGGTATTGCCCCAGACTCAGATAGGGTGGACATGGGTCTCCGTATCAGGCTTCCAGAGCTCTGTTGCACCCGATTAAGGAGGTAGGGATCGCGCACCGATAGGGCGGGGCAGCCACACCGCGGGTAAGGGTGGCACTGGCCTAACCGAGGTGGTCCTCAGGAAGGCAGAGGCAAACAGCAGCCCGGTAGGGGCGGGGCTCAGACCGGATAGGGTAATCGCGATGGTTCACAGGCTGCAAGAGGGCGGGGTCATTTGTACGCTTTTCCAGGTAGACCCGAGGCTAAAGCCTCCGATGCTATCATCACAGGTACTATCTCAGTTTATGACCGGATGGCTTCTGTTTTATTTGATCCGTGTTCTACATTGTCTTATGTGTCTACATATTTTCTTTGTGGGCTTGGATATGATGTGAGATACTCTTGATGTCCCTACTTACGTATCTACTCCGGTTGGGGATTCGGTGGTGGTAGATAGAGTCTACCCTTCTTGCGCGATTACTTTTACGGGATATAATACTTGGGCAGATTTGATGATCCTAGATATGGTAGATTTCGATGTCATTTTGGGCATGAGTTGGTTGTCCCCGCATTATGTCATACTTGATTGTCACTCTAAAATCGTTACCTTAGTTATGCCCGGGGCACCTAGACTTGAGTGGAAGGATAACCTTAGTCCCCTCCCTAAGAAAGTTATATCCTTCGTTCGTGATAGGAAGCTAGAAGAGAAGGATTGTCTGGCTTACTTAGCACATATCCGTGATACCAGTGCAGATACTCCATCGATTAATTTGGTTTCAGTGGTACGCGAGTTTGCGGATGTGTTCCCTGCGGACTTGCCTGGAATGCCACCTGATTGTGACATTGATTTTAGGATTCATTTAGACCCAGGGACTCGTCTTATCTCTATTCCACCCTATAGGATGGTGCCCGAGAACTCGGAAATTGAAATAACAATCGCAAGATCTTTTGAGTAAGGGGGCTTATTCGCCCGAGTTCCTCTCTTTGGGGTGCTCCTGTGTTATTTGTTAAGAAGAAAGATGGGTCTATGCATATGTGTATTATTACCGTCAGCTGAACAAGGTGACTATCCGAAACAAGTATCCCTTCCCCTGTATTGATGACTTGTTTGATCAGTTACAAGGAGCTTCTATGTTCTCTAAAATTGACTTAAGGTCAGGGTATCACCAGTTGAAATTCGGGCTGAGGATGTTTCTAAAACAGCTTTCAAGACCAGGTATGGACACTATGAGTTCTTGGTTATGTATTTTGGGCTTACAAATGGACACGTTCATGGATTTTGGTGTATTTAAGCTATTTTTAGACTCTTTCATAAGATTTATTGATGATATCCTGGTGTATTCTAGAAAGAAACATAGAAACATTTGAGGATTGCTCTTGGGGTATTGCGGAAAAAGGAGTTGTATGCTAAATTCTTCAAGTGTGAATTCTGGTTGTCTTTTGTGTCCTTTTTGGGGCATATAATATCGAAGGAGGATATTATGGTGGATCCGAAAAATTCAGGCAGTCAGGGAATGGGCTAGGCCCACATCAATGACCGAGATTTGTAGTTTTATAGGTCTGGCTAGCTACTATCATCGGTTTATGAAAAGATTTGCCTCTATTGCATCTCATTTGACTCGCTTGACTCAGAAAGAGGTACCGTTTTAGTGGTCTAACCAGTGTGAGGAGAGCTTTCAAAAGCTCAGGACTTTGCTGACTACATCACTTATTCTAGCGTTACCCGTGGAGGGAAAGGATTTTGTTATTTATTGTGATACTTCACGTTCTGGTTTGGGTGCTGTTTTGATACATGAAAAGAAGGTGATTGCCTATGCTTCTCGGCAGTTTAAAGTGCATGAGAAGAACTATCCTACTTATGACTTAGAGTTGGCAGCGGTGGTATTTGCATTGAAAATCTGGAGGCACTACTTGTATGGTGTCCATTGTGAGGTGTACACTGACCATCGCAGTTTACAGCATGTGATCACTCAGGGGGATCTGAACTCGAGGTAGTGGAGGTGGATGGAACTACTGAAAGATTATGACATCACCATCCTGTATCATCTTGGTAAAGCAAATGTAGTGACGCTTTCGAGCGAGAAGTCGGCTAGTATAGAAAGTCTGCCTCGTTTGATTTCTTGGGACCGTCCGTTAGCTAGAAAAGCTCAGACTCTAGCTAACAGTTTCACGATGCAGGATATTTTCAACATGGGCAGGGTGTTGGCTTGTGTTAAGGCGCAGTTATCATTTCTAGAGCAGATTAAGGCTAAGCACTTTGAGGATGCTTAGTTGTGCAAAATTTGTGACAAGGTGTTACATGGTGAGGCCAAGGAGGCGGTGATTGACGAAGAGGGGCTGCTGCGGATTAAGGGACGAGTTTGAGTGCCATGTGTGGGTGATTTGATCAAAATATTCTGACAGAGGCCATAGTTCGAGGTATTCTATTCATCCTGGCACGACTAAGATGTATCGCGATTTGAGGCAGCACTACTGGTGGACTAGGATGAAGCGTGATATAGTAGAGTTTGTTGCTCAGTGTCTGAACTGCCAACAAGTGAAATATGAACATCAGAAACCTGGGGGTACACTTCAGAGGATGCCTATTCCTGAGTGGAAATGGGAAGGAATAGCCATAGACTTCGTAGTTGGTCTTCCGAAGACGTTGCAGAAATTTGACTCTATCTGGGTTATTGTTGATAGGTTGACTAAGTCTGCCCACTTTATTTCACTGAAGATAACTTACGATGCAGAGAAATTGGCTAAAATCTACATTCGTGAGGTGGTTAGGCTTCATAGGGTTCCTATCTCTATTGTGTCCGACAGGGGCACAACATTCACATCCAGATTTTAGGAGTGTTTGCATGAGGAGCTGGGTGCAAGGTTGGACCTTAGTATAGCATTCCACCCACAGACTAACGGGCAGTCTCAGCGGACCATTTAGGTTATTGAAGATATGCTTCATGCGTGTGTGATAGGCTTTTGTGGGCAGTGGGACCAGTTCTTACCTTTGTCCAAATTTACATATAATAATAGCTACCATTCGAGTATCGATATGGCTCCGTTTGAGGCGTTGTATGGAAGGAGGTGTAGGTCTCCTATTGGGTGGTTTGATGCGTTTGAGGTGAGACCTTAGGGCACTGATGTTCTGAGGGAGTCCCCAGAGAAGGTGAAGGTAGTTCAAGCTAAGCTTCTAGCAGCACAGAGTAGGCAGAAGGAGTATGCGAATCGTAAAGTCCGAGATCTTGAGTTTGGAGAGGGAGAGCAAGTGTTGTTGAAAGTGTCACCCATGAAGGGTGTGATGAGGCCTGGGAAGAAAGGCAAGCTTAGCCTGAGGTACATCGGGCTGTTTAAGATCCTCAAGGGTGTAGGGGAGGTGGCTTAAAAGTTGGCTTTACCTCCGGGTCTATCAGGCGTTCATCCGGTATTCCACATTTCGATATTGAAGAGGTACCACGGTGATGGTTCGTACATAATCCGTTGGGATTCGATTTTGTTAGATGAGAATTTGACATATCAGGAAGACCCTATTGCTATCTTAGATTGGGATATTCGCAAGTTGAGGTTTAAAGAAATAGCCTCTGTGAAAGGTTAGTGGAAGAATCGTCCGGTGGAGGAAGCTACTTCAGAACCAGAGTTTGATATGCGTAGCAAGTATCCTCAGCTTTTCGCCAAGTCAGGTAACTCTTCCTAGATTTCTCATCCTTGTCCATTCGAGGACGAAAGGTGTTTTAATTAGTATAGGATCGACCCCCCCCGTTATGAGAAATGTAGGATGACCCCACAAATAGAAGCTTAATAGAATGAGCTAATCGGTTGCATAAGTTAAAAAACTGAAAATTTGACTTGTTTGTAATTGTTGTTTGATTTTGTTGAGTCCATCGGGAGGGGGGGGGGGGGGGGGGGGACGTAGGAAATTAGAGCTCCGTTGGGAATGCCGAGGCCACGGGTGGATTCATATGATGTTTTATGTATATGTGCATGTTTAGTTTGTGTTTGTGAGGCCTCGGATGAAATGTTGGGTGATAGAGTGGAAAACTGGGCAAAAGTCGAGCTTACTACCCAAATGGCATCGCTGTGGCGAGGCTGGTACCACTACGACGGTGAGCCCCTCCCCGCCAGCGGTCAAGGTTAGTTCGGGTGTCTGCTGTGGCGGGCAATGGACCGCTATGGCGATGTCGCCATAGCGGGATACGGCTCGCCATAGTGGAGGTCGGGGTTCCTTTGGTTCGCTATAGCGGGCACTTGACGGCTATAGCGAGACCGCTACAGCGGTGGTTTGATGGCCGCAGCGGTCGACCAGGGCAGAATACCGTGTTTTAAACACTTAGTTCCACATTTTTTATTCATAAAACTCCAACACAGTTCCCCACAAGTTCAAAGCTAGGGCAAGAATAATCTTGAGAGGTAAGTCTCATCCATCCTTTTTAATCATTCCGTATCATCTTCATGATTATCATCCCTTTTATGGGTCTTCAATGGTGAAATGTAGACTTAGTTTAACCCTAGAACTTAATAAGTGTTATAATTGATGGGTTAGGATAAGGCCTTTTTATTACTTATTTATCATCATTGGAATGGCTTGGGTTAACTCTTTGATTTTGTGGCATGAATTGAACCTTTAGAGCCACGAACTAAGTGAATTGAGACTTAGGGTTACATAATAATGGTAGCTTGACCATCGAAACTGCTTGTAAGTGATGTGTTGAATCTACTGTTGATGTTGTTGTGATGACAAGTTAATATGACCTTTTCAGTGAAATTATAATACGAAATGATGATTTGACCATTGAAACTGCTTGTAAGTGATGTGTTGAATCTACAGTTGATGTTGTTGTGATGAGAAGATAATATGACCTTCTCGGTGAAATTGTAATACGAAATGATGATTTAAGCATTGAAAATAAGAGGGCAAGAAATACTGTTATGTATAAATATATAAAAAGGCACAAATGTGACCTAGATTATGGGCTCGTGGTCCGAGGTTCATTTCGAAAATAAGAGATACATTGATATGCGCCGCGTAAGAGGTTCTTTTCGGAGCGGGGGTTTATGCTCGGGTCCGATGAGTATCCGGAACGAGTGGTACATGGACACCATGGGTCCCCTGCAGGTCATGACTACTAAGCAATGACATCAGTTAGCATATGTGTACAGTGAGTAAGGTTATTGTGGTAGACTTATTCCCGTTTGTGGTTTCCGTTGATTTGAGTCTTGATATTTTGGATGACTTGGTTGGTGATTATCCTTGGTTGACTTGTTGTGATTTATTTATTTCATGTCTGTTGGCTGGCTTGTTTATTCTATTGATTTTATGAGATATGCATGATACTAATCTTAGTCGACCTATGATATCTACCGGTACATAGTGTTTGTACTGATACTACCTTGCTGTATTCTTTTGAGTGCAGATTGTGATACTGAGACTACTACCCATCCTCACTTCTAGCGTTGAGGCCATTGCTAATAGATTTAGGGTGAGCTTCTATCCATGCCAGGCCGCCCGAAGGTATTCTTTTATGATGTCTACTTCCATTCCAGACATTTTGGTTATTTGTTAGACAGTTTTCATTCTTTAGACATGTTTTAGATTAGAGTCCTTGTATGATGACTTTCAGATTTTGGGGATTTGTAATAGCTAGGACTTCCGCATTTACTTCATTGTTTTGTGGCATGACTTATTTTTATTAGCTTGTGCCTGAATGAGTAATAACAGATTGAATTGGTTAATATAAAAATGGACTTGAATGAATAGATGACTTGTGTGTTTGTTCGCCCACTAGGATTTAGTGTGGGTGCCAGTCATGGCGGGTTGGGTCGTGACAGTCTATGACCCGAAGAGCACCGCATCTCATTTATGTGCTATGTGGAAGCATGTTGTGCCTATGTGATGAACCATTGACCCTGCGGGATGGGGGAATCTTAACTGTGTTCTGTTTTGTAGATGGAAGGCCGAATCCGTTTTGACATAGTTATCGAGGCTTCGGATCTATTGAGAGTTTGGTGGGAGTGGTTAGGTGAAATGCACTAAAAGACAATTAGCTGCACTGTAGGTCACCTACCCTCTACATGACGATAAAGGGTCGTCGGAACTAATAGAGGTATTGGCAGGACATTGGGAAGGCAAGGAAATGTTGTTCTGCTTCGTTGAGATTGAGATGACCCTGACTTTAGAGAAGAATAGGGATGCCATAGACAGCAATGGAACCTATCTAAGGAGATGACATAATCCAGGTTACAACCTGTTATTTCCACAGAGGCCCACAGGTCG
>NC_081343.1:11169450-11194363 GCF_029784015.1 Lycium ferocissimum | reverse complement strand
CCAAGCTTCACCACTCACATGCCGGCTTACACGGCTCCGCCTAGTGTCCGTGTGTCCGCTCCCACTTACCAAACAACACCTCAAAAAAATTATCGCCCACTACCAAATAACCCATCACAAACATATCAGCCACCGCAAAATTACCAAAATCAACCCCCACCCTCAGCATACAATACTTCACGTCTTGCTTTTGAGAAGAGGCTAGTAAGAGAATTCACAACACTCGTCGAGCTTAGGGCTCGGCTCTTCGAAAGGCTATTAGCCGCAGGTTTGATCCAGAAGGTCCCCCAAAGTCAGCGCAGTTGGGGAACAGATTTTACAGGGCTGATCAGACTTGTGCCTATCATTCAGGAGGAAATAGGCACAACACAGAAGATTGCATAAATCTCAAGCACAAAATCCAGGATCTGATCGACAAAAGGAAAATCATTTTGGACACCGCAGCTCTCAATGTGAACACAAACTCATTGCCTAACCATGGAAACAATGGATTCCACATGATTGAGAGGAATGAGGACTGGGAAGCTTGCAAAGCATTGGTCCCCAAAGCAGTCGAGTCCCTGGAATAAATAGTAGCCTCCTTCACACTCGAGGAGCACCCCAATTTGAAGGTTCTAGTCCTAGCGCTAGGAGCCACGAAAGCTACATCGAGGTTCAGAAACTTGATTCCAGCGCCCGTGGTAGCACAGGCAGCACAACAAATTGCTCTCACACCCAAAGAGCCAATCACTGTACAAGCAGCCATGGCTCAAGGCATGACCCGCTCGGGGAGGTGTTACACTCCTGAAGAGTTAGCTCAGAATGCTACAAGGAAAGAAAACACCCAAAAGAGAGCAATAACGGAAGGAGAAGCTGAAGATTTCTGGTGGCGCATGCAACCAAAAAACTACTTCATCGTTGAGCATTTAAAGAAAATACCGGCATAAATATCGGTGTTATCATTATTAGCTAGCTCCCTATCACACAGGAAGGCCATCATGAGAGTGTTAGACGATGCACACGTACCAACTCGTACGAGCAAAGGAGGACTTAGCTGGGTGGGTAGCCCACATCATCGGGGAACACAAAATTTGCTTGTCAAAAGAGGAGCTGCCAGTAGAAAGGACCTCTCAGAATCGAGATCTTAATATCACTGTGGAGTGCGGTGGCAAGGCAATAGGGAGAGTGCTTATGGATAATGGATCAGGGCTCAATATCTGCCCCATCACCACATTAACGCAGCTCAGCTATGATATGAGCAAAATCAGCGCGGGACAAACATCAGAGGGGTTGATGGATCCCAAAGTGATTCCCTGGGAGAAGTAGATCTGCAAATCCAAGTCATGGCGATCACGGCCAACTATAATATGCTCCTGGGAAGACGCTGGATACACTCCGCCGGCGCAGTCCCATCAACTCTGCACCAGGCCATAAAATTCGAATGGCAGGGACAAAAAATTATAGTAGCAGCTGAGAAGGATATTCAGAAGCATACTTACAACATCATTCTTGTGATCGAAGAGAGTCCTCACTTATCAAACTTTCACGCGGTGTAATACATTAGGGCCACTCATACGAATGAAGAGGTCGATAAACCTATACCGATGTAAGATGATTGCTTCCACCATACTGAGAAGTGGTTATGAAACAGAAAAGGGTCTAGAAAGGGACCTTGAAGGGATAACAGAGCTTGTGCCAATCCCAAAAGAAAATTACCACTTCGGTCTGGGGTATGCTCCCAGCGAAGACGAGCTCACAAAGGCTATCAAGAGAGAACCCAGAGCAAGGAATTTACCTCATCCAATTTCGAGTCTGTACCAGTCATTCCCCAGAAAGATGCCGATGCTGAATGAAGAAGAAACTGATGGGGTCTCGAGCCGTTGTTCTAAGAAGAGGGATGCTACGCGATCATTGAAGAAAGTTAGGAGATGCTCACCATACGTAGTCTGAGGCCGGGAGGGCACCTGAACAATTGGATGTCTACCCCCCTCTTGGCTCCTCGGTAGAGAGATGGATTTTCCTTAAAACCTTTTGCTAAAAGTGGCAACATTGGTTGAGGCACGAATGATAGGCTTTTCTAAATTACTTCATGATATATAAAAGTGGAAATGGTCTTACATTGTTTCGAACCAGGACCACAGTTGTAATTAATTACTCTTGAATTAATGAAATGCCTCGATCTATATAAAACTGCTACCTTTACCAGTTAATAATAACAAAGATTTTCTAGCTAACTACGTGTAACGAACAATAATGAACCTAACCTTACTTTGCCTCACCTTTTCAGTAGTAGCCATAATAAAACAATCGAAGATGTCATGACGTGTCGTGAAACGAACGAGGAAAATAGCAAACAGGAATACTGTCACGACCCTAATTACCGATTGTGCGGGCACCTACCTTATTATCACTAGTAGGCGAACCCTTACCCGTTAACCCATTAATCATTAGCCAATTTTAACTTCTTTAAACATTTATACTTAAACAATCAATGATCATGTGAATGAATAAATAAATAAACAATTCATAACTAATAGATAATATAAGTGCGGAAGTCTCAACTATTACACCCCCAAGATCTGAAAGTCATCGTACAAGGACTCTAACTAACAATGTCTAAAGAATGAAGTATATCTCAAATATAATAACAAATAATGTCTGGAATAAAAATAGACATCTGGAAAGAGAGATCTTCAGGTGGCATGGCATGGATAGAAGCTCACCCTCAGATCTGATCGAGCAAACTAGCTTCAAGCTAGAGATGTAGTCTGGATGAAATCGCTGGAACATAATATGCACTCAAAAAGGGTGCAACAAGGTAGTATCAGTACAAACACTATGTACTGGTAAGCATCATAGGCCGACTAAGATTAGTTCACGCATATAAGTATAAAATCAATAAGATAAACAGATAGGCACTTAATACTCAAATTCAAGTCACAGAATATCCCATAACAGAGTCACAGCCTAAGATGAAGCTTCTAACCCACAAGTCTGTCCAGTTTCAATAATCTCACCTGATAATCACAAGCCCAAATTCCTTCCCTAGATAGAGTCACTAATCCACAATTTAACTCAATCAATGATCATATCATACCACAACAGCCGTTTTAGCAAACCACACCAAAATCAGAACTAAACGAGCCATATAATAATGTAGAATAAAATGTAATGATGTGCAATGCAAAATATGATGATGTGCAATGCAATGTAATGCAATGCACTGGCCAAATACACACTGTACACACATGCTAACTGATGTCATTGCTCAGTAGTCATGACCTGTAGGGGACCCATGATGTCCATGTACCACTCGTTCTGGATCCACTCCTCGGACCCGAGCACAAACCTTCACCCCGAAATGAACCTCAGTCGCGGCCATATCAATATACCTCTCGTCTCCGGAAAGAACCTCGGACCACGAGCCATAATCTAGGTCACATATGTGCCTTTCCATATATCTGTACGTAACGGTATTTCCTGCCCTCTTATTATCCATGCTCAAATCATCAAGTACCATGTATCAAATAGTATCACAAGTTCAACAAGAAGATTATATTAACTTCTTCACTAATTTCACATCACAATGTATGTCTCAATGTATTCCAGTTCATTAGTATGTATGGACTATGAATAATTAGCAATATCAAAGTTAAACACAAGGCATCATGCCAAAAGTCTTCCAAACCATTTCCATCATGCATGAGTGTATGAATGCATAAATAAGTGTAAACATGGTAAGTCAATGCAAACCAATAAAGCCACGGTGAAGGTACAAGTCACAAAACCATGAGTCCTATCAAGACTTGGATCAACTCAACCATAAAATGAATCATACAAACCGTCTCAACCAACATAAGAGTCTATGCCCCTCTTTACTTCCTCATATAGCAA
Source organism: Lycium ferocissimum (assembly GCF_029784015.1). NCBI lineage: Eukaryota > Viridiplantae > Streptophyta > Magnoliopsida > Solanales > Solanaceae > Lycium > Lycium ferocissimum. The sequence goes on along the minus strand of NC_081343.1, from coordinate 11,190,490 downwards.
GTACGCCTCACAACTAAGTCTTGTATCACCAAGAAGCTGCACTCTTCTATATATTATCATCAACAGTAAATCATACATCAAGTGTTCATCTACGTACTATCATAAATATATAAACCACAATTCAGGTCTAAACTTAGTATCCTTCCTTTCTCCGATAATATATGTCACAATAAGAGAGAACTGAGTGCAACACGACAATTTAGGCAATAAGTCTAATCACAATAACAGGGCAACAAGCCACCATCAACAACAACCAAACTAAAAGAAATCCATCCCGAATCATTGCAGTATGAATACAACTACACCTTATATTTCAGTATATAACGTAATGGCGACGAGCCCACAAAATCAGAAGTCATACCAACCTAGCTAATATCCAACCAAAACACCATGTTCGATGACCTAATCATGCTTTCTCCCATCAATTCTAAAAAATACATACGTTTCGCTAATCAAAGCCTAACTAAAGTAAGTCATAACCTACCTGGAATGCCGAGCAATAGTCTTGAATGGCCAAACCATAGCCTTGCCTTCCTCTTTGGAGAACCTCAAATGATTAACGTCTATCAAATATGAATTCTATGTCAGAATACGAATCTAAGGATATCCATATTGCCATAGTTTTACCCAAAACCCAAAAATGAACCCAAAATAGCCAAACCCACGCCACAAGGGCAAAACTGTAATTTTATTAAAAATTCAGCTACAATATAGTCAAAATATTACTCTATGAGTCTAAACAAGTCCAACGATACCCATATTGCTATACTTTTAGAAAAACACCCAAAATACCCCTACAACATGAAACCTGGTTCATGCGGGTAAAACGGGAAACGTAGTGCACAATTATATTACCCATCATCTGGTTAACCTTCAATGTTAATTTCATGAAATTTTATTCATCACAAGATATCTAAATCCATCTTTTCTATTTTTAGCCCTAGGGTTCTTAACCCATTAGTTCTTCACAATTAGTGTGTAGGATGACTATGAGATGATGATAATCGACAAATAAATAATGAATACTAGGTTAGAATCTTATGCCAAATTGCTTGTGAATGATTTTTCATTGCTCTCTCCCCAACCCTCCAATTATTGAAGGTTTCATCAATTCTTGGATTCTAATCTAGCACCCACCATTAATGAAGCTTAAGCTTGTCATGGGATTTGAGGAAAGAAAAATAATGAATCACATAAGGGTTTGCACTTACCTTCAAGGAGGAACTTCACCCTAGCCCTAGGAAAATAGCATCTCACATTCTAAGGAAGTGTTTTTGGGTTTATGAGGGAAAAACGTGAAAAAAAAAAAAAAAAAAAAACTTAAAAACGGATTATGCCCAGTGCACCCGCTACAACGGGTGCCCCCTTCGCTATAGCGGATGCCCCGTTATCTGATTTGTTCAAAACTTCGTTTTAGCCCCCGAAACTCATCCGGAACCTCCCGAACACAAACCATATATGCGTTTTGATTGTAAACCACGCTACGGATGCAAACGTGACCTCAGAATTCCCAAAAGATATTATTTTAACTCGGTGTTGACCAAGTCGACCCCAACACTATGAAATTAAGTGCGTTTTGATTGTAAACCATGCTACGGATGCAAACGTGACCTCAGAATTCCCAAAAGATATTATTTTAACTCGATGTTGACCAAGTCGACCCCAACACTATGAAATTAAGCCTTCACTCGAGACTCAAAACATCCCTGAACGCTTTGGGACCCAAACCAATGGCTTCACTAAGTCATAGGTCGTACTAACGAGACTCGGGGAAAGGGTCAACAAGGTTAAATGGGTCAAAACACTATAATGACTAAACGGGTCATTACAAATACGAGGAATACGATGAATCGACAATGATGCCAGAGGGACTGGTAGAAAAGTTAGAAGATAAGAAGAAGCCGAATATGGATGAGAATGAGGTGATCAACCTCGGTGACGATGAGGATGTCAAGGACACACGAAATAGTGCTCACTTGGGAGCTCCACAGAAAGAAGAGTTCTAGCTCTATTGAAGCAATATGTGGTATCTTTGCCTGGTCATATGTGGATATGCTAGGATTAAGCACTAAAATAGTGGCCCACATATCACCCATCAAGGAGGGTTTTGCCCCACTCAAGCAAAAAATGCGAACATTTAAGCCTGACATGAGTATCAGGATAAAGGACAAAGTAGAGAAACAAATCAAGTCTGGAATAGTGGAGGTGACGTCCTACCCCACTTGGGTGGCCAACATAGTGCCAGTACCCAAAAAGGTCGGAAAAATTTGAATCTGTGTGGACTATCGAGATCTCAATCGGGCCAGTTCGAAAGACAACTTTCCTCTCGCAAACATCCACATTGTAATAGATAACTGTGCCAAACATAAGTTGTAGCCATTCATGGATTGTTTCGCCGGGTACCATCAAATACTCATGAGCAAAGAAGATGCTGAAAAGATAGCCTTTATCAAGCCTTAGGGATTCTACCATTACATGTAATGTCGTTCGGCCTCGAAAACACCGGCACCACTTACATGAGAGCTATGACTACCTTGTTTCATGATATGATGCATCGAGAGATTGAAGTATATGTAGACGATGTCATCATAAAATCAAGGGAAAGCTCGGAGCATACTGTGCACTTGCGTAAGTTCTTTGACAAACTCCGCAAATTCAATCTAAAACTGAACCCTTCAAAGTGCGCGTTTGGAGTGCCTGCGGGTAAACTGCTAGGATTCATAGTCAGCCATAGGGGTATTGAACCAGATCCTACCAAAATTAAAGCAATTCAGGAGTTACCGCCTCCCAAGACCACGAAAGAAGTCATGAGCTTCTTGGGAAGGTTAAACTACATTGGACGGTTCATAGCCTAGTCAACTGTGATTATACAGCCAATCCTTAAGTTGCTCAAGAAAGACACTCCCACAAATTGGACGGAAGAGTGCCAAGAGGCATTTAACAAAATCAAGAGATATCTTTCAAATCCTCCCGTCTTGGTGCCGCCCAGGCAAGGGAGTCCTCTGTTATCATCTGTAGGTATCAAAAAAAGTTTTCGGGTGGATGCTGGCCCAGCATGATGAACAGAGCAAAAAGGAACATGACATCTACTATTTGAGCAAGAACTTCACTTCCTGCAAAGCGTGGTATACGCTCGTGGAGAAAACCTTTTGTGCTTTGACCTAGATTGCCCAAAAACTGAGACACTACCTATCGGTGTTTACTACTCACCTCATAGCCAGAATGGATCCGTTGAGATATATTTTTTGGCAACCGATGCTGTAGGAAAATTGGCTAAATGGCAGATGCTACTAAGCGAATTTGACATCGTGTATGTAGCACAAAAGAAAATTAAAGGACAAGCCCTAGCAGATCAACTGGCAGAAAGTCCTGTCGATGATGAACTAGAGCTATTACGAACTTTCTTCCCAAATGAGGAAGTGATGGCTATGGAAGAAGAGGTGGCAGAACCATACTTGGGCTGGAAACTATTTTTTGATGGCGCACTCAATTAATTATAAAGGATCAGGCATCGGGCAATGTTGATATTAGAAACAAGACAACACTATCCGATGGCCGCAAAACTCAACTTCAAATGTGCCAACAACATGGCGAAATATGAAGCATGTATCCTCGGCCTCAAGATGGCGTTGGACATGAGCATACAGGAGTTGTTGGTAATCGGTGACTCTGATTTGCTCATAAATCAAGTAAAAGGAAATTGGGCAACCAAAAATGATAAGATACTCCCATATGTGAATCTGGTACAGAATTATGTAGGAGATTCAATAGTATTGACTTCAGGCGTACTCCAAGGGCTCAGAATCAGTTCGAAGACGCATTGGCTGCGATAGCGTCAATGATCCAGCACCCTGAGAGTACCCACATTGATCTATTAGAGATCACACTAAGAGAAGAACAAGCGCACTGCGCCCATGTCGAAGCCGAGCCAGATAGCCAGCCATGGTATGCTGAAATCAACGCCTACTTAGAGAAGGGAGAGTATCCCCCCAAGAGTTCAGCAAATCAAAAGAAGGTCATCAGGAGGTTGGCTAATGGGTTCTTCTTGAACAAAGAAGTGTTGTACAAAAGGACCCCTGACCATGGGTTGCTCAGGTGTGTGGACGCCGAGGAGGCTACAAAATTGGTAAAAGAGGTGCACGCAGGGGCATGTGGACCCCACATAAATTGAGTCATCCTTGATAAGAAAATATTGAGGACAGGATACTACTGGATGACCATGGAGCACGACTCCTGTAAATTCGTGCAAAAAAACCATCAGTGTCAGATACATAGGGATCTGATCAAAGCTCCCCCTACAGAATTGCATGTAATGAGCTCACCCTGGCCTTTCGTGGCATGGGGGATGGACGTCATAGGACCCATTGAGCCTCCGACCTCCAACAGACATCGCTTCATCTTAGTCTCTATTGACTACTTCACTAAATAGGTGGAGGCAACTTCCCACAAATTAGTGATGAAGAAAGTCGTGGTCGACTTCGTAAAAAACAATCTGATATGTCATTTTGGTGTGCCGGAATCCATTATCATAGACAATAGTGACAATCTGAACAGCCATTTGATGAAAGATATCTGTGAGCAATTCAAAATCACCCACAGAAACTCTGCCGGTTACTGGCCACAGATGAATGGAGCCGTAGAGGCTGCCAACAAGAACATCAAAAGAATCCTCAGAAAAATAGTCGACAACTACAAGAATTGGCACGAGCAGTTGCCTTATGCTTTGTCAGGATACAGAACAACAACTCGAACTTCCACTGGAGCCACCTCATACCTTCTTGTCTATGGTACGGAAGCGGTCATACCCTTAAAAGTGGAAATCCTTTCACTCAGGATCATCCAAGAGGCAGAGCTGAAAGATGCAGAATGGGTTAGAAACTGGTGTGAGCAACTGGCCATGATAGAGGAAAAGAGAATGGTGGTGTTATAGCCCGTATATTGTACGTTTGGAAATTTCGAGGTTGTCGTGGAAAGTTAAGGGCGAGACCATTCTAAAAAATTATTTTAATGGACGAGTTGATATAAATATTATTTATGACTATTATTAGTATGGAAATATTGGGAAAGGTTAAGGGCAAAAAGGGAAATTTGCAAATGGCATCATGGTAATTTTGCGGAAAGGCTAAGGGTAAAATGGGAATTTATGATGTTCTAGAAAAATTCATGGAATGGCCATGTTGGCCGAAAATGTAGCATATGTAGGTGTATGCTCACATTTTTTTTTATGAGGGCTAAAGTGTACATAGGAAGACAATTAAGTCTTCTTTGTTATTTCAAGAAATTTCTAGAAAAATGAAATGAAAATGATGACAAAAAATAAGTCATCTTTGCCATGGAAAATAAGAAAATTCTAGAAATAAAGAAAAGGGAAAAGAAAAGAAAAATCTAGAGAGGGGGCATGTGCCCCTCACATGCATGCAATATGTATATATATAAGAAAGGGGTGGTCATATTTTAACAAGGAGAGAAAGAAAGAAAGAAAGAAAGAAAGAAAGAAAGAAAGAAAAAGAAAAGAGAGGGAGGGGAGTTTCGGCCATGGCTAGAAAAATCTAGCCATGGAAAATTGATGAGAAAAAAAAATTAAATTATTCCCTCCTAATATTCTAGCTCATTTGGAGATCCTCTATAACATGGAGTGGTTGTGGGAGTAAGAAAAGCATTGGTTATGTAAGTTGGAAACTCTAGCCAAGTGAGAAGACAAGTGGAGGAAGGTAAGATTCCATCTTCTTTTATATGTTATGAATGGTTATGCATGTTGTAGTATGTAAAAAGGGATGAAATTCATGAGAATATGGATGTTGTGTGTTGGCCGTGTGTATGCATGTTGTGGCTGTATGGTTGTTGCATGATGTAGAAGACAATGAATTAATTGTTCTTAGTATTGGTTGTTGTCGTAATGTATAGAAATAGATGAAAAATTCATGAAAACTTGTTGGTAGTTGTTGTGGCCGAAAATGATGGAAGGTTGACAAGTTATGGTGAATTAATTCTAGTTAATATTTTAGTTGTTGTGTTGCGGAATCCATGATGAAAAATGAAGGTTTGATGGCTTAAAATGAAGTTGTAGTCGTTATCGGAATATTAGAATAGTTAATGTGATATTGGCTTGAATTCTTACATTGCATGGAAAATGTTGTTAATGCAAATTGATATTATTGGATATTTTAGTTGTGGTCGTTATGAATTATGTGATGTAGAATAGAGGTTTAGTAGCTTGAGATGAATTGGAGTGTTTGTGCATCATCAAAGAAGTTAGTATGATGTTAGTATGGTTCTTATATTTGTAAGAATAAATTCACCAATGTATGGATTGTTGATATAACTCATAAATTTGGAAGGAAGTAATGCGTTGTTGACTTTGGTGGTGTTGTGAGATTTCGGGTGGAAGTACGTATTAATTGGGTTGCTGGAATATTTTGTGGATTGAATTGAATTGAATTGAATATTGAAGTGTTGCTAGAATAATTGCTGGCATTGCTATTGGTTTGGCCGAGTTCCATTCTCGGGTTTGTTGTTGATGATTTGGGTCGAGTTAGATTCTCAGGGATGGTGTATTTGCAGGGGAGATGCTTTGAAATTTCGCATCATAAGTGAATTTATTTGAAAAATCCGGACAAGTGTGCTTAGTAATGAGTCTAATGGCTGCATCAATTTTCTTGAATGTAGACTAACAAGTTGGGCGGATAAGCGTAGCTAATAAGGCGCGGCACAGGTATGTTAAGGCTCGTCCCTTTTCTTTCTATGGCATGATTCGTATGTAAGATTTTATAAATGCTTCCATAACGTTCTCGTTTCCAAAAGTTAGAAGTAATGGTTCCAATGTATAATTTCCTTCTTAAAAGTTTATAAATGTTTCCCAAAGTATTCATTTTTCTCCAAAATCCAAGTTCTACGATTTTTGAAAGTTTTTATGATTAAAACAACGACTATGATTTTATGATGACAATGATGATGCCAGATATGAGAAAACGTCTATGATGAATATGTCAAGGATATGTTCTTACCATGAATACGACGATATGAAATGTTAAGCTATTTTGGATAATGACTACTTTAAAGGCCCCAAGTATATGAAACGATGCCTTATGATCCTGTTTTATGTTTTCCCATGATGACACTTTTTCTTGATAGTCTCCCCTTATGATAATCGTTCCTCCAAGGTGAGACAGGACGACCCTGGTTATTCCATAATGTAATCGGAGGTTTCCGACCTTATGTCACTCCGATGGATACATGACTTGATTTGGGCTTTCCTGCATGCTTATATGACATATGTATATGAGATATGTATATGTACATGGGGAATGGGAAGGGAAACATGTTTCATTGCCACCTGGTCAGCTGGCTTATCATCCCGGACGCGGGATGCCCGGACGCGGGATTTATGGGCGAGCCGGAGTATTTCGGCGCTATGTGGGCGAGCCGACGTTGTTCGGCGCTATGATATGAAATGATATGATATGATATGACATGATATGATATGATATGATATGATATGATATGATATGAAAGACAAGCATGCATGGCATCTGCCCTAGGCGGCATTCACATGTACAGGTTACTCTTCTCCCTCATGATATGTTCCATACGTACAGGTTACAGTTTTACATGATATGCTTCATATGTACAGGATACTCTCTCTCACATGATATGCTCTACATCTCCATACTGTTGTTGCACATGATTACGTCTCTTTCTATGTTACCGTCCATGCCTTACATACTCAGTACATTGCTTGTGCGACGCCCCTTTGTGGGCCCCGCGTTTCATGCCACGCAGGGTACGCCGGATGAGTAGAAGCCATCACGAAGACGTTCCGGCGGAGTTGGTAGACTCCATTTGTACCAGGCGCCGCCGAGTCGATTGTATGTCTTTGTGCGTTTGTTCGAAAATAGAGACTTTGCAGACAGAGTCGTGGGTCTAGTGTGTCAGCTTTAAAAAAAAAAATGGTTCCACTAGCCGATGTGTTTTATTATACATTATGTTACAGAGCCCTTATGTTTACAGATAGTGTTTAATTGGAAACGACAAAAAGATTTTGAAAATTTTACTATGTATTTTACTATCATTTGTTTTAAGAATCCAAAGAGAATATGTGTGTAATAAGAGTCCGCGGGTTCGCTCGACTCCGAATATGGGGTCGGGTGCCCATCACACCCTAATAAGGTTATGGTGTGACAGGTGGTGATATGCCATAGACAGCTGTACAGACAAAGTATATCTCGAGCCTATAACAAGCAGGTTAGAACCCGAATATTCCAGATCGGACAACTCGTACTCAAGCGAGTCTTCCCTCACCAAGAGGAACATAAAGGGAAATTCGCGCCAAACTGGTAAGGACCATACATGGTCAGGAAAGTACTCTCAGGAGGAGCCGTAGTCCTAGCTGAGATGGATGGCCAAGAGTGTCCTAAAGCCATCAATACAGACGCGCTCAAGAGACACTACGATTAAGATTCGTTTGCTTGTAATCGCATTATTATTTCCTTGTAATCGTACCTTTAGCTTGATCGTATTCTGTAATAGAATAGGAGAAAACAAATCATCTATGTAATGAACTATGAAAAGACCTGACTTCTCCATAGTGGGATATGTAGGCAGTCCATATCGGACCCGGTCGCTTTATTGGTAAAACCAAAACTCAATTACTTTATTCCGAACAACATTCGACCTGAATTCCTACTGCGACAGGATATGTAAGCGCTTTCGAGCTCGATCATCACAAAAGAAAAATCAAGAAACCCCTAGGAAACCACAGAGACAATAAGGCAGGAAAAGTCAACTAGATTAAGCTTGCAAGGGTCAGCACAAGAATTAGATAGCATCAACCCTACAATGGGGCAAATTTTTTTAGAGAACCTCAAAAATTCCTATCAGAAATAGTCGACAAGGAAAGAGAGAAAGGGTAAAAGCGAAGACACGGGGCGAATTTTCCTGCACAGCAAGACAAAGCAAGGGTCGCTCAGAGCAAATCCTGAAATCGGGGCAGAACTTTTGAGAAAGATCTAAAAAATTCTACCAATGCGAAAGTCAGCAATCATACCTCTGGGAAGAATCGGATGACCTCATTCAAAGAAAATACACGTCATGACACATAAAATATGAAACAGACATTTATTTTGAGGAAAAAGCAACATACATTTTGTAAAGTTTTTACTCTGAACTTTCAAAAAGTAGTATAATTACCTCCCCAGAAACTTTTCTTGCAATACCGAGCCCAAGAGGGTTCAAAGGAGCATGAAGAGGAGACGCTAGACGGGAAGACAACAACGTTAATCGACTTCTTAGGAAACTCACAATTTTTCTGTGGATGCAGATTTTTTTTTTCTTTACAAGACAAAGAGGCCCGCCGCCAACCAGTTTACTCACGACAAAGGCGAAAGGAAAGCTCAGCTCAGCAGAGAAGGACCAAAAAGGTCACGACAAAAAATGGGTAATAAAGACACATCTGGCCGCAAGGGTCACAGAGCAAATGAGCGTAAAGACGAATCCGACCAAAAGCGTCACACAAAGATGGAACAACAAATATATATCAGACCAAGAGGGTCACGATTGATGAGCATAAAGATATGTACGACCAAAAAGGTCATGACGAGCACAAAAGGGCACATTCGGCCACAAGGGTCAACAACCAATACATGGTCAGGAAAGTACTCTCAGGAGGAGCCGTAGTCCTAGCTGAGATGGATGGCCAAGAGTGTCCTAAAGCCATCAATACAGACGCGCTAAAGAGATTCTACGATTAAGATTCGTTTGCTTGTAATCGCATTATTATTTCCTTGTAATCGTACCTTTAGCTTGATCGTATTCTGTAATAGAATAGGAGAAAACAAATCATCTATGTAATGAACTACACAAAGACCTGACTTCTCCATAGTGGGATATGTAGGTAGTCCATACCGGACCCGGTCGCTTTATTGGTAAAACCAAAACTCAATTACTTTATTCCGAACAACATTCGACCTGAATTCCTGCTGCGACAGGATATGTAAGCGCTTTCGAGCTCGGTCATCACAAAAGAGAAACCAAGAAATCCCTAGGAAACCACAGAGACAATAAGGCAGGAAAAGTCAACAAGATTAAGCTTGCAAGGGTCAGCACAAGAATTAGATAGCATCAACCCTACAATGGGGCAAAATTTTTTAGAGAACCTCAAAAATTCCTATCAGAAATAGTTGACAAGGAAAGAGCCAAGGTAAAGCAGTACACTGGGGGCAGAATTTTCCTGCATAGCAAGACAAAGCAACGGTCGCTCAGAGCAAATCCTGAAATCGGGGCAGAACTTTTGAGAAAGATCTCAAAAATTCTACCACTGTGAAAGTCAGTGATCATACCTCTGGGAAGAATCGGATGACCTCATTCAAAGAAAATACACGTCATGACACATAAAATATAAAACAGACAATTATTTTGAGGAAAATGCAACATACAATATGTAAAGTTTTTACTCTGAACTTTCAAAAAGTAGTATAATTACCTCCCCAGAAACTTCTCTCGAAATACCAAGCCCAAGAGGATTCAAAGGAGCATCAAGAGGAGACGCTAGACGGGAAGAAAACAACGTTAATCGACTTCTTAGGAAACTCACAATTTTTCTGTGGGTGCAGGTTTTTTTTCTTTACAAGACAGCAGGCCCGCCACCAACCAGTTTACTCATGACAAAGGCGAAAGGAAAGCTCAGCTCAGCAGAGAAGGACCAAAATGGTGATGACAAAAAATGGGTAATAAAGACATATCTAGCCGCAAGGGTCACAGAGCAAATGAGCGTAAAGACGAATCCGACCAAAAGGGTCACACAAAGATTGAACAACAAATATATATCAGACCAAGAGGGTCACGATTGATGAGCATAAAGATATATACGACCAAAAAGGTCATGACGAGCACAAAAAGGCACATTCGGCCACAAGGGTCAACAACCAATACATGGTCAGTAAAGTACTCTCAGGAGGAGTCATAGTCCTAGCTGAGATGGATGGCCAAGAGTGTCCTAAAGCCATCAATATAGACGCGCTCAAGAGATTCTACGATTAAGATTCGTTTGCTTGTAATCGCATTATTATTTCCTTGTAATCGTACCTTTAGCTTGATCGTATTCTGTAATAGAATAGGAGAAAACAAATCATCTATGTAATGAACTACGCAAAGACCTGACTTCTCCATAGTGGGATATGTAGGTAGTCCATACTGGACCCGATCGCTTTATTGGTAAAACCAAAACTCGATTACTTTATTCCGAACAACATTCGACCTGAATTCCTGCTGCGACAGGATATGTAAGAGCTTTTGAGCTCGGTCATCACAAAAGAAAAACCAAGAAACTCCTAGGAAACCACAGAGACAATAAGGCAGGAAAAGTCAACAAGATTAAGCTTGCAAGGGTCAGCACAAGAATTAGATAGCATCAACCCTACAATAGGGCAAATTTTTTTAGAGAACCTTAAAAATTCCTATCAGAAATAGTCGACAAGGAAAGAGACAGGGTAAAGCAGTACACTGGGGGCAGAATTTTCCTGCATAGCAAGACAAAGCAAGGGTCGTGTCACACCCCGATCCTACTAGGGTGTGATGGGCACCCGACCCCATATTCGGAGCCGAGCGAACCCGCTGACTCTTATTACATACATACTTTCTTTGGATTCTTAGATTAAACAAAGATAAAATACATAGTAAAACTCTCAAAATCTTTTGTCGTTTCCAATTAAACACAATCTATAAACATAAGGGCTCTGTAACATAATGTATAATAAAAACACATCGGCTAGTGGAACCATTTTCTAGACTGACACACTATGCCCACGACTCTGTCTGCAAAGTCTCTAACTCGAACATGACATCATAGCATAGGACTCTTGACCCGGCAACTCTCCAGAACAAATGGAGATGCCAACTCTGCTGGAACATCTTCTATAATAGCTTCGATCGATCTCGGGTGTACCGCGCGGCATGAAACGCGGCCCCCGAAGGCAGAAGGGGTCAGTACGAGCATTGTACTGAGTATGTAAGGCATGAATAGTAGCATAATAGGAGATATAGCTATGAGTAGCAACATAGTAAAAACTGTACTTGTTATATCCCGCCTTTTTGCATAATCGAAAAATTCGAAATAATTGTGACTTATGAGAAAGGAGGCCATGTTTGAGTTTTTCTTAGTAAGTGTGTGGCGGATATGGAAGCTTGAATGTGAAAACACCGGAGAAGGCCTAAGGGCAAAATTGGAATTTTAGAAATTTGTTTCGAAATTACAAAATAAGAATTATGATGAATTGGGCTTGAAAAAAAAATAAGGAAATGAGGCCCAAAATAGATAGGCCCAACCGGCCAAAAAAAAAAAAAAAAAACCCAAATCCATGGAATTAATCCATGTGATTAATTATATAAGGGAGGATAGGTTCAAGAATCTTCAAGAAAAACAAAGTGGAAACAAGAAGAAAAAAAGAAGGGAGAATCGGCCAAGAAAGAAAGAAGAGAAAGGAAAAAGAAAAAAAGTCCAAAATTTGTAATCTTCATATATTCTTAGTGAGCTCAAGGTGCTCTTCAAGGTGATATAAATATCTTGGCAAGGAAGCGTTTCTTTTGGCAAGTGAGAACTTGGAGGAAAGGTAAGGATTTCATGTTTTTATTATGTTATGGAAGAATATATATATGTGATAGTATGTAGAATTGAATGGAAATCATGGAATGGTGATTGTAGTGTGTAGCCGTGTGGTATTTGTGTTGTGTTATGGCCGTGTATGTGTGCATGTGCATGGCCATGGTGAGTTGAATTTTGTGTTGTGTTCTAGTTGTGGGTGTGGTGGAACTCATGTTGGAAATGAAAGTTGGATGAACTAGGGTGAATTGGGAAATGTAGATGTTGGCCGTGAGCCATGGGAAAGTTGAAACAAAAATGAATTGCCCTTGTTTGATATGTTAGTTGTGTCGTTATGACTCTTACAACATAAATGAAGGTTAAATGGTTTGAGTTGGAATTGATTTGAAAGTGGGAAGTCGAAATGAGAATTATGGCCTTATGTTGGAAAGTTTGTATATTTTGTATACGTTATATATATATTGTAGAAATATTATGAAACGCTTCCGTATGGCATTGTAATGATTTTGATTAGTAATGAATGTGAGTACGATGGTGATAGTTTGAAATTTGAAGTCGGAATGAAAGCGATTGCATTATGTAAGAAAAAGACTAGTTGCGTATTGTATTGTGTTTTATTGTGATTGTTGATGTTGTTGATGTTGTTGTTGGGTTGTTGTTGGTTGTTTGAGCCGAGTTGAATCTCCGGGGATTATATTTATAGTGGAGGTCTTTGCCGAAATTTCGGTAGCTAAGTATAAACCCAAGAGTGAAATGTTAACTCTCATGAATAGTAACTGGTAAAGGTGACCATTTGCAGATTTCTGACGAAACGGGAATCGAAATTGGACGAGCGTAAGGCGCAACAAAGGTATGTAAAGTCTGGCCTTTCCTTCTTTGGCATGTTCTGAGTGTAATAGGCTTGAAAACGAGCCTCAATCGCACTTCTGCTTCTCACACTTCGAGATTGAAAATAGCGCAAAATCATTCAGTAAGATTGAATTGTTACTTTACCTTTTGTCGCCAAAATTGCCTATATGTGCCTAACTTCCATAAATGGAGTCGGAACACTCTAAGATGGTTATGGACGGCTCCCTAAGGTTTATTATCCATAATTTGCGTACTTCACTATGGTTGGGTCCAAGGTGGGCCCACAAAACCCTGATACTCTCTTGTATGGCTCAAATCGGTTTATTTGTTCGTTCTTCATAGGTAACTCTTAATTATGTTTCCGCCCGCTAACTAATAAATATTATGACTATCTTTCGAATCTTGATATTAGTCGATATACCGGAACGATTCCGGACACTACGTTACGATATGATGCGACTCACCGATTTGATCGATCTTCCGAACTATTTCGGTTTATTAAGTTTGTATGTCGGTGTATGCATATGGTTTCTCAATAGTACGTTCGTGGATGCCTCAACACTTCCTTCATCGCGCCGGGCCGGGTTACGTGATTCGTGCACTTCACCGCATTGTTCACCGCGTCCCTCGGATGTGCGGGCGGGATCTGTCGTATCGATTATGATCCGATTATGTGATATTATGGGGATGGCGGCCGGGATGGCATTTGATATGATCTCAATACGTCCACCGCGCCCCGTACTAAGAGGGCCGGGTTCGTTACCGCGTCCCTTATTAAAGGGCCGGGATACGTACGTATCGATTGGGATCCGATATCCGATGTGTATGTACGTATATACTTATGACTGCATGCATGATGTCGAAACTCGATTTGGATAAGGATACGTCCGTCATATGTCCGCATGTCCGATTCGGACTCGATTCCGTCCGTCACATTTACGTACGTATGATTCGGACTGCGATTAATACCGTCACATTTACGTACGTCGATTCGGATTCGATTACCGTCCGTCATACTTCCGAGTTCCGATTCAGGGCCGAGAGTCCGGCGTCACCCTACGTACCTCTTGGTCCGATTCTGTCTGTACACTCTGTAAGTCTGACTCTGCTACGAATCCGATTCTGTCTGTTATGATTTTATATATTCGACTCTGATTATGACTATGTATGTTATGTTTCCGCTTTACATACTCGGTACACTTTCGTACTGACCCCCTGTCTTCGGGGGCTGTGTTACATGCCCACAGGTACCGACGCGCCGCACGACACGCCGCCGCTTAGGTCATCGATGTTGTTTGAAGAGCTCCTTTGATCGAGCCGATACTTTTGGTATATATATCTTCTGTTGTTTGTATATCTTGTATATATGCTCATTTGGGTACGGCGTGGCCCTGTCCCGTCTTCTGATTCTGTTCTGTATGTTAGAGGCCTGTAGACATGTTTGTGGGTTGTGGGTTATCACGGTTCTGGTAAGTGAGCACGATTCTCACGATCCGAGTAATTACAGCTACTATGATAGCCCCAAACGAAAGCACGTACGGTTTCGGTATGTATCTATGCATTTGTATGTTTGTGCGACGCACCTTATATACGTATGGGTTTATGTATGTACGATCGGAATTAGCTATTTGGTATGCGGATACTTGTTAGGTAGGTACGTATGGGTGCCCAGTTAGGACACCAGTCGCGGCCTATGGGATTGGGTCGTGACAAAAGTGGTATCAGAGCGGTCAGTCCTCGGAATGTCTGCAGGCCGTGTCTAGTAGAGTCTTGTTTATCGGTGTGTTGGGCCCCACATCTATAAACAGGAGGCTACAGGACATTTAGGATGTTACCCTTTCTTTGACTCTTAGATCGTGCATTAGAGCCGTGTTATCAGGATGTTTTCCCTTCTGACGAACTGTTATGTTTTTCAGTGATGCCTCCGAAGAAGGCAACGGCCGCCTAGGAGGGCAAGACGGCGGTAGCAGAGACTAGTCGGGCGCCGAGAGTTACACGAGCCCGTGCTCGGACTACGCCGTGTGTACTTGGTCGGAGGGTTCCGCCACTCCACCGCCGTGGATGCGGGAGCGGTCCCTCGGCGCCCCCGGCTCCCCGGTCGGGTGCGAGGATAGGACATTGAGGAGGCCGTACGGTTGTTGACGACGATAGTGGTGGACGGGAGCTCGCGGACGCGGGCGGAGAGGTGATGATGATGACGGCGTGATAGCCCGAGGGTTCGCGATTTCACGACATGTGGTCCCCGAGTTTTTCGGGTCTAAGCTTGGATGAGGGCCCCATGATTTCATTCGGCGGATGCGGCGCTCGTTGGGATTGGTTCGGGCTTCGGACCGAGTCAGCCGAGCTTGCTTGCACACGGTTACGGGATGTCTCCCTTAATTGGTATGAGTCCTGGGGGCTGTCTAGGGGTGAGAGTGCTCCTCCAGCCACGTGGGACGAATTTACGGCTGCCTTCCTCCGTCATTTTTTACCACCGGAGCTGCGGCGGGCAAGAGTTGACCGGTTTTTGCAGGTAAAGCAGAGGGGCAGGAGTATTCGAGAGTATAATTTGGAGTTTGACTCTCTGGCCCGATATGCGCCGATGATCGTAGCCGATATGGAAGACCGGATGCACCGGTACGTGATGGGGCTGGACCCCTATTTGGTTGATTGCTGCATGGCGATGGCAGCCCAGACTGGTATGGACATCGCCCGGTTGCAAGCTTATGCACAGGGTGTAGAGGACCGGCATGGGAGGATCGGTCGCGAGAGATTATGATAGGAGGCGGCCCCCGAGGCCGGATCTACGGGGTATTCGAGATTCCGGGGGCGGATGGCCTCGGCGGTAGTCCCAGATCCTTTCCTCCGTCGGCCGGGGTACACGGTCCGCCGGCGGACATTTTGATGATGCGGTGTCCGTGCGGGGCCGGCCAGTTTCGTAACATCGAGTCCACGGACGAGTGGGGTTCGGGTCGGTCTAGGCCACCTATGCCCGGTGTACTTATTGTGGTAAGCCCCATCCGGGGAGTGCTACCGCTGCTACGGGCGCACATTACTTTTGCGGCGATCCGATCATATTGTGAGAGAGTGCCCGTACAAGGGCGGTTGGTGTCTCGGCCCGGCCACCGGTCGATTCTTGGCTCATCTTCTCCTTCGTTGGTCCGCGCCCCACGGGCGGGGTATACCCGGGCCGGCGGAGTCGCGGCGGTCGCGGTGGAGCTCCGATTCCAGCGGTCCTTCGAACCGCATATACGCTTTGACTAGTCGGCAGGACCCAGAGGCGTCGCCAAACGTGGACCCAGGTATGTTATTAATCTTTTCTTGGAAAATATGTGCATCTGATCTGTACTGTGTTCCGGAAAACTATATTCTGTACCTCTGATCGCGATTCTGTATGCCATATCTCTGCGCCCCTGCTATTGATGAAACTCTGTCTACTATACCCCTGTGCTTCTGCATCTCATTACGTTTCTGTTTAATATACCTCTGTACGTCCGACTCCGATCATAATTCTGTCCGATATACTTCGGTACGTCTGATTCTGATTTCAAATCTGTCTGATAAATCTCTGTACGTCTGACTCCAATTACAGATCTGTCTGACACACTTCTATGCGTCCGACTCTGATTACAAATCTATTTGATACATTTCCGTACATCTGACTCTGATACGAATCTGTCTGATATATTTCTGTATGTCTGCCCCTGATCGCGGATCTGTCCGACATACGTCTGTACGTCTGACCTCGGCTGCAAATCTGTCTGGTATATATGCCTGTACGTCTGACTCTGACTACGGATTTATCTAGTATGGTTCGGTAAGTCTGACTCCGATTATGGGTCCGTCCAATATGCTTCTGTATGTCTGGCTTCGATTTTGAATCCGCTTAAGATAATCGTCGGAATACGATTCTGTCTGTCGTACCTTCGTGCTTCCAATTCTGGAAATGACTCCGTTTGACACCAGTTTGATCTCCTGGTTCTGATCAAGACTCCGTACGCCGTAGGTCCGATTTGAGATTGTACGAACAACCCTAACATGGTAATATCGAAGAATGATAGAAGGAGTTGGAAAGTGAAGATCCTTGCAAGTACTCTGACCAAGTGTAAGTATGTAGTTGATAGAGGACCTCCCCTGTTCATTTTGATCTACCATGAGGTTAAATTAACATTCGAGGACGAATGTTTTAAAGGGGGGGAGGATGTTATATCCCGCCTTTTTGCATAATCGAAAAATTCAAAATAATTGTGACTTATGAGAAAGGAGGCCATGTTTGAATTTTTCTTAGTAAGTGTGTGGCGGATATGGAAGCTTGAATGTGGAAACACCGAAGAAGGCCTAAGGGCAAAATTGGAATTTTGGAAATTTGTTTCGGGAATTACAAAATAAGAATTATGATGAATTGGGCTTGAAAAAAAAATAAGGAAATGAGGCCCAAAATAGATAGGCCCAACCGGCCAAAAAAAAAAAAAACCCAAATCCATGGAATTAATCCATGTGATTAATTATATAAGGGAGGATAGGTTCAAGAATCTTCAAGAAAAATAAAGTGGAAACAAGAAGAAAAAAAGAAGGGAGAATCGGCCAAGAAAGAAAGAAGAGAAAGGAAAAAGAAAAAAAATTTCTAGCCTTCAATCCTAGTCCAAAATTTGTAATCTTCATATATTCTTAGTGAGCTCAAGGTGCTCTTCAAGGTGATATAAATATCTTGGCAAGGAAGCGTTTCTTTTGGCAAGTGAGAACTTGGAGGAAAGGTAAGGATTTCATGTTTTTATTATGTTATGGAAGAATATATATATATGTGATAGTATGTAGAATTGAATGGAAATCATGGAATGGTGATTGTAGTGTGTAGCCGTGTGGTATTTGTGTTGTGTTATGGCCGTGTATGTGTGCATGTGCATGGCCATGGTGAGTTGAATTTTGTGTTGTGTTCTAGTTGTGGGTGTGGTGGAACTCATGTTGGAAATGAAAGTTGGATGAACTAGGGTGAATTGGGAAATATAGATGTTGGTCGTGAGCCATGGGAAAGTTGAAACAAAAATGAATTGCCCTTGTTTGATATGTTAGTTGTGTCGTTATGACTCTTATAACATAAATGAAGGTTAAATGGTTTGAGTTGGAATTGATATGAAAGTGGGAAGTCGAAATGAGAATTATGGCCTTATGTTGGAAAGTTTGTATATTTTGTATACGTTATATATATATTGTAGAAATATTATGAAACGCTTCCGTATGGCATTGTAATGATTTTGATTAGTAATGAATGTGAGTACGATGGTGATAGTTTGAAATTTGAAGTCGGAATGAAAGCGATTGCATTATGTAAGAAAAAGACTAGTTGCGTATTGTATTGTGTTTTATTGTGATTGTTGATGTTGTTGATGTTGTTGTTGGGTTGTTGTTGGTTGTTTGAGCCGAGTTGAATCTCGGGGGGTTATATTTATAGTGGAGGTACTCATAGAAATTTCGGTAGCTAAGTATAAACCAAGAGTGAAATGTTAACTCTCATGAATAGTAGCGGTAAAGGTGACCATTTGCGGTTTTACGACGAAACGGGAATCGAAATTGGACGAGCGTAAAGGCGCAACAAAGGTATGTAAGTCGGCCTTTCCTTCTTTGGCATGTTCGAGTGTAATAGGCTTGAAAACGATCTCCAATCGCATACACGCTTCTCACACTTCGAGATTGAAAATAGCAAAATCATTCGGTAAGATTGAATTGTTACTTTACCTTTTGTCGCCAAAATTGCCTATATGTGCCTAACTTCAATAAATGGAGTCGGAACACTCTAAGATGGTTATGGACGGCTCCACAGGTTTATTATCCATAATTTGCGTACTTATATGGTTGGGTCCAAGGTGGGCCCAAAACACGATACTCTCTTGTATGGCTCAAATCGGTTTATTTCTGTTCGTTCTTCATAGGTAACTCTTAATTATGTTTCCGCCCGCTAACTAATAAATATTATGACTATCTTTCTGAATCTTGATATTAGTCTGATATCTGGAACGATTCTGGACACTCTGTTCTGATATGATCTGACTCCTCTGATTTGATCGATCTTCTGAACTATTTCAGTTTTATTAAGTTTGTATGTCGGTACGTATGCATATGGTTTCTCATTAAATACGGTTCGTGGATGCCTCGAAACACTTCCCCTTCGGCTGCGCCGGGCAGTTACGTGATTCGTGCACTTCTGGCTGCATTGTTCGCCGCGTCCCTCGGATGTGCGGGCCGGGATCTGTCTGTGTCGATTATGATGCGATTATGTGATATTATGGGGATGGCGGTACTGGATGGCATTTGATATGATACTGTACTGTACACCGCGTCCCGTACTAAGAGGGCCGGGTTCATTACCGCGTCCTTATTAAAGGGCCGGGATGCATGCGTATCATTGGGATGCGATATCAAGTGTGTATGTACGTATATATGCTTATGACTGCATGCATGATGCGAAACTTCGATTTAGATAAGGATACGTAAATCGTATGTACGCATGTCGATTCGGACTACGATTACATCATCACATTTAAATACGTCGATTAGGACTCGGTGCATGCTGTCCCCACATTTACAATGCGTCGAGATTCGGATTCGGTTACATGCATCATACTTACGAGTTTCGATTAAAAGAATCATCTGTCACCTACGGCCTACGGTCGATTAAATACGTATACTCATGTAAGTCGACTACACTACGAATCCGATTACATACGGTATGATTTTATATATTCGACTACGATTATGACTATGTATGTTATGTTTCAGCTTTACATAATCGGTACACTTTAAATGTGACCCCTTGTCTTCGGGGGGGGTTTGTGTTACATGCCCACAGGTACAGACGCGCCGCACGACACGCCGCCGGTTTAGGTCACTCGGTCTGGCATTTGAAGAGCTCCCTTTTTGATCGGGTGATACTTTTGGTATATATATCTTGTTGTTTGTATGTCTTGTATATATGCTCGTTTGGGTACGGCGGGGCCATTTGTCCGTCTTCGGTCCCCATTACGTATGTTAGAGGCACAGCCAGACATGTTTGTGTGGTTGTGGGTTATCACGGTTCGTAAGTGAGCACGATTACGCGATCGAGTAATTACTATTACTATGATAGCCTAACCTATGTGTATAGGTTTCAGTATGTATCTATGCATTTGTATGTTTGTGCGATGCACCTTATATCTGTATGGGTTTATGTATGTCTGATCGGAATTAGCTATTTGGTATACTGGATCTGTTAGGTAGGTACGTATGGGTGTCCAGTTAGGACACCAGTCGCGGCCTATGGGATTGGGTCGTGAGCGGTACTTATGATATGCGAGAATGGAGCCCCAGAACATATCATGTCTTTGTAAAAGTAGTGCAGCCACATCTGAGTGCCTCTTAGGCGGAGTCGTGCATGCTTACTTTTACTCTTATATGCATCCATAGCTTTGTCGAATCACATAACATCATTGCCACAACGTCGGGCCTCCCGCGTCCGGGGTAAATCTCTTGCAGCGCCACTAGTGGGGGTCTTGCCCGGCCAAATAGGCCAGTGTAATCATACGCCGCCCCGCTACGCTTACCGTAGTGGTGGTCGTGCCCGGCCCTCTAGGCCGGTGTGGTTATGTG
>NC_081343.1:11163259-11169350 GCF_029784015.1 Lycium ferocissimum | reverse complement strand
AAATTTGGATCTCCCGTAAATACACCGTCCCGAGAATATGGCTCGCCCAATTCATCCATTAACAACAATCCGAGAATTCAACTCGGCCAAACCAACAACAATGTCAACAATCTTACTAACAACATTCCATTCATATTCAATTCAATTCAATTTAATTCGCATAATGTTACAACAACTCAATCAACACACTACCATATCCGAAACCTTCAAATTCAACACCAACCATACATTTCATTATCATTCATATACATTAACTTCGACAACGACCTTCCTTCTACATCACATAATCCATAATGACAACAACTAAAATGTCAAATAGCATCAATTTACCATAACTTACCAAAACACCTACTATTTGACCATAACCATTCTTTACATATTTTCATGCATTTCCATCCATCTCTATATACTACAACAACACACGGCCAAATCCCAACATACCTAGTTTTACCAATTTTCATCCATTTTCATATACTACAATCATGCATAATCATCCATAACATGTAAGAGGGGATGAATTCATACCTTTCCTCTTGTCTTCCTTCTTGACCAAGATTTGTAACTTGCAAGGGTCAATGGTTTATTTGCTCCAACAACCATTCCATGTTAGTTAGGGCCTTCAAACTAGTTAGAATACTAGAAGAAAATAATTGTTCTTCATCAATTTCCCATGGCTAAATTTTGCTAGCCATGGCCGAACCTACCCTCTTCTTTCTCTTTCTCTTTTTTTTTTCTTTCTTTCTTTCTCTCCTTGTTAAAATATGACCACCCCTTTTCTTATATACATATTGCATGCATGTAGGGGCACATGCCTCTCTAGATTTTTCTTTTCTTTTCCCCTTTCTTTATTTCTAGAATTTTCTTATTTTCCATGACAAAGATGACTTATTTTTTGTCATCATTTTCATTTCATTTTTCTAGAAATTTCTTGAAATAACAAAGAAGACTTAATTGTCTTCCTATGTACACTTTAGTCCTCATAAAAAAATGTGAGCATACACTTACATGTGCTACATTTTCGGCCAACATGGCCATTCCATGAATTTTTCTAGAACATCATAAATTCCCATTTTACCCTTAGCCTTTCCGTAAAATTACCATGATGCCATTTGCAAACTTCCCTTTTTGCCCTTAACCTTTCCCAATATTTTCATGCTAATAATAGTCATAAATAATATTTATCACAACTCGTCCATTAAAATAATTTTTGAGAATGGTCTCGCCCTTAACTTCCCACGACGACCTCGAAATTTCCAAACGTACAATATACGGACTATAACAGGTCGCTCAGAGCAAATCCTGAAATCGGGGCAGAACTTTTGAGAAAGATCTCAATAATTCTACCAATGCGAAAGTCAGCAATCATACCTCTGGGAAGAATCGGATGACCTCATTCAAAGAAAATACACGTCATGACACATAAAATATGAAACAGGCATTTATTTTGAGGAAAAAGCAACATACATTTTGTAAAGTTTTTACTCTGAACTTTCAAAAAGTAGTATAATTACCTCCCCAGAAACTTTTCTCGCAATACCGAGCCCAAGAGGGTTCAAAGGAGCATCAAGAGGAGACGCTAGACGGGAAGACAACAACGTTAATCGACTTCTTAGGAAACTCACAATTTTTCTGTGGATGCAGATTTTTTTTTTCTTTACAAGACAGCAGGCCCGCCACCAACCAGTTTACTCACGACAAAGGCGAAAGGAAAGCTCAGCTCAGCAGAGAAGGACCAAAAAGGTGAGGACAAAAAATGGATAATAAAGACATATCTGGCCGCAAGGGTCACAGAGCAAATGAGCGTAAAGACGAATCCGACCAAAAGGGTCACACAAAGAGTGAACAACAAATATATATCAGACCAAGAGGGTCACGATTGATGAGCATAAAGATATATACGACCAAAAGGGTCATGACGAGCACAAAAGGGCACATTCGGCCACAAGGGTCAACAACCAATACAACGGACAAAAGAAAGATTATCCAGCCATGAGGGCCATATTTTTCATCTGCATGCCAAGAGGGCAATTCATTTACTTTGCCAAGAGGGCCATTCATTTATTTTCTGCCGAGAGGGCCATTCATACAAATTGCCGAGAGGGCCATTAATACAAATTGCCGAGAGGGACATTCATACAAACCGCCAAGAGGACCATTAATTCAAACAAACCAAAAGGGTCATTCATATAAACTGCTGAGAGGGACATTCATACAAACTGCCAAGAGGTCCATTCATTCAAATAAGCCGAGAGGGCTATTCATATAAACTGCCGAGAGTGCCATTCATATAAACTGCCGAGAGAGCCATTCATACAAACTGCTAAGAGGGCCATTCATACAAATTGTCGAGAGAGCCATTCATACAAACAACCAAGAGGGCCATATTCATACAAATTACCGAGAGGGCCATTCATACAAATAGCCAAGCGGGCCATTCATCTAAAATTTCTTAAAAAATATCTGCATATTGTCAAATCCAGGGAAAAGGCACACAACTACCATGTAATAACCCTTCCGGCCGTTATGAGAAATATAGGATCACCCCACCAAATAGAACCTTTTCAAGGGTAGAACGAGCTAATAGAAACTCGATTGTGTAAGCCTAAGAGTTGAAACTTTACTTGTTTGTGGTTGTTTTTTGATTTTATCGAGTCTGTCGAGGGGTGACATAGAGAATTAGAACTCCGTCAGAAATTTTGAGTCCACGGGTGGATTCATATGACGTCTTTATGTATATGTGCATGTTTTATTTGCGTTTTTGAGGCCTCGGATGAAATGTTAGGTGATAGGGGGAAAAAAGCGGACAAAAAGTCAAGCTCACAGCCCAAATGGGACCGCTGTGGCGGTGGGAGTACTGCTGCGGCGGTACCGCTATAGCGGTGGGTGGACCGCTGCCAGCAGCCAACCATTTTTTCGGTGGCCACTGTGGCGGGTCGTTGGCCGCTACGGCGATACTGCCATAGCGGTGGATGGACCGCCATAGCAGTGATGTGAAGTCCTTTGGTCCGTTATTGCGGTCACTTGACTGCCATAACAAGACCGCTGTAATGGTCGACGAAAAACAGTAGCCCGATTTTATAACACTTAGTCTCCCATTCTTAATTCATAAAACACCAACACAGTTCCCAACAAGCGCCTACGCGAAATTTCAAGCTAGGGCAAGAAACTCTTAAGAGGTAAGTCTCATCTATCCCTTTTCTGTCATTCCCTTTCTCCTTCATGATTGTCATCCCCTTTGTGGGTCTTTAATGGTGGAATTGTAATAAAAACCCTAGAAATTTATAAACCTTCTAAACTTGATGGGTTATGATAGTTATCACTTATTTATCCTCTAATGGCTTGGATTAACTCCTCCTAATTATGAATTGAGTCCTTAGAACCATATACTAAGTGAATTGAGACTTAGGGTTCCAATAAAAAATGGAAGCTTTGTCCTAAAATCTGTTTGAAAGGGGTAAAATTGATTAGAAAACCCATGAATTGAAGGTTAATGATTGTAGAGATAGAAGTTATGATAAATTCACCATTAATGGATCATCTCACCAATTGAAAAGGGTAGAAGTAAGTGGGTCTTCTTCCCCAAATTATTATTCTTGTTTAAATACATGGTTTGTTACTTACTCAGCATCATATTGTTAGACTTTGATCATTATGAGGTGCTTCAGAAACAGAAGGCTCGTGCGGAGTAGTTCGTGGCTCCTGCTCTACATTCAAGGTAAGTTATGGCTTACTTGAGTTAGACTTTGGTTAGCGGAATGTATGTATTGTGTAGAATTGACGGGTGAAAGCATAATTAGGTCTTCAGACATGGTGCATGTTTTGGTTAGATATTAGCTAGGTTGGTATGACTTATGATTATGTGGGCTTGTCGCAGTTATTTAAGCATTGTGAAGGTGCAGTTGTATTCATACTGTGGCAATTCGGGATGGATTTATATTAGTATGATTGTTGTTGATGTTGGCTCTTTGTCCTGTCATTGTGATTAGGCTTATTACCTAAATTGTCGTGTTGTAATCAATTCTCTCTTATTGTGACACATATCATCGGAGAAAGGAAGGATACTGAGTTTAGACCTGAATTGTGATTTATATATTTATGATAGTACGTAGATGAACACTTGATGTATGATTTACTGTTGATGATAATATATAGAAAAGTGGAGCTTCTTGGTGATACAAGACTTAGTTGTGAGGCTTACTTGCTACATGTGGAAGTAAAGAGGGACATAGACTATTATGTTGGTTGAGACAGTTTGTATGATTCATTTCATGGCTGAGTTGATTCAAGTCTTGATATCACTTGTGGCTTGTGACTTATATCTTCACTGTTGCTTTATTGGTTTGCATTGATTTACCATGTTTACACTCATTTATGCATTCATACACTCATACATAGTGGAAATGGTTCGGAAACGATTCATGAAAGACTTGTGGCATGATGCCTTGTGTTTGACATTGATATTGCTAATTGTTCATAGTCCATACATACTAATGAACTGGAATACGCCGAGACATACATTGTGATGTGAAATTAGTGAAGAAGTTAATATAATCTTCTTGTTGAACTTGTGATACTATTTGATACATGGTACTTGATGAATTGATCATTGAGAGTGATGTGACAGTGTTACTATACATATGAAAAGGCACATTTGATCGGGGGTAAAGATGTGGCCTAGTTGTGAGTTTGTGGTCTGAGGTTCATTCCGAAAATGAGAGGTACATTGATATGGCCCGCGTCCGAGGTTCATTCCGGAGCGGAGGTTTATGCTCGGCTCCTAAGAGTGAATCCGGAACGAGTGGTACATGGACACCATGGGTCCCCTGCAGGTCATGACTACTGAGCAATAGCATCAGTTAGCATATATGTACAGTGTGTATTTAGCCAGTGCATTGCATTACATTGCATTGCACACCATCATATTTTGCATTGCACCTCATTACATTTTATTCTACATTATTATATGGCTCGTTTAGTTCTAATTTTGGTGTGGTTTGCTGAAACGGCTGTTGTGGTATTGATATGATTATTGTCTGAGCTAAATTGTGGATTAGTGACTCTACCTAGGGAAGGAACTTGGACTTGTGCTTATCAGGTGAGATTATTGAGACTAGATAGACTTGTGGTTTAAAAGCTTTATCTTAGGTTCCGACTCTGTTATGGGATATTCTGTGACTTGGATTTGAGTATTAAGTGCCTATCTGTTTATCTTGTTGATTTTATGCTTATATACGTAAACTAATCTTATTCGGCCTATGATGCTTACCAGTACATAGTGTTTGTAATTAATCTTGCCTTGCTGCACCCTCTTTGAGTGCGATTGTGTTCCCGTAGATTTCATCCGACTACATCTCTAGCTTAAAGCTAGTTTGCTCGATCGCATCCGAGGGTGAGCTTCTATCCATGCCATGCCACCTGAAGATCTCTCTTTCCAGATGTCTATTTTTATTCCAGACATTCTTTGTTATTATATTTGAGATATACTTCATTCTTTAGACATTGTTAGTTAGAGTCCTTGTACGATGACTTTCAGATTTTGGGGGTGTAATAGTTAAGACTTCCGCACTTATATTATCTATTAATGATGACTTTTTATATTTATTTATTCATTCACATTGGTTGTTAATAAATGATTAAAGAGGTTAATATTGGCTAGTGATTAATGGGTTAACGGGTAAGGGTTTGCCTACTAGTGATAATAAAGTAGGTGTCCGCACGATCGGTAATTAGAGTTGTGACACACCAAAAAGAAGCCGGCTTGCTGAACTAGATCCAGACAAATTACGGAGCAAATGTGGAATTTTTTCTTATGCAGCCGGTCAAGATAGAGTGCCCATGAGAGTCAAGCTCTCCGGCCAGGATTTGGAAGCCATCCGATCTCAGACTCAGTCACAATTTGTCTCGTTTTTATTTTCTTTTATAAAAAACCACGAACGGTCGGACACACGCCAGGAAATCTGAAAGTGGTCACATTCTAACAGTCGTCCGGAAGAACCCTAGTCACAACACTGAGTGTCTCAGGACTTTTCTTCTTAATCACTTAAAAGTCTTTAGTTGAATCGAACTACAGATGGCCTTAATTCTCATATAA
>NC_081343.1:11157115-11163159 GCF_029784015.1 Lycium ferocissimum | reverse complement strand
CCAGGAGGGGAGTCACCCCGGAACCGGGGTAGATTTCCGTTTTTTGACAATCTACGCCACATTTCCACCCTAGCTGGCGAAAAAGATTAAAACCCGTGGAACCCGCGAGCCCGCACCATTAGGGCCCAACGAGAAGAAATTTTTCCTTCATCATACAGGAGCCAGCGGGGCATGACATAGAAGAGTGCCGCTTTCAAGCCTCGAGCTGAAACCAAGATCGCATGAGAGATTTTGGTCATCTTACCACTACAGTACTGAGAAGGAAGGAGAATGAGAGAGAGCGAGTTCATAACGACAGCGACTCACGAGACTGTATTTTTCGGTAGATAATAGGTGTCACAGCCTAACCGGAGGGCTATGATAGACACCCAGAAGCTGACCTCCTAGATTCCACAAAACATACACAACATACGTCGCTCATGTCGGCCACTGAAAGGCACCCATAATGTGATCGGTTGACCTGATAGATATCATAAACTGGAGGGTCACAGCCCTCAAAAGATATATATACATGTATCACTAAACTGAACCGGGGTACAAGCCAACATGGCTACCCGATAAAACTATGTAACCAACATGTCTTTGAAAGTGGACACACCGTCCGACCGAATATAAGCGTACGCAGAGCTCCCATCGACATATTGACATGCTATGGACGGGGGACGGGGCCCGTGCCTACCCATATACATCAAAACATATACCCGGTCTAGACTCGCAACTCCAAAGAAGAGGAGAGTGCTCCGCTATCCAATCAAGAAGCTGCACCTAAGGATGCGTCTGTCTTCGGCTATTCCCAGAACAACTGGCGGGGCATGCAAATTTCCCCCCCCCCCCGGAATAATAGGAGTCGATGCACGGATAATGTCGAGTATGTAAAGCGAGTAAAAGTAACATATAGGAGTCATGAAGAAACTCTGAAAATCAAAAGCTAAACTGACTGACTGAATACATTTGTATGAATGCATCTATATGTTTGACTATTTGAACATATTTGTATATCTCTGCTTACTGAAAATGCCTTTGAGGGCGTATGATATGCATAGGTCATAGTGTTGGGGAACGTACGGCCCGATCCATATCCCATATAATAGTGCCGAGGAACGTACGGCCCGATCCATATCCCATATAATAGTACCGAGAAATGTACGGCCCAATCCATATATCATATAATAGTGCCGAGGAATGTACAGCCCGATTCATATGTCACGTAGGCCCCTTCGGTCAGCCCCTACGGAGTCAATTCCTCAAATGGTCAGTGAACTTGTAGAAAAGTCCTATTAAAGTAACTTTTGAATTTTTTTGGACAATATGGTCATCAAACTATGCTCATCTTTCCAAAAAAAGTAAAACAACTCATATTTGGACTTAAGGCCCCTTAACCCATTTTAAATTATAAAATCCATTATCTAGCCATAATTTTTCGATACTTCAAAATTCTTGTTCAAATTAATATTTTTCATGTTTTAATAATAAAATAGGAATATCCAACGTAATATTTCAAGCGATAAGAATAAAACAATATAATCATTCAAACTTTAAGTATACTACAAGGTTTTCTTTGTTATATCAACTTCTTTTGAATTATTTTGATATTTTCTATTGCTCAAAGCCAAAAGTTAAACAATTTACTGCATGGAAGCGCATTGACATAATTGAAACACTTGAGACGTTATATAGATGCATGATGCATGTAATTTACTTTATTGGCAGAATATTTAGATAAATTTTCTTAAGGAAAAAAATCGTGCTGGATAACTACTTTGTAAAATAAAATCAATTTTACAATTAGTTGTATATACGCTTTTTAAAAATATAAAATGTTTATATTAATTGTAATCCACTTATTTATAAATTAAACTTAAACAAAATCAAAATATTAAAACAAAATCAAAATATTACAAGTTCATCTCCAAGAAAATAAAAATAGTAACTATTTTTTTTATAATTGAAAATTTTATCTATCAAGAAAAATTATTTACAATCAATTAAAAATATAGTTAAGCATTGTGCTCGTTTCTACTATCATTAAATTTTATCCTTTTATTGTCTGCTTAAACACAATTTTTCAATATTCTGAAATATTTTCCACATTTTGAAAATAAAATAGAAATATTCAAATGGATTTTATAATTTAAAATGGGTTAAGGGGTCTTATGTCCAAAAATGGGTTGTTTTACTTTTTTGGAAAGATGAGCATAGTTTGATGACTTTATTGTCCAAAAAAATTCAAAAGTTACTTTAGTGGGACTTTTCTACAAGTTTAATGACCATTTGAGGAATTGACTCACCCCTACGGGTATCATAATCATCATCACTATGTACCAGCTGATCAGGTGGTAATGCGTATATAACACCTCGCCCTTTTCCCATACCCCACATACATATAATATACGTGTATATAACACTTTCTGGTCACGGGTCAATATGCATATATGTAAATGAATGCAATGCATAGATGTGAACTAACATAATCATGATACAAAACTCAGGACCCATGAACAGAAGGGACAATCATAAGAGGGGTACGGGAACATCAAAGACTGAAGTACTCCTAGTGCTTCTAAGAGTAGAGTAATATGGAAGCTTGTTTACTCATTGTTCGCTCATATCATAGGATCATGCCAAAAAAAAAAAAAGGAAATCCTTAACATACCTTTTTGATCGCCTTAACTTTAACTACTCAACGCTTGGCCTCCTAGGCTCGTAAATCTGTATTCAAGAAAATTTATACTATTGTTAGACTCATCTTCATAGGCCTATCTTAAGCCCTCAAACTAACTCTTTCTAGAATCTACCAAATTTTCGATAGCATCTCCCCTATTTATATCCCTAGCCCGAAATAGCAGTTACCAACAACCAAAAACAACAATGCCAACATCAACAACATCATCACTAACATCATCATACTCCATAAGACATCTCATATGATGTTTATCCGATTTCTTAACCGATAAATTAACTATGCGCTCATTTAATCGCTCTACCTTCGTAAATAAACCTAAGGCAATATTAATAAGGAAAGATTCATACCTTAGTCTTATTAAAACAGCAATATCCCTGATGTTCGCCTTGAATCCACACCAAATTCCACCACAAAATGATGTTATAGTCAAAAATATGCACCACCCGAGCCTTGATTAGCTAAAGTCACTCAAATCCCTCAATTTTTATGACCAAAATGACCCTATATGTCTTGAGCCTTTAGATCTGATTTTTGGTGAAAAATGGGGTTTTGACCATTTTATAGATGGATAAAGTCGGTTCTATAACCGTATGTCGCAGTTATCGTAGCACGGCGCGACTACGTAGCACGCGTCGGTTACTATAGCGCGCGTTTCTCGCTCTCCGTCACTTAACTTGTAATGTTCATAATTCCCTACTCCGATGTCGTATCGATGAGCGGTTTGTTGCGTTGGAAACTAGACTCGACGAGCTTTATTTAGGCTTTTGAAACACCTTAA
Organism: Lycium ferocissimum; assembly: GCF_029784015.1. Lineage (NCBI taxonomy): Eukaryota > Viridiplantae > Streptophyta > Magnoliopsida > Solanales > Solanaceae > Lycium > Lycium ferocissimum. Next base: position 11,159,698 of record NC_081343.1, on the reverse strand, counting down.
AAATCCTAATATACTAGGAGATATACCCCTCCAAATTTGACCCAAAATTCAGTCAACTTTTTTCCAGATTTTTGACAAACTTATTTTCTTCGATTTGGTTGATCCCAGAACCTTTAGACGCTTGCTTAACACTTGTTAAGAGTATTCATTAACATTATAAGGGTTCCATGACCTCTCCGAGCTTGCGTCAGTTTACTCACAACACACATGACGCGAATATTTAAGAGGTGTACCAATAGGTGTCCCCATTTTTGCACATAAAAGGTTACCCCCTTTCCCCCATAAATGTTGTAATGAACCGCGCCGACCTGACATCCCTATGAAGGGATACGCGGAAAGCCCTAGCCGGGCCTGGTCTGGGGATGTCTTTAGTTTTAGCTTAAAGGATGTACGTATCCTTCTTCTGTAAAACAAACTATGATAGGGCCTGATTTCCCTTGGTGGGATACGTAGGCAGTCGACGTAAGACTCGGCCGATACATAATATAAATTATGATTCCCCCACCCCCACTTGTTAGCTTCTATAACGAGAGAGGGTTTTCCTGGATAAGTCAGCCATAAAGCCCATTGGACCAAGTTCCACCCAAACATCAAAAGCCCATAAATATCCGAGCCTTTGGGACAGAGGATAAAAAATGTTCAAGCTTAATATATGACCTTATTTGCTATGTGCTCTTTAAATACCAATATGTGATATCTATCTTTTTACTTTATGTCAAGTAACTAACATTGTCTTCCGTTGAGTTATTCTTGTCTTATAGAACGAGGCCGATTAGCGCAATAATTGAAAGATGGCATACTTTACAAGATCCAAAGTCGCGTTAGCATCCCTCACAGACAAAAGCAAAGAAAAGATGACTGGTACTCCTAAAACAGGAATCGAGCTCGCTCTCTGTGACGGATATACCCAAGACCCGCAAGAGGTATCATCTCAAGAAGATATGATTGCGACATTACTGACTACTGTTACGGCGCTACAAGAAAAGGTAGCCCGGAATGAGGCAACGAATATGGGAAAGGATGCCTCAACAGAAGAAAGAAGGCCTCCTCCTCCATTCCCTTCCCTGAGATCATCAATGCCCGATCACTTCCCTATATACCCACCAGGAACCATCCCACCTCCACTAAGCTCTACCAACCTGAATCATATTGGAACTTCCTACCGCACTCCTCCTCCAACAAAATAGACCTAAGTCCCAAGAACCACCCACTCGGCCTCTTCTTACCGAGTTCCTCAATCCTGTCTCGTTAATCAGCGGCCACGTGCTCCGGCTCTCCATCAACTGGGCAAACCGCTACTGCCCCGCTCAACCATACCACCCACCAAGTCTCGTTCTTCACTCCCAACATTCCTAGTGAATGCTCTCCGAGGCACAAGGAACTAGACCATTATGAAGAAATGGAAAGGGCCTGGAGAGCCGAACAGGATAAGCGAGAAAGAGATATAGAGAAAAAGATGGAGGAATTACTGGATCCAACAGGTTTGCAAAAAAGGCTGCAGGCTTAAGATATGATGATCTGTGCATGCATCTGGATCTAGACCTACCGGAAGGGTTCAAAATCCCAAAATTTGAGATGTTTAATGGAGCAGGGAATCCCAAGGCACACCTCCGATCCTACTGTGACCAATTGGTGGGAGTAAAGAAAAATAAACCTCTAATCATGCGACTATTCAGTCGTAGCCTGACTGGAGAAGCCGCTGAATGGTTCACAACTCAAGATATGCATCAATGGCACACATGAGAGGACATGGCAGAATCTTTCATGGAGAGATTCAGCTTTAACGTAGAGACAGCACCAGACCACTATTATCTTGAAAAAGTCAAGCAGAAATCAACAGAAAACTATAGGGAATTTTCCAGCAGGTGGAGGGCCAAGGCAGCCCGTGTGTAACCTCCAATGTGTTAAAGAGAGCTAGTCTCTATGTTTATCAGGTCCCAAGAACATGATTTCTAAGACAGAATGTTGTCCATGGCTGGAAGACCATTCGCTGAATTGGTCAAAATGGGACAGGCTATAGAAGATGGCCTCAAGTCCGGGAAGATAGTTAGTATCTTCAACAAAGCATCTGGACAAGCTGCTGCAGGAATCTTCCGCAAGAAGAAAAAGGACGTGGAAAGCGCATCCCACACTCCAAATCCGAGCCCAAAAGAACCACAATCCACCCATATAGCTTCGCCCCTCATAAATTATCCAGCACATGTGTACTATGCACAACCAAACTTTACCATTACTGTACCAGCTTACACGGCTCCGCCTAGTGTCCGCTAGCACTTACCAAGCACCACCCCAACAAAATTATCGCCCAAATAACCCACCATAAGCATATCAACCACCCCAGAAATACCAAAATCAACCGCCACCCCCAACATACAATTCTCCATGTCCTGCTTTCGAGAGGAGGCCAGTAAGGGAATTCGCCACGCTCCTCGAGCCTAGTGCTCGGCTCTTCAAAAGGTTATCGTCGTACCCCTGATTCAAGGTCCCACCAAACCAACACAAATTCGGGAAAGATTTTATCTGGCCGATCGACGTGCCTATAATTCGAGGAAATGGGACAGACAAAGTATAAATAACTAAAAA